>NW_022681471.1:113290283-113655530 GCF_009764315.1 Trachypithecus francoisi | reverse complement strand
TCTCTGCATTAATTAGTCTAGCTGTCAATTCTTCCACTTTTTTTTCAAGATTTTTAGTTCTTTGCGCAGGGTACGTAATTCCTCCTTTAGCTCTGAGAAGTTTGATGGACTGAAGCCTTCTTCTCTCATCTCGTCAAAGTCATTCTCTGACCAGCTTTGATCCGTTGCTGGCGATGGGCTGCGCTCCTTTGCAGGGGGAGATGCGCTCTTATTTTTGAATTTCCAGCTTTTCTGCCCTGCTTCTTCCCCATCTTTGTGGTTTTATCTGTCTCTGGTCTTGATGATGGTGACGTACTGATAGGGTTTTGGTATAGGTGTCCTTCCTGTTGATAGTTTTCCGTCTGACAGTCAGAAGGACTGTCTGTTGGTCTGTTGGAGATTGCTTGAGGTGCACTCCAGACCCTGTTTGCCTGGGTGTCAGCAGCAGAGATTGCCGAAGATAGAATATTGCTGAACAGCGAGTGTACCTGTCTGATTCTTTCTTTGGAAGTTTCCTCTCAGGGGTGACTCCACCCTGTGAGTGTGGGGTGTCAGACTGCCCCTAGTGGGGGATGTCTCCCAGCTAGGCTACTCAGGGGTCAGGGACCCACCTGAGCAGGCAGTCTGTCCGTTCTCAGATCTCAACCTCCGCGTTAGGAGATCCACGGCTCTCCCCAAAGCTGTCAGACAGAGTCATTCGCGTCTGCAACGGCCCCGCTCTTTCCCCTATTGGACTGCAGCTGTGCGCTGTCTGCAGAGGTAAAGCTACAGAGACAGGCAGGCTTCCTTGAGCTGCTGTGAGCTTACCCAGTTCGAGCTTCCCAGCGGCTTTGTTTACTACTTAAGCCTCAGCAATGGCGGGCGCCCCTCCCCCAGCCTCGCTGCTGCTTGAGGTTAGATCGCCGCAGAGGGCTGTGTTAGCAGTGAGGGAGGCTCCGTGGGCGTGGGACCCTCCCGGCAGGTATGGGATATATTCTCCTGGTGTGCCTGTTTCCTTAAAGCGCAGTATTGGGGTGGGAGTTACCCGATTTTCCAGGTGTTGTGTGTCTCAGTTCCCTGGCTAGGAAAAGGGATTCCTCCCCTTGCGCTTCCAGGTGAGGCGATGCCTCGCCCTGCTTCAGCTCACGCTGGTCAGGCTGCAGCAGCTGACCAGCACCGATTGTCCAGCACTCCCTAGAGAGATGACCCCAGTACTTCAGTTGAAAATGCAGAAATCACCGGTCTTCTGTGTACTCGCTGGGAGTTGGAGACTGGAGCTGTTCCTATTCGGCCATCTTCGGAAGTTATCTAATTTTTTTTTTTTTTTTTTTTTTGAGACGAAGTGTTGCTCTGTCGCCCGGGCTGGAGTGCAGTGGCCGGATCTCAGCTCACTGCAAGCTCCGCCTCCCAGGTTTACGCCATTCTCCTGCCTCAGCCTCCCGAGTAGCTGGGACTACAGGCGCCAGCCACCTCGCCCGGCTAGCTTTTTGTATTTTTCAGTAGAGACGGGGTTTCACCGTGTTAGCCAGGATGGTCTCGATCTCCTGACCTCGTGATCCGCCCATCTCGGCCTCCCAAAGTGCTGGGATTACAGGCTTGAGCCACCGCGCCCGGCCTTAAGTTATTTTTAAATGTACAATTAAATTATTATTGACTATAGTCACACCATTATGCTATCAAATACTAGATCTTATAATTCTTTCTAACTGTATATTTTTTGTACCCATTACCCATCCCCCTTTCTCCTCCTCCCCACTACTATATTTCCTAGTTTCTGGTAACCATCTTTCTACCCTCTTCTACTATCTTCATAAGTTCAATTATTTTGATTTTTAGATCCTACAAATGAGTGAGAACCTGCCATGTTTGTCTTTAGGTGCCTGGCCTGTCTCACTTAACATAATGATCTCCAGATCCATTGATGCTGTTGCAAATGACTGAATCTCATTTTTAATGGCTGAATAGTACTCCATTGTACTACATTTTCTTTATCCATTCATCTATTGATAGACACAGGTTGCTTCAAAATCTTGGCTGTCATGAACAGAGCTGCAAAAAACGTGAGAGTGCAGATATCTTTTTAATATCCTGATTTCCTTTTCTTGGGGTATATACCCAGAAGTTGGATTGCTGGATTATGTGGCAGCTGTATTTTTAGTTTTTGAAGGAACCTCCAAAGTGTACTCCATCATGATCGTATTAATGTACATTCCCACCAACAGTGTACGAGGTTCCCTTTCTCCACATCCTCATCAGCATTTGTTATTGCCTTTTGGATATAAGCCATTTTATCTGGGGTAAGATGCTATGTCATTTTAGTTTTGCTTTACAATTTTTTGATGATCAATGATGTTGAGTACTTTTCATATGCCTGATGGCCATTTGTATGTCTTCTTTTGAAAACTGTCTATTCACATCTTTTGCCCACATTTTAATCAGATTATTAGATTTTTTTCTATGGCATTGTTTGAGCTCCTTACATATTCTGGTTATCAATTGCTTGTCAGATGGGTAGTTTGCAAATATTTTCTCCCATGTTGTGGCTTTTCTCTTCACTTTGTTGATTGTTTCCTTTGCTGTGCAGAAGCTTTTTAACTTGATGTGATCCCATTTGTCCATTTTTGCTTTGGTTGCATGTGATTTTGGGGTAATACTCAAGAAACCTTTCCCAAGACCAATGTCATGGAGAGCTTCCTTAATGTTTTCTGGCAGTAGTTTCATAGGTTCAGGTCTCAGATTTAAATCTTTAATCCATTTTTATTTGAATTTTGTATATGGCAGAAGATACAGGTCTAGTTTCATTCTTATACCCATGGATATCCAGTTTTCCCAGCACCATACTTTCCACAGTGTATGTCCTTGGCACCTTTGTTGAAAATGTGTTCACTGTAGGTGTGTGGATTTGTTTCTGGGTTGTCTACTCTGTTTTACTGGACTCTGTGTCTGTTTTTATGCCGGTACCATGCTGTTTTAGATAATCTATCTCAGTAGTATAATTTGAAGTCAGATGTTGTGATTCCTCTAGTTGTGTTCTTTTTGCTTAGGATAACTTTGGCTATTCTTTTGTGGTTCCATATAAATTTTAGGATTTTTTTTCTATTTTTTCTATTTCTGTGCAGAATGTCATTGGTATTTTGATAGCGATTGCATTGAATCTGTAGATTGCTTAGGTAGTGTGGACATTTTAACAATATTGTGGACATTTTAACAATATTGATTAATCTAAGAACATGCAATATCTTTTCATTTTTGGGGTGGCTTCTTCCATTTCTTTTATCAGTGTTTTATAGTTTCCATTACAGAGATCTTTCACTTCTTTGATTATGTTAATTTCTAGATATTTAATTTTATTTGTAGCTATTGAAAATAGGATTATTTTTGTTTTCTTTTTCAAATTGTTCACTGTTGGCATGTAGAAATGCTACTGATTTTTGTATGTTGATTTTATATCCTGCAACTTTACTAAACTTCATCATCAACTCTAATAGTTTTTTCTTGGAGTCTTTAGATTTTTCCTAGTTTAAGATCATTATCATCTGCAAGGAATGGTAATTTGACTTCTTCCTTTCCAATTTGGATACACTTATTTTCTGTTGCCTAATTGCTCTGGCTAGGACTTCCAGTACTATGTTGAATAGCAGTGGTGAAAGTGGGCATCCTTGTGTTCCAGATCATAGAAGAAAGGCTTTCAGTTTTTCCAATTTAGTATGATACTAGCTGTGAGTCTATCATACATGGCTTTTATTATGTTGAGGTATGTTCCTTCTATACCCAGTTTTTTTGTTTGTTTGTTTGTTTTTTGAGACAGAGTCTCACTCTGTCACCCAGGTTGGAGTACGGTGATGCGATCTCAGCTCACTGCAACCTCTGCCTCCCGGGCTCAGACGATTCTCCTGTCTCAGCCTCCCGAGTAGCTGGGACTACAGGCGTGTGCTGCCACGCCTGGCTAATTTTTTAGTAAAGATGGGGTTTCACCAGTGTTAGCCAGGATGGTCTCGATCTCCTGACCTTGTGATCCACCCACCTTGGCCTCCCAAAGTGCTTAGATTACAGGCGTGAGCCACCGTGCCTGGCTCTATATCCAGTCTTTTGAGAGTTTTTATTATGAAGGGATGTTGAATTGTATCAAATTCTTTTTCAGCATCAATTGAAATGATCCTGTGGTTTTGTCCATCCTTCTTTAGGTATGATGTATCACACTGTTTGATTTTTGTATGTTGAACCATCCTTGCAACCCAGGAATAAATGACACTTGGTCATTTGAATGATGATTAATAAGGTCATGATGAATGACCTTACTAATATATTGTGGAATTTGGTTTGCTCGTATTTTGAAGATTTTACATAAATATTCATCAGATATTGGCCTGTAGTTTTCTTTCTTTGGTATGTCTTTGTCTGGTTTTGGTACCAGGGTAATACTGGCCTTGTAGAATGAGTTTGAGTGTTCCCTCCTCCCCCTCTGTTTTTTGGCATAGATTGAGTAGGATTGGTATTAGTTCTTCTTTAATGTTTGGTAGAATTCAGCAATGAAGCCATTATGTCCCCAGCTTTCCTTTTTGGGAGACTTTTTATTTTTTTATTTTTATTTTTTATCTTATATTTTTTGAGATGGAGTCTCACTCTGTCGCCCAGGCTGGAGTGCAGTGGTACGATCTTGGCTCACTGCAAGCTCCACCTCCAGGGTTCACGCCGTTCTCCTGCCTCAGCCTCCTGAGTAGCTGGGACTACAGGCGCCTGCCACCACACCCAGCTAATTTTTTGTATTTTTAGTAGAGATGGGGTTTCACCATGTTAGCCAGGATGGTCTCGATCTCCTCACCTCGTGATCCGCCCATCTCTGCCTCCTAAAGTGCTGGGATTACAGGCATGAGCCACCGCACCTGGCCTGGGAGACTTTTTATTATGGCTTCCATCTCATTGCTTGTTATTGGCCTCCTCAGGTTTTAGATTTCTTCATGGTTAAATTTTGGCAAAAGACTGGATATAGAGCCAGGCACGGTGGCTATGATTTGTCTATGATTTTCCAATTTGTCTATGATTTTCCAATTTGTCTATGATTTTCCAATTTATTGCCATGGATGGATATCGCTGCTGCTAGTTATTCAGGACTCAAGGGCTTTTCAGTTAGCAGGTGATGCATGCTGCCTGGACTAGGTCCTTCCCCTTAAGGCAGCAGGTTCCCTTTTGACCCAGAGTGTTTCTAGAAATGTCTGTCAGGAGCTAAGGCCTGGAAAGGGGGCCTCAGGACTCTGACTGGTACTCTATCCTGCTGTGGCTGAGCTGGTATCCCAAGATGCAAATAAAGTCTTCCCCACTCTTCCATCTCTCTCCTCAAGTGAAAGGAAGGGGCCTTCTTTGGAGCCACAAGCTATGCAACCTGGAGTTAGGGGAGGGTTAATGCTGGTGCTCCTTTAGCCATCCCAGCTGGTATGTCAGTAAGTTGTGTGCCGCCCCCACTAGTCCACTGTCTTTGGGCCCAGCTCAGCACTAGGACTTGCCTAAGAGTTGCTGTCCTTGTGGCCTAGACTGCTTTTGCAGTTTATTTGGGGCCCCATATCACTGTAGCACATGGTGGCGAAGCTTGTGGAAACTCAAGTTCAGATCGCTGGGATTGGTGATTGATTCCCCTCTGGTTAGGACTTGTTTAAATGCTCCCTCCATGGGTGAACATCAGCTGAATTTGGTTCAGTTTTGTCTTCTACTATAACAAGATCAGCGCTGAGTTTAATGCCTCAGAATTACTGGCTTTCTTTCTCCGCTGTGCATAGAAACACTCTCATCACCAGGCAGCTGTTGCCCGGGTTTGGGGGAAAGGGGGCATTGGCAATTGAAAGACTGTTTTTCCTACCTCTTCAGTGCCTCTTTCAATGATACGAAGTTAAAACTAGGTATTGTGAGTACTCACCTGATTTTTGGTTCTTATGGAAATGGTTTGTTTTTTTTTTCTGTGGGGATAATTGTTAAATCGGTGTCCTTGTTGGGGGCTGGAGGGACAATCTGTGGAGCCTTCTATTCTGCCATCTTGCTCTGTCCCTCTCCCCGACCCATTATTCTTTGTATCTGATCAATCAGTTACCTAATTTTTTCAAATCTTGTTATCTGCATGGCATCCACTTATTTTCATCTCCCCTTCCACTATCATAACCTCAGTTCAAGCCCTGATTATGTATCACATTTCCTAATGAAAGAATATTCCAACTGATCTTCCTGCCTCCAGTTTATCTCCCTTCCAAATTCCCAGCTTCTTCTAATCATTTTCATGAAACATAAATTTAATCACATACTTCTCATATTCAGTTATCTGTGAACACCCCCTTGTATCAGAACAAAGTTCACACTCCTCCACCCTTTCTACAATTAAAACATCCACTTTAGTATGTCTAGGAAGATACACAGCTTTGCAGAGATTCCCATAACTGAGATATGGCACAAAAATTACTCCTAAGGGACTATGAAGAATGAAACAAGAGATGGCTGTGGGAGTTGTTAGCTGGACAAGAACATTTCATCTCCACAGACCTCTCAACCCTCACTCACAACTCACATTGCTGTGTATAATCAACTATTATATTAGGTAGACTGCCTTGACTTCAACTCTTCCCCAAGGAAAGTCAAGAGAAATTATAAACTGAGTTAAGTTTTTGAAGGAGATTCAAAATGGAAATTAAATTGTTATAGAAAAATTGAAATTGCTTTTCTTTTAAAACAAAAACAAAAATTTTCTTCAACCTAGCTTTGGTAGCTCTCCATAGTATGCCCCATATTATTTTCTCTGCTTTCTTTCCCACTGCATTTTCCCCACGTAGCTTAAATTTTAACCAAATCAGTCTGCTTACTTCTTATTGACTGTGCATTTGTTCAGTGTGTTCACACAGTTTGAAATGTTCTTTCTCCCTAAACCTTCAAATTCCAGATTTGAAAGCCATTTAGGGCCAGGTAAAATATCATTTCCCCCACATAGTTAATCCAGGATTATCAGAATTTATCTCCTTTTTAATGGGATCTTTTGTTAGAATTTATCTTGTCTACCTTTTATTTGTATGTGAATGTTTTCTCCCCTCATAATTAATGAAATCGTGATGGCCAAATACTAAGGGTAATTTATCCGTCATCACATAATAGTATCTGGAACTGAATTGCATTTAGGAGATGACAAAAAACATGTTGGTGAACTGAATTGTGACTTCAATAAATAAATGAATGCAAGGAAGGGAGGAAGGAAGAGAGGAAATCTGGGAGGGAGGAGAAATTAAAAGAAAGGAAAAGTATAATACTCATTGCTTAAATTAGCCCCTTAGGCATGTAAAGGCATTTTGATAATACTAGAATATGTTGAAGTGTTGAATATGAAAGTACCATTATCAAAGGTTTACATAGATGGATTATTTATATATTACTTCTAAGTAAAACAATATTTTATATTATTTGTAAAAGAATACAATATATACACAAAAATAAGACATGGAAATTTATGGCATTATAAAATTTCACGAAATATAATGATATTATTAGAGATATACACTATTTCCCTTCACTATCTCTCTTTATATATTTACTATTAATAACATATGCACTGTTCTTATGATTATAATATACAGTTGATGAGAAATATTACTTGTTCTGAGCATTGTGACCCACCAGGTGCTTAAAACTTGTTGACAAAGTATGGAACATCAGTGGCAATATGTAGGAGTAGAAATTGTTCTGTTATTCTGCTCAGTATAGCAATTGCATCGTTGTTTCACAGAAAGGATAACATTATGATCCTGTGTGGGTGTATAGCTCATCTGTGGGAGGATGTTCTGTGCATACTTAGTGATCAAGATTCAAGAAACACGCCTCATTTTTATGAATATTTTCTCATTAGGAATTTGGTTCATGTAAATGCATCACATAGTTTGTAGAAGCATTATATGGAAAAGGATAAAGAAGAAATGAAATTTTTTTTTTTTGCATGTACAATAAAAGCTTGAGCTACTGAAGAGAATTCCTGGGAGTATATAGTATCGTGGCTGTAAATCCAGTCTTTAAAATCTAAATTAATTCTAACCTAAAAATAACTAGAATGTCAGAGGTGTACCTTTCCACAGCATGAATAGGTTTGTAAAGTATAGATTTATCCACATGCAATGCTATTTTCTCTTTAAAACTTGAGATATCTTTTGGGAAAGGATTTGGCCCCAAGTATTAATAAAACCCATACTTTAGAAGCAAGTATTTTAAAATCACCTGTTGATGGAAGTAAAATAACTTACTAATAAATAAACCTCCCAAAGTACCTAGAGCTGTTTAATATTTAGCATGATAAAATGAATGCCATAAAATTACAGCTTAACAAAATATAACATAGTCATTTAGTTTCTATTCTTTTCCCTAATATAAAGTAGCAGGTTAATATGCACTCTCTCTGGTTTTGTTGTTCTTTTTTTTTTTTTTTTTTTTGAGGCAGAGTCTCGCTTTGACACCCAGGCTGGAGTGCAGTGGTGCGATCTTGGCTAACTGCAACCTCTACCTCTCAGGTTCAAGCGATTCTCCTACCTCAGCCTTCTGAGTAGCTGGGATTACAGGCATGTGCCACCACACCCAGCTAATTTTTGTATTTTTAGTAGAGATGGGGTTTCACTATGTTGGCCAGGCTAGTCTTGAACTCCTAGCCTCAAGCGATCCGCCCACCTAGGCCTCCCAAAGTGCTGGGATTACAGCAAGAGCCACTGTGCCTGGCTTCTATTTTTTTTTTTTTTTTTTGAGGCGGAGTCTCGCTCTGTCGCCAGGGCTGGAGTGCAGTGGCCGGATCTCAGCTCACTGCAAGCTCCGCCTCCCGGGTTTACGCCATTCTCCTGCCTCAGCCTCCTGAGTAGCTGGGACTACAGGCGCCCGCCACCTCGCCCGGCTAGTTTTTGTATTTTTAGTAGAGACGGGGTTTCACCGTGTTAGCCAGGATGGTCTCGATCTCCTGACCTCGTGATCCGCCCGTCTCGGCCTCCCAAAGTGCTGGGATTACAGGCTTGAGCCACCGCGCCCGGCCGCCTGGCTTCTATTTTTAATATGCTGCATCCTCACCCTTTGTGGAAAGCCTCTGGGTTTCAATAACTGACAAGCCGATCTTGCTGAAAGAAGATAGAGATACAAACAAGTAGAAGCAACTGTTCAACATAGTAAGCTATTGAAGAAAGAAATAAGTTTAATAGGAAAAAATGATCAATAAATTGGGGTAAAGTGTAATCAAACATACAATTCTGTGGATCTGAGAACTATTTGGAGTGAGCTGGCAGATAATGTTATAAAAAGGTTACCAGTTTATGAATTCTATATATTTGATAATTTTGGGATAACTTTGGTGTTCCTGTATCACATGGTAATCCTATAAAATAGATCAAGTGTTTCTGAAAATACCATCTTTATAAATATCATCTTAGAGGCCTCACTCTGAATCAACTAGATCTGTACTTCTGGGAATCTGCATTTTAACCCACCCCTCAAATGATTCTTAATGCAGAAGTAAAATCTGAAAATTACTATAGTAGCTTAACTGAGTGTAGTTACATTGATTGCTTTTGCAATGATGCCATTATTTTCTCTTTCTGAAGACCCACTGTTTCCAAGACCCAGTTAAAAGCCACCTTTCTTGATTTGTTTTCACGCAGAGTTTAGTTTCTTCCTCCTCTGCTCCTCTAGCTCCCATAATTGTGCCTTTGTTACACTACTCAAGAGTATCCCAAATCTCTTAATGAAGATTTAAACTTTAATAACTTTAATAATACATAAGTGCTGCAAACTTATCAAAAACATTATTTGAAATTTATTTAAATTCATTTTACAATCATTTAGTTTTCTTTATTTTAAATGGTAAGTTCTTAATTTTAATATTTATATGTGGCATTTTTTTGGACTGCTAGAAAAATTTGACCACCTCAATCACCTCATATATCTCCCTTAAACTTTGTCTTGCAGGGTCATGTCAAAATAGTTGAGTGTGCACCAATATTTTGTTCTTCAAATAATCTTAAATCTAGGATCACAGATGTCATTCTTTCTGTCACTAACCCGCAGCTGGTAGAACTTTTTAAAAAGTTTGAAATTTGACTAGAGCAATGTATAGTACAATCCAGTATACTATACGTTGAATTTGATTTCCTGTTGAATTTTAATAAAAATATATTAATATCTTGAAATTTTAAATAATTTGCCTTTTATGTATTGATTTGTGTAATTGTGTATCATTTATACTTCTAAAGTTAAAAACACTTAAAACAGCATGAATACTTTGAAATTCTGTGTTGTAACTTATTTGTGTGAACTCCTATCTCCCTGAACAGCCCTTCTCTAAGTCAGGGGCCGTGTTTTATTCATCTTTTTATCCCTAGTACGGTTGATTAATATTTGCTGAATCAAGGCAAAAAATATATCTATTTTATATTGTCTAATTAATATATTCAACATTATTTAAATATTACTAACTATATTTAGATATAGGTAGCATATTTAAAATGTAATATTAGTATAGCGTCAAACATATATTTAATACTATTTATTGTGTTTCCATCCATTGCAGTTATTATCCTTTTAGATGCTCAGATTGTTTCGTGTTTGGCCAGGGGGAATCTCTTCATGTTGACTCCTGAGTCCTACTAACACAAGAGTCAACTCCTGTGTAGTAGTAGTCTTTTTTTTTTTTTTAATTATTTAAGTTCTAGGGTACATGTGCATAACGTGCAGGTTTCTTACTTATGTATACTTGTGCCATGTTGGTGTGCTGCACTCATCAACTCATCAGCACGCATCAATTCGTCATTTATATCAGGTATAACTCCCAATGCAATCCCTCCCCCCTCCCCCCTCCCCCCTCCCCATGATAGCCCCGGTGTGTGATGTTCCCCTTCCCGAGTCCAAGTGATCTCATTGTTCAGTTCCCACCTAGGAGTGAGAACATGCGGTGTTTGGTTTTCTGTTCTTGTGATAGTTTGCTAAGAATGATGGTTTCCAGCTGCATCCGTGTCCCTACAAAGGACGCAAACTCATCCTTTTTTATGGCTGCATAGTATTCCACGGTGTATATGTGCCACATTTTCTTAATCCAGTCTGCCACAGATGGACATTTGGGTTGATTCCAAGTCTTTGCTATTGTGAATAGTGCCGCAATAAACATACGTGTGCATGTGTCTTTATAGCAGCATGATTTATAATCCTTTGGGTATATACCCAGTAGTGGGATGGCTGGTCATATGGTACATCTAGTTCTAGATCCTTGAGGAATTGCCATACTGTTTTCCATAATGGTTGAACTAGTTTACAATCCCACCAACAGTGTAAAAGTGTTCCTATTTCTCCACATCCTCTCCAGAACCTGTTGTTTCCTGACTTTTAATGATTGCCATTCTAACTGGTGTGAGACGGTATCTCATTGTGGTTTTGATTTGCATTTCTCTGATGGCAAGTGATGATAAGCATTTTTTTCATGTGTCTGTTGGCTGTATGAATGTCTTTTTTTGAGAAATATCTGTTCATATCCTTTGCCCACTTTTTAGTGGGGTTGTTTGTTTTTTCTTGTAAATTTGTTTGAGTTCTTTGTAGGTTCTGGATATCAGCCCTTTGTCAGATGAGTAGATTGCAAAAATTTTCTCCCATTCTGTAGGTTCCCTGTTCACTCTGATGGTAGTTTCTTTTGCTGTGCAGAAGCTCTTTAGTTTAATTAGATCCCATGTGTCAATTTTGGCTTTTGCTGCCGTTGCTTTTGGTGTTTTAGACATGAAGTCCTTGCCCATGCCTATGTCCTGAATGGTATTACCTAGGTTTTCTTCTAGAGTTTTTATGGTATTAGGTCTAATATTTAAGTCTCTAATCCATCTTGAATTAATTTTCGTATAAGGACTAAGGAAAGGATCCAGTTTCAGCTTTCTACTTATGGCTAGCCAATTTTCCCAGCACCATTTATTAAATAGGGAATGCTTCCCCATTTCTTGTTTCTCTCAGGTTTGTCAAAGATCAGATGGCTATAGTGTGTGGTATTATTTCTGAGGACTCTGTTCTGCTCCATTGGTCTATATCTCTGTTTTGGTACCAGTACCATGCTGTTTTGGTTACTGTAGCCTTGTAGTATAGTTTGAAGTCAGGTAGCGTGATGCCTCCAGCTTTGTTCTTTTGACTTAGGATTGTCTTGGCAATGCGGGCTCTTTTTTGGTTCCATATGAACTTTAAAGCAGTTTTTTCCAATTCTGTGAGGAAACTCATTGGTAGCTTCATGGGGATGGCATTGAATCTATAAATCACTTGGGCAGTATGGCCATTTTCACAATATGATTCTTCCTATCCATGAGCATGGTATGTTCTTCCATTTGTTGTGTCCTCTTTGATTTCACTGAGCAGTGGTTTGTAGTTCTCCTTGAAGACGTCCTTTACATCCCTTGTAAGTTGGATTCCTAGGTATTTTATTCTCTTTGAAGCAATTGTGAATGGAAGTTCATTCATGATTTGGCTCTCTGTCTGTTCCTGGTGTAAAAGAATGCTTGTGATTTTTGCACATTAATTTTGTATCCTGAGACTTTGCTGAAGTTGCTTATCAGCTTAAGGAGATTTTGGGCTGAGACGATGGGGTTTTCTAAATATACAATCATGTCATCTGCAAACAGGGACAATTTGACTTCTTCTTTTCCTAACTGAATACCCTTGATTTCTTTCTCTTGCCTGATTGCCCTAGCCAGAACTTCCAACACTATGTTTTTTTTTTTTTTGGTTTTTTTTTTTTAAATATATTTTTTATTATACTTTAAGTTCTAGGGTACATGTGCATAACGTGCAGGTTTGTTACATATGTATACTTATGCCATGTTGGTGTGCTGCACCCTCAACTCGTTAGCACCCATCAAGTCATCATTTATATCATGTATAACTCCCCAATGCAATCCCTCCCTCCTCCCCCCCCCCCCATGATAGGCCCCAGTGAGTGATGTTCCCCTTCCCGAGTCCAAGTGATCTCATTGTTCAGTTCCCACCTAGGAGTGAGAACATGCAGTGTTTGGTTTTCTGTTCTTGTGATAGTTTGCTAAGAATGATGGTTTCCAGCTGCATCCATGTCCCTACCAACGACGCAAACTCATCCTTTTTTATGGCTGCATAGTATTCCATGGTGTATATGTGCCACATTTTCTTAATCCAGTCTGCCACAGATGGACATTTGGGTTGATTCCAAGTCTTTGCTATTGTGAATAATGCCGCAATAAACATATGTGTGCATGTGTCTTTGTAGTAGAGAATTTATAATCCTTTGGGTATATACCCAGTAGTGGGATGGCTGGGTCATATGGTACATCTAGTTCTAGATCCTTGAGGAATTGCCATACTGTTTTCCATAATGGTTGAACTAGTTTACAATCCCACCAACAGTGTAAAAGTGTTCCTATTTCTCCACATCCTCTCCAACACCTGTTGTTTCCTGACTTCTTAATGATTGCCATTCTAACTGATGTGAGATGGTATCTCATTGTGGTTTTGATTTGCATTTCTTGATGGCGAGTGATGATGAGCATTTTTTCATGTGTCTGTTGGCTGTATGTCTTCTCTTCTTGAGAAATGTCTGTTCATATCCTTTCCCCACTTTTTGATGGGGTTGTTTTTTTCTTGTATATTTATTTTGAGTTCTTTGTACATTCTGGATCTTAGCCCTTTGTCAGATGAGTAGGTTGCAAAAATTTTCTCCCATTCTGTAGGTTGCCTGTTCACTCTGATGGTAGTTTCTTTTGCTGTGCAAAAGCTCTTTAGTTTAATGAGATCCCATTTGTCAATTTGGCTTTTGCTGCTGTTGCTTTTGGTGTTTTAGACATGAAGTCCTTGCTCATGCCTATGTCCTGAATGGTACTACCTAGATTTTCTTCTAGGGTTTTTATGGTATTAGGTCTAACATTTAAGTCTCTAATCCATCTTGAATTAATCTTCGTATAAGGGGTAAGGAAAGGATCCAGTTTCAGCTTTCTACTTATGGCTAGCCATTTTCCCAGCACCATTTATTAAATAGGGAATCCTTCCCCATTTCTTGTTTCTCTCAGGTTGTCAAAGATCAGATGGCTGTAGATGTGTGGTATTATTTCTGAGGACTCTGTTCTGTTCCATTGGTCTATATCTCTGTTGTGGTACCAGTACCATGCTGTTTTGGTTACTGTAGCCTTGTAGTATAGTTTGAAGTCAGGTAGCGTGACGCCTCCTGCTTTGTCCTTTTGACTTAGGATTGTCTTGGCAATGCGGGCTCTTTTTTGGTTCCATATGAACTTTAAAGCAGTTTTTTCCAATTCTGTGAAGAAAGTCATTGGTAGCTTGATGGGGATGGCATTGAATCTATAAAAACCTTGGGCAGTATACCATTTTCACGATATTGATTCTTCCTATCCATAAGCATGGTATGTTCTTCCATTTGTTTGTGTCCTCTTTGATTTCACTGAGCAGTGCTTTGTAGTTCTCCTTGAAGAGGTCCTTGACATCCCTTGTAAGCTGGATTCCTAGGTATTTTATTCTCTTTGAAGCAATTGGAATGGAAGTTCATTCCTGATTTGGCTCTCTGCTTGTCTGTTACTGGTGTATAAGAATGCTTGTGATTTTTGCACATTAATTTTGTATCCTGAGACTTTGCTGAAGTTGCTTATCAGCTTAAGGAGTTTTGGGCTGAGACGATGGGGTTTTCTAAATATACAATCATGTCATCTGCAAACAGGGACATTTGACTTCTTCTTTTCCTGACTGGATACCCTTGATTTCTTTCTCTTGCCTGATTGCCCTAGCCAGAACTTCCAACACTATGTTGAATAGGAGCAGTGAGAGAGGGCATCCCTGTCTTGTGCCAGTTTTCAAAGGAATTTTTCCAGTTTTCCATTCAGTATGATATTAGCTGTGGGTTTGTCATAATAGCTCTTATTATTTTGAGGTACGTTCCATCAATACCGAATTTATTGAGCGTTTTTAGCATAAAGGGCTGTTGAATTTTGTCAAAAGCTTTTCTGCATCTATTGAGATAATCATGTGGTTCTTGTCTTTGGTTCTGTTTATATGCTGGATTACGTTTATTGATTTGCGAATGTTGAACCAGCCTTGCATCCCAGGGATGAAGCCCACTTGATCATGGTGGATAAGCTTTTTGATGTGCTGCTGAATCTGGTTTGCCAGTATTTTATTGAGGATTTTTGCATCGATGTTCATCAGGGATATTGGTCTAAAATTTTCTTTTTTTGTTGTGTCTCTGCCAGGCTTTGTATCAGGATGATGTTGGCCTCATAAAATGAGTTAGGGAGGATTCCCTCTTTTCTATTGATTGGAATAGTTTCAGAAGGAATGGTACCAGCTCCTCCTTGTACCTCTGGTAGAATTCAGCTGTGAATCCATCTGGTCCTGGACTTTTTTGGTTGGTAGGGTATTAATTATTGCCTCAATTTCAGAGCCTGCTATTGGTCTATTCAGGGATTCAACTTCTTCCTGGTTTAGTCTTGGAAGAGTGTAAGTGTCCAGGAAATTATCCATTTCTTCTAGATTTTCTAGTTGATTGCGTAGAGGTGTTTATAGTATTCTCTGATGGTAGTTTGTATTTCTGTGGGGTCGGTGGTGATATCCCCTTTATCATTTTTATTGCGTCTATTTGATTCTTCTCTTTTCTTCTTTATTAGTCTTGCTAGCGGTCTGTCAATTTGTTGATCTTTTCAAAAAACCAACTCCTGGATTCATTGATTTTTTGGAGGGTTTTTTGTGTCTCTATCTCCTTCAGTTCTCGCTCTAATCTTAGTTATTTCTTGCCTTCTGCTAGCTTTTGAATGTGTTTGCTCTTGCCTCTCTAGTTCTTTTAATTGTGATGTTAGAGTGTCAATTTTAGATCTCTCCTGCTTTCTCTTGTGGGCATTTAGTGCTGTAAATTTCCCTGTACACACTGCTTCAAATGTGTCCCAGAGATTCTGGTATGTTGTGTCTTTGTTCTCATTGGTTTCAAAGAACATCTTTATTTCTGCCTTCATTTCGTTATGTACCCAGTAGTCATTCAGGAGCAGGTTGTTCAGTTTCCATGTAGTTGAGCGGTTTTGATTGAGTTTCTAGTCCTGAGTTCTAGTTTGATTGCACTGTGGTCTGAGAGACAGTTTGTTATCATTTCTGTTCTTTTACATTTGCTGAGGAGTGCTTTACTTCCAATTATGTGGTCAATTTTGGAATAAGTGCGATGTGGTGCTGAGAAGAATGTATATTCTGTTGATTTGGGGTGGAGAGTTTTATAGATGTCTATTAGGTCCGCTTGGTGCAGAGATGAGATCAATTCCTGGATATCCTTGTTAACTTTCTGTCTCGTTGATCTGTCTAATGTTGACAGTGGAGTGTTGAAGTCTCCCATTATTATTGTATGGGAGTCTAAGTCTCTTTGTAAGTCTCTAAGGACTGCTTTATGAATCTGGGTGCTCCTGTATTGGGTGCATATATATTTAGGAGAGTTAGCTCTTCCTGTTGAATTGATCCCTTTACCATTATGTAATGGCCTTCTTTGTCTCTTTGATCTTTGATGGTTTAAAGTCTGTTTTATCAGAGACTAGGATTGCAACCTCTGCTTTTTTTGTTTTCCATTTGCTTGGTAGATCTTCCTCCATCCCTTTATTTTGAGCCTATGTATGTCTGCATGTGAGATGGGTCTCCTGAATACAGGAGACTGATGATGGGTCTTGACTCTTTATCCAGTTTGCCAGTCTGTGTCTTTTAATTGGAGCATTTAGTCCATTGACATTTAAGGTTAATATTGTTATGTGTGAACTTGATCCTGCCATTATGATAACTGGTTATTTTGCTCGTTATTTGATGCAGTTTGTTCCTAGCCTTGATGGTATTTACATTTTGGCATGTTTTTGCAATGGCTGGTACCGGTTGTTCCTTTCCATGTTTAGGGCTTCCTTCAGGGTCTCTTGTAAGGCAGGCCTGGTGGTGACAAAATCTCTAGCATTTGCTTATCTGTAAAGGATTTTATTTCTCCTTCACTTATGAAACTTAGTTTGGCTGGATATGAAATTCTGGGTTGAAATCTTTCTTTAAGAACGTTGAATATTGGCCCCCACTCTCTTCTGGCTTGTAGAGTTTCTGCCGAGAGATCTGCTGTTAGTCTGATGGGCTTCCCTTTGTAGGTATCCCGACCTTTCTCTCTGGCTGCCCTTAAGATTTTCCTTCATTTCAACTTGGTGAATCTGGCAATTATGTGTCTTGGTGTTGCTCTTCTTGAGGAGTATCTTTGTGGCGTTCTCTGTATTTCCTGAATTTGAATGTTGGCCTGCCCTACTAGGTTGGGGAAGTTCTCCTCGATGATATCCTGAGAAGTGTTTTTCCAACTTGGTTCCATTTCCCCCTCACTTTCAGGCACCCCAATCAGACGTATAGTTTGGTCTTTTTACATAATGCCATACTTCTTGCAGGCTTTGTTCATTTCTTTTTCTTCGTTTTTCTTTTGGTTTCTCTTCTTGCTTCGTTTCATTCATTTGATCCTCAATCGCTGATACTGTTTCTTCCAGTCAAAGTCATTCTCTGACCAGCTTTGATCCGTTGCTTGCGATGAGCTGCTCTCCTTTGCAGGGGGAGATGCGCTCTTATTTTTTGAATTTCCAGCTTTTCTGCCCTGCTTTTTCCCCATCTTTGTGGTTTTATCTGCCTCTGGTCTTTGATGATGGTGACTACTGATGAGGTTTTGGTATAGGTGTCCTTCCTCTTTGATAGTTTTCCTTCTAACAGTCAGGACCCTCAGCTGCAGGTCTGTTGGAGATTGCTTGAGGTCCACTCCAGACCCTGTTTGCCTGGGTATCAGCAGCAGAGGTTGCAGAAGATAGAATATGCTGAACAGTGAGTGTACCTGTCTGATTCTTACTTTGGAAGCTTCCTCTCAGGGGTGTACTCCACCCTGTGAGGTGTGGGGTGTCAGACTGCCCGTAGTGGGGGATGTCTCCCAGTTAGGCTACTCAGGGGTCAGGGACCCACTTGAGCAGGCAGTCTGTCCCTTCTCAGATCTCAACCTCCGTGTGGGGAGATCCACTGCTCTCTTCAAAGCTGTCCGACAGAGTCATTTGCATCTGAAGAGGTTTCTGCTGCTTTTTTTGTTGTTGTTTTTTATCTGTGCCCTGTCCCCAGAGGTGGAGTCTACAGAGACAGGCAGGTTTCCTTGAGCTGCTGTGAGCTCCACCCAATTTGAGCTTCCCAGCGGCTTGTTTACCTACTTAAGCCTCAGCAATGGCGGGCGCCCCCCCCCAGCCTTGCTGCTGCCTTGCGGTTAGATCGCAGACTGCTGTGCTAGCAATGAGGGAGGCTCCGTGGCCGTGGGACCTTCCCAGCTAGGTGTGGAATATAATCTCCTGGTGTGCCCGTTTGCTTAAAGCGCTGTATTGGAATGGGAGTTACCCGATTTTCCAGGTGTTGTGTGTCTCAGTTCCCCTGGCTAGGAAAAGGGATTCCCTTCCCCCTTGCACTTCCCAGGTGAGGCGATGCCTCGCCCTGCTTCAGCTCTCGTAGGTCGGGCTGCAGCAGCTGACCAGCACCGATTGTCTGGCACTCCCTAGTGAGATGACCCCAGTACCTCAGTTGAAAATGCAGAAATCACCGGTCTTCTGTGTCGCTCGCGCTGGGAGTTGGAGACTGGAGCCGTTCCTATTCGGCCATCTTGCTCCGCCCCCAGTAGTAGTCTTGATAGGCTACTCCTAGTAGTCTTTGATAACTTCCTTCTGTCTTGTATCACAGTATAAGCCAAGCTCATCTTGTACATTTCCTATTCCAGATCTCAAATCAGCCATTTTCCAAGAAAGCTTGGGAAATGTGGTTTTCAGACTGTCAACTCTGGGAAGTGTATCATTACTAGCTTGGTCATTGTTCCTATGCCTTTTCAGGTTGCAGAGCTAAGACTTACATGTGTACATGTATATATGTATGTACATAGGTAATACTTCAAGAGGCTCCAGCATGTATTTAACTTCTTCAATCTTATATATGTGTCTGCTTTATCCCATGCTAAAAATACTTAACAATGACACTGGAGTGATAGAATGGCAGTCATATAATTGTTCTGTTATTCATCTTATAAAGCACACACAACAGATTCTGCATGACAATAATCACAACACTGCCATCTACCATCATATGATTACTGAAAACAGTTTAAGATTATTTTAACGGTTCTTTTTGTTGGATCACACTAGGAATGTGCTACTAAATTTAGGCTACAGTAACCTAAACAGCATGGTACTGGTACCAAAACAGAGATATAGACCAATGGAACAGAACAGAGTCCTCAGAAATAATACCACACACCTACAGCCATCTGATCTTTGACAAACCTGAGAGAAACAAGAAATGGGGAAAGCATTCCCTATTTAATAAATGGTGCTGGGAAAATGGCTAGCCATAAGTAGAAAGCTGAAACTGGATCCTTTCCTTAGTCCTTATACGAAAATTATTCAAGATGGATTAGAGACTTAAATATTAGACCTAATACCATAAAAACCCTAGAAGAAAACCTAGGTAATACCATTCAGGACATAGGCATGGGCAAGGACTTCATGTCTAAAACACTAAAAGCAATGGCAGCAAAAGCCAAAATTGACAAATGGGATCTAATTAAACTAAAGAGCTTCTGCACAGCAAAAGAAACTACCGTCAGAGTGAACAGGGAACCTACAGAATGGGAGAAAATTTTTGCAATCTACTCATCTGACAAAGGGCTGATATCCAGAATCTACAAAAAACTCAAACAAATACACAAGAAAAAAACAAACAACCCCATCAAAAAGTGGGGAAAGGATATGAACAGACATTTCTCAAAAGAAGACATTCATACAGCCAACAGACACATGAAAAAATGCTCATCATCACTCGCCATCAGAGAAATGCAAATCAAAACCACAATGAGATACCGTCTCACACCGGTTAGAATGGCAATCATTAAAAAGTCAGGAAACAACAGGTGTTGGAGAGGATGTGAGAAATAGGAACACTTTTACACTGTTGGTGGGATTGTAAACTAGTTCAACCATTATGGAAAAGAGTATGGCAATTCCTCAAGGATCTAGAACTAGATGTACCATATGACCCAGCCATCCCACTACTGGGTATATACCCAAAGGATTATAAATCATGCTGCTATAAAGACACATGCACACGTATGTTTATTGCAGCACTATTCACATAGCAAAGACTTGGAATCAACCCAATGTCCATCAATGACAGACTGGATTAAGAAAATGTGGTGCATATACACCATGGAATACTATGCAGTCATAAAAAAGATGAGTTTGTGTTCTTTGTAGAACATGGATGCAGCTGGAAACCATCATTCTCAGCAAACTATCGCCAGAACAGAAAACCAAACACCACATGTTCTCACTCATAGGTGGGAACTGAACAATGAGATCACTTGGACTCAGGAAGGGGAACATCACACACTGGGGCCTATTATGGGGAGGGGGGAGGGGGAGGGATTGCATTGGGAGTTATACCTGATGTAAATGACTAATTCATGGGTGCTGACGAGTTGATGGGTGCCAGCACACCACATGGCACAAGTATACATATGTAACAAACCTGCACGTTATACACATGTACCCTAGAACTTAAAGTATAATAAAAAAAAATTTATATTTTAAAGATACTTGAAATAGTTACTTTCTGTATGATGATTATCCACTACTAGAGTATACATTCAGATCATATTTACTTTTTTCCTTGAAGTGAATCCCTTTGAATGTTTAGTCATACCCTCTGATTCTGGGAAGGTAGGCAAATAATGGAATTTGCATACATAGCAGCTGAAGCAAGCTATAGAAGCAGCATGCAGAAACTGGGCAACTTACCAATTTTTCCCAGATTATCTCTCCTTTGGCATATGAGTCCTTCAGAAAGACAAGACCCAAATCTTAAGTATTTCTTTGAATTTGTAAAATATACTTAAGTTTTGTGTTTAAACCTTTGCCCCTGATCTGAGTATGTATTTCTTCTGACAAGGCATTGTGGTGAAGTTGCATTATCAAAAATTCTGTTGAACAAGATTCCTTTTTGTTAAATTAAATTCAGGAAAAAATGAACTGGAATATCATTTCTTAAAATATTCAGTACTGTGGAAATGGGTTTGTTTTTTCAAAATTAGCCAAATAATAATTTTATTTTTTGAAGTAAAGTTAGTTTTTTAAAGTTAAAATAGTGATGGCCAGGCGCAGTGGCTCACGCCTGTAATCCCAGCACTTTGGGAGGCCGAGGCGGGCCGATCACCTGAGGTTGGGAGTTTGAGACCAGCCTGACCAACATGGAGAAACCCTGTCTCTACTAAAAATACACAAAATTAGCGGGACATGGTGACACGTGCCTGTAATCCCAGCTACTCGGGAGGCTGAGGCAGGAGAATCACTTGAACCCAGGAGGCAGAGGTTGCTGTGAACCGAGATTGCACCATTGCACTCCAGCCTGGGCAACAAGAGCAAAACTCTGTCTCCAAAAAAACAAAAACTAAAATAGTGACATGGTTAAAATGTATTTATCACTTAATGTATGTCAGATTCTATTGATTTATCTCATTTTGTCACTTAATTCTTACAACAGTCTTATTGGGTTGCTACCAATATGCCCGTTTTATAAATTTCGTGAGGAAACTGTGCCATAGAAACATTGTCTCTAAGCAAAGATCAGTTTGTTGTATTGCTGCTTATTGTATATCCAGTAATTGCTGGTTAAAAAAAAAAGACCATGGTGGCTTTTGAAAGAATTTTTTGTAGTTCCTGGGACTTAAATTTAGGTGAGAACTATGAACTGGGTAATTATTATTAGTAGATGTATTATTTTAAATGTGTACTGTAAAGTATATTTAATAGCTTGCAATAGTTAAAAATATAAAATTATTTGAGATTTTGATAGGACTATTGAAATAAATGTTAGTGTGTTTTTTAATGTTCTAATCTATAATAAATAGTATTTGAAATGTTAGGACATTTCAACAAAATACATTTATCACGTGTAAAAGCTTAGATAGAAAATGATTACAATATTTTTTCAATATTTGTTTTTAAAAGTCTACTTAATGTATATTGTCTTTTAGTATGTGTTTAAAGGTAGTAAAATTAGAATATACAGTTAAGCAAAAATAAGGATATCCTCTGTTAGTGACCATCAGAGCTAACCATTATTAATATTTTGGTATATAGCATCCCAGATTTTTCCTATTATTTTTGCTTTTACTTGAATTGTTAAGACTTTAAAAATTACAGTGTAATTTCTAAGAAAATATTTTAAAACAATGCTTGATATTTTGAATCTAATGTGTATGGTTCTTTTTTTCAGGATTGTACTGTATATGAAACAGAGAATAAAATTCTTCACGTGGTGAGTACACTTGGATTTATTTTAATATTTATTAGAGAATATTCCTTGATCAACTAGAAGAAGTGAACCATAAGAAAAAAATCTACTGACCATATCAGTTAAGTGTATTTTTATAGGAAATCTACAAAAGAATCAAAGCATAACAAATTAACGTTAGTTATAACCATTCTATTGTACCTAATAGGAAAAAAAGATACAATATTTTTAAATGTAATATATAGCAAGGTTGGAATGTAATAAAAAATTAATAATGTAGAGCAAGGAGAATTTGAAATGAGACTTTCTTTCACTGTTCATCTGTTACAAAAAAAGATCAGAGAAAGGTACTCTGTTCTATAATGGGCAATTCATCTCTGTCATCATTTGAATGAAATACTTTATTTAAAAAATCAAATTTCCTTTGCTCCAATTCTATACTTACCAGACAACTTTTCAAATGGTAATATGGCAATATTTTTGAATGAGTTAATGACTTTACATATATTTTATTAGTAGAAATGGGCTATGCATACATTTTACTTTGTGGAAAGTAAATATTTTTACTTTCATCTCCTGTCTTCTTAATGAACAGTTGGCCACTTTTATTTGTAAATGCATTTCTTGATCAATGCTGGTTTGTCCTAATAACTTCTTCACCTCTGGTGTGTGTGAAATCATGTCATTTCTGTATCTCCCAGGTACTAGGCGGTGAAGATTCATATCTCTGTAAAAGGACATTTGCCTCATTTATTCCTAATATCAGTTTATAAGTTTTATGTTTCTGAAGTGTTTGAATATTTATAAAAGAATACTATTTTGTATTTAGAAAAGTAAATACTTTTAAAACATCTGAATGTATGTATGGAGGGAAATCAGAATATCAGCGGCACAGCATCCCTATTCCTTTTTTGTTATCTGCTATAGAAATGGTACTGAATAATCCTCTGCTAATCCTTCCCCCTCATTGTGCAGTAGGGATGCCCTTTGTGGTTTATAAGAATAGTCTCAGGAGTGGATAATTAATGTACTTTTCTCCTTATTAGTCTAGGAGGGAAAATAATTACAACTCCCTCATGTCGATCTACCTGTAGGGCCTGGAGAATAGAAAGACACTAATATTTATTTAGGGCCTATATATTTCAAGTATTAGCTTAGTTTCTATAAGTGTATTCTCTCATTTAATCCTACTTTTGCAGATGGTGGAACTAAGGGTCACAAATATTAAGTTGTTCAACTATTCAGTTTGAACACAGAATCTCATACCAAAGCCCATGCCTTTCCAGACCTGGCAGTTGCTACCAATTCTAGTTCCCTGAGGCTTTACAAATTGTACTATCTTTTTTCCCATGAAACCCAGGGCTACTGTCTAGCTGTGCCTATTTTGTCAATAACTAAGGAGCATGCACAGAGCTTTTCCCACCTACATTTTATTTTCTGTGAGTGAATGTTTCTTTGGCGTTGAATTTTCTGTGACAATGACTGTTCTTTCTGAAGTATTGAATTTAATGAATTCGACTTTGGTACACTGCTGTGGGTTCTTCATTGTGTTTACTTCAAGGCTGTTATTGAGGTCAGTGTGTGTTAACATTTTTTTCTTTATCAGATTTCTCAGGAGTAATCTATCCCTGATGTTAGTACCAAAAAGAGCTGTACTTTTCTTTATGCATTGGCTGCTACGAACTTAAGATTAAAATTTGTGGCTCATAATGGACAAGTGCATCTCATGGTATTTGTTTTGTATTTAGCTTCATTCTTGGCTCTAATTTATATACATGATTTCTTTTTGCCTTGTTTTTCTCAATTAATTTATGTATGGTATATATTTTTACATCTGTTGATGTAGCCTTTTCTGTGGAGGAATAGTTCGAGTTACAAATGCACATTTGTGATCAATATTCAGATATCAACAAAGGACATGTAAATAATTTATAGAAAAAGAATCTCTAGAGAACTGTAAAAAATATGAAATATATTTCTGAGGAAATTTCAGATTCCACCATATGACAGAATAACAGAAATAAATTTAAATGATGAAAGAAATACTGTGGGATTTCTCTTGTACTACAGATCTTAAATATCATTTTAATTAATTAGACTAAGGAAAAATGTCTTTTGGGGTTATAAAATGATGATTGAAATTTTATTAAATAAAAACCATAATAAGTAATAGCCAAATTTTGAAAGTTCTTAATCACTAAATATTTTCAATTTTAAATAATTTTAAAATAATAAGTAATTTTTAGTTTCTTAAATAAATTCCTAATAATTGACTCATATTGACTTATCTTTCTCAAAAGTCAGATTCTGGGCTACTTGCTATTAGAAATAAGTAGCAGCGTAAATAGTACTGAAGGAGTTTAGAAATGAATGCCGTATGTTTACCTTGGCAATTTTGTATTCCAGCTAGTGAGAATTTAAAAATCCTGTCTGATGATGATGGCAACAGTGAATGGCATTAACCAAATCAGTTCATCTCAGAAAGCACTTGTCTTTTCATGTTATTCTTCTACTTCCCATCCTGACCGTTTTATACAAAGATTACCCAGCCTTACTAAAAGGATGTATGTATACTTGTATATACTTTTCTCACAAGAATAACTTTTTGGAATAATAAAATAGTATACAGTACCACTTAGTATATGATGCTAAAGAAAATTTCTAGAACAAGTATCTTTCCAGATCTCTCTAGTGTAGAAGAAATAACTGTGAGTCTAAAAACCTGTGTCTGAATCCTAATTCTACCGTTTTCTATCTCGGTGAGCTGAATCAAGTGATGTTCTTGAGAGTTTGTTCTAATTATGTAAAATAGGGATATTAATATCTTTCATGAATGATTGTTGCTAGAAGATAAATCAGTAAATTTTCTAGACAGAGCTTTATAATCTGGTAGTACTCTTTCTAGTATTTATTTATTTATTTAGGTTATATCTCATTATTTAGGTTTTTTGTTGTTGTTGGTTGGGTTTCTTTTTTTTGAGACAGTCTTGCTCAAGCTGGAGCTTATACGCCCAGGCTGGAGTACAGTGGCATGATCTTGGCTCACTGTGAGTTCCATCTCCCAGGTTCACGCCGTTCTCCTGCCTCAACCTCCCGAGTAGCTGGGACTACAGGCGCCCGCCACCACGCCCGGCTAATTTTTTTGTATTTTTTAGTAGAGACGGAGTTTCACCCTGTTAGCCAGTATGGTCTGGATCTCCTGACCTTGTGACCCACCCACCTCGGCCTCCCAAAGTGCTGGGATTATAGGCATGAGCCACCGCACCCAGCCTATTTAGGGTTTTTAATTTCCTCTTTCTCTCCTTTTTATATGCACCAGAAAATCAAAAGCCTGAGTTTTTATATAGCTTGTTTAGGATGAAATTGTGAGTTAGTTTTAATGTTTCCTTGTTTCTATGATACTCGAATATTCTAAGTACAATATGATGATTTATAATGGCTCCTTTTCAAAGATGAATTAATATGTATTCTATATGAGCATCTTAGCCTGGGTTCTTTCTGGAAAACAGAGACTATAACAAAGGCTTGAATGCAGATAGTTTATGTTGATTTAGTTATCCCAAGGCACAGAAGAGACACTGGGAAGGAGAATCCATATGGATTCTAGAATTGTTCACCACTGTAGGGAACTGAAGTTCGATCCCATCAGGACCTTCTGAGAAGCCCTGTAGAATGTGCCTCAGAATTGTCCAACCTGCCTGACAAAGATTGAAGAGGGAGAATGTATCTGCTGGCACTAATCCAATTATCCCATTGGTCAAAGTTTGTTCCTTGGGGTGTTAACTTTCACACTACCAGGTTTTTGGAGGTACCAGAGACCTCTAAGACAGAAGGCAAAGGTAGTACAACTGAAGTGAAGCAGATTGCCACAGCAGTAGCTGGAGAAAAAGTGGGCTGAGTGGGGAGTCTAGTACAATGAAGCGCCTCTAAGTGGCAATCCAAATTTTAAAGTATTTTGGATCACATAAAGTATCCTGATAGTGATTGACATCAAGATTTACATAACTCCACGGCCGGGCGCGGTGGCTCAAGCCTGTAATCCCAGCACTTTGGGAGGCCGAGACGGGCGGATCACAAGGTCAGGAGATCGAGACCATCCTGGCCAACACAGTGAAACCCCGTCTCTACTAAAAATACAAAAAAAAACTAGCCGGGCGAGGTGGCGGGCGCCTGTAGTCCCAGCTACTTGGGAGGCTGAGGCCGGAGAATGGCGTAAACCCGGGAGGCGGAGCTTGCAGTGAGCTGAGATCCGGCCACTGCACTCCAGCCTGGGCGACAGAGCAAGACTCCGCCTCAAAAAAAAAAAAAAAAAAAAAAAGATTACATAACTCACAAAAGCAAGCTTCAAAACAGTAGATGTAGCTTAACATTTGTGTAAAAAAGCAGTATATTTATAGTGAAGAAAATAATTTGAAGAACTATGCAATAGACTTAATGTTGGTTGCCTTTGCAAGGAATAGGATAAATTTCAGGGGCATTAACTTTAAATTATGTGTTTGTATAATGGTTAAATATGGCATAACAAGTATGTGTTAATCAGAAAAATAAGTACTAAAATATCTGTAGAAATGCCTGAATAGCAGCCCAAAATCTAGATTAAAAATGAGTATTTTATAGTTAGATACAATGAATTAGATCTACTACTTGATAGCACAACAGAGTGACTACAGTCAGCAATAATTTGTTGTACATTTCAGAGTAACTGAGGGAGTATTACTGGAATGTTCATAACACAAAGAAATGATAAATGCTTGAGGTGATGGATACCCCCATTTATCCTGATGTAATTATTACACATTGTATGCCTGTATCCAAATATCTAATGTACTCCATAAATATCTAATGCATACCTACTATGTACCCAGAAATCTTTTCTAAAAAATAAGTATTTTCAGCAAATGAGTAAGAGTTTCAAATGGGTAAGGAGTGAAAACAGTGCTAGTAGCCAACCATTGACTAACCTAAAGAACATGGCTGAAATCGTTCTAATGCCAGGCAGATTTAGAATCCTATGTAATGTATTAATAGTTCTTAGGAACCTCTTCACTTTAGTACATTGGACTGTGAGTTAATAGGTTTTTAGAACATCCCCAGTGATGGCTGCCATTTAGAAGGAACAAGGAGACCCCAGATTACTGAATAGAGATTATAGTAGCTTGAGATAGGCACTAGAACATCAGCTGTCTTAGCCTAAACCCTACCCCTGAATTTTTATTTTGTCCAGAGGATAGGGAAGGCAGTTTTCAAGAGGAAGGAGAACTTACCACTTATGAAAACTTGTTATAGCCCAGGAATTCCACAAGGCAGTACAAGTTGAGTGTCCCTTATCTGAAATGCTTGAGATTAGAACTGTTTCGGATTTCAGATTTTTTTGGATTTGGGAATATTTGCATGATATACTTAACAGTTGAGCGTCACTAATCTGAAAATACTAAACCAAAATGCTCCAATGAGTGTTTCCTTTTGAGCATCATGTGAGTACTCAAAAAGTTTCTGATTTTCGGATTAGAGATATTCAACCTGTACAAGCATCAGAGTGCCTTTCAACACGTGAGCAAACTGAGAGAGCTGAGGTTGTGAGGTGATGTGTCTTTCCCTGAAATAGATCTGTATTTAAGGATGAGTAAAGAAAAAGAATGGGAAAGAGTAGAGGAAGTATCCTCTAATATATTAGAAGAAAATCCTTCCACATGAAGTAGGTTTATTATGAACACTTGTTTAATGTTTTCAGTATGAGCCAAAAGATATTACCTGTGTTAAAAAAGAATACCATACTATAAAGAAGGTAAGGTCATTATAAACTGAGAGCAAAATGAACTAAGAAAATAGTGCATTAACTAACAACATGGAAGCAGAAAATGAACCATGGAGAAAGCATGTATCTTCCCAATTTTTTTTCAATTAATTTGCATTTCTTTCATAATGAAAAAGTATGAAAGTATGTATTTATTCCAGTATAGTTAGAATTCTGATTGCTTTTTTTTTTTTTTTTTTTTTTTGAGACAGAGTCTCGCTCTGTCGCCCAGGCTGGAATGCAGTGGTCGGATCTCAGCTCACTGCAAGCTCCGCCTCCCGGGTTCACGCCATTCTCCCACCTCAGCCTCCCGAGTAGCTGGGACTACAGGCGCCCGCCACCTCGCCCGGCTAGTTTTTTGTATTTTTTAGTAGAGACGAGGTTTCACCGTGTTCACCAGGATGGTCTCGATCTCCTGACCTCGTGATCCGCCCGTCTCGGCCTCCCAAAGTGCTGGGATTACAGGCTTGAGCCACCGCGCCCGGCCCCTGATTGCTTTTAATGGATGATTTTATGTTACATATATTGAACTAGTCAGAAGGGACTTGGACAATCCTTAGGCTACATTTTCGTTCACTTTCCTCACCTTTAAAATTGGAGCGAGTCTTCCTGCTTAAAATCCGAAAGAAGTAGGCTGTGAAGACCAAAATCCCTGGTGGGAAGGGAGATTGGTTGCAGTGTTGGGCAGGGATGTCTGTTAATATGAAGTGTGAGAATGAATAAAAGGAGACTGAACAGCTTGGGTTTCCTTGGAATTTGCCATTAAGTGTAATGGAACAGACAATAGAATACAACCATAAAGGACAAAAGGCAATACAGATAATCAATGTAGTATATATCTCAGTGATTATCAACTAAAGATAAATAATGTTATGTTTCACTTCTATTGATCTGATCTTTTCCTTCCAGTTAGGTTTTGTTCTGGATTACACTTTCTCTGGCAGTTTGGAGCCCATCTGTTTTGCTCTGTGCAGATCCTTGTTTTATATAATAAATGAGTTACAGAGAATCTGGAATTTTCAGTTCTATACTCTACTTACTCCTCACTCCTGCCTTTCAGTACAGCCTTTGAGTCTGGAGTGATAAGCTCTCCTGAGAAGTCATTTCAGAGCTTGTGTTTTAGCAGACTTCCTCTGCTTGTCTCTGCCCTGCCACTGTCATTGGTGAGCCTGGAACACTTGTCGGCTTTGATTAAACTCATGGAAATCCCAGGCCAGGCATAGTCATTAAGGTCACATTGTTTAAATCAGATTGTTCTGAGCTGAAAAACACCTTTTACATTAGCCAAAGGTATGACCTTGTATATGGCACTTTGTATTTTAGCATTTTACCCCATTGTTTTTGTAAATATAATAAATATAGCAATACCTATTTTATTATTTTAGTGCTAATATTATCTTCTAATTATATAGTACTTTACAGTTTACAGAACATTCTCAGGAATGCTTTCTTCTCTTCTTTCTGTCTCTCTTTTTTTTCCTCCAAGCTATTTTTTTCTTTTGTTATTTAGGTTTGATCATAAATTAGGCTTATTCTGGCACGTTAAGTATTTGTTTTATTTCATAAACATTCTGTGTAATTTTTTCCTTTCTTTAAATTTATGAATTCCTTGGCCTTAAACTCCATCTGTAGTGAGATTATTGTCTTCTGTGCTATCCAGACTAGAAATAGCTTAAACTGCGTAGAGCCAACAGTTAGATGTAAGAGAGGAGCATGGAGGAGAAAGTAAAGGGCTCATTTTAGTCTTTGCCCTGACATCTATATCATATCATTTATAGAAGTGTAGCTTTCCTATTCTGATGGATCAAAACCTTGAGAATATGTTTAAGTACTAAGGTAGCAGCATGCCCCACCATGAAATAAAAGTGATCATATTAATGTTAATATCTTATCTTTAGAGATTTCTTGAAAACAGTGGTACTCTAGTGACTTAAAAATCCCTAAAGATAATTTTAACTGGTCTTCAGGAGGTCTCTGATGCTGTGATGAGGCAGCTTTTGCCAGTTGTAGCCCAGACTCTTCTAAAAGCTATGATCTTGGTCCAAATGCAAACTGAATGTTTTTTCAGTGTGGTTGAGATTTTGGTGGTAACTGTAGCATTTGAACATGTAAATTATAGTCAGTCTCACTAAAACATCAACTCTAATACTGAGTTTTATAGATGAAAAACGTAAGATGCTTCTTTATGTTTTCGAAGTTAAGGTGACCCTTCTATCTCAGCCCCCTTTATTATCTTTGCGGTCAGCCTGAAGAAATGTGCTAACAATATTGCTGAAATAGGCGTTGGACTCTTTGGTGTTATATTACATTATTTTCAGATTTTGACACTTTGGTGGTTAATTGCATTGCAAATTATTTTAACTATAAATTCTCCACAGTGATGCTTCATGCAGGAAAGGAAAAAGGAGAAATCCAGATATAACATGATAGAGGTGGAAAATGTTTGTCTTTCCTGGGACAAAGAGAAAATGTGTGTGGCCTATGCGAAGAATTAAAATAATCTGGTTTTACTGTTTCTGATTATGATTTAGATAGACATTTTATAAGGCAGTATATTTATTTATATAGGTGTTCTTACTAACATTACATTTGCTGAACACATTATGCATTGCAAAATGCTTTCATATTCATACTGACTCTGAGAGTACAATTCTTGTCCTCACAGTAATATTCATTTCTGTTGGAGAGTCAAGTGAGGTAGAATAATATAGTAGAAAGAGCACCAATCTGAGAGTTAAAAGGATAGATGTGCTGACCCCATTCTGGCATTTACTAGCTGTAAACAAGCTAAGTTAGCCTTTCTGACTAAGTTGAGGCCTTGGAGTATCTGTGACTTTTAAGGTCTAAATGCCATAATTCTTAGATGACAAATAAGAATCATTAGAAAGCAGTATGGCCACATAAAGTGATAAATTGAAGGACTGTCTTTATTTGAGACCACTCTATATATGACCAAGGACACTATATATTTGTAAAAATAAAGTTAGATGGCACATATTCAGTTTTGATACATGGATATATTACATAGTGGTGAAGTCTGGGCTTTTAGTGTAGCCATCACCTGAATGGTGTACACTGTAACCATTAAGTCATTTCTCACCCTTTACCCCTTCCCACCCTTCCACTCTTCTAAGTCCCCAGTGTTTATCATTTCACAGTCTATGTCCACGTGTATACATTTTTTTTAGCTCTCACTTATACGTGAGAACATGTGGTATTTGACTTTCTCTTTCTGAGTTATTTCACTTAAGGTAATGGCCTCCAGTTCCATCCATGTTGCTGCAGAAGACATGATTTTATACTTCTTATGGCTGAGTAGTGTTCCATGGTGTGTATACACACACACACACACAGAGACATATATGTACACACATATATATCACATTTTTATCTAGTCTGTTGATGGACACTTAGCTTATTTACTTCCTTATCTTTGCTATTGTGAATTTTGATATCATGATTTAGTTTCCTTTGGGTAGATACCCAGTAGTGAGATAGCTGGATCAATGCTATACATTTTTTTTAAAGTGCAGTTACAGTCACTGTCAATGTAAAGATTTCTTTAACAAGGTAATTGAATCAGTCTGGAAACAGAAGCCACACAGTAACTTAAAGGAAGTTTGATATAAATAATTATAAATTATGATAAGAAATACCTGCAAACAGGTAAAGAACGCCCTAAACCATGTCCTACAACTGAGAAATAGTACCCAAGGAAGGATATCTTTTAAGTGGAACACCGTTCCCAAGGCTGAGATGTGGCTGCAGCTTCACTGGGTTGCCTAGATCAGAGCTTATCCTCAGTTGCCAGGCAAGTGGAAGACAGCCTTCAAGGATGTAGGCAAGTGATGCTGCTGGGAAGGTTCACAGCAAGAGTTAGGATGATGCTGTGAGTAAGAGGTCTGGAGAGCATGTTGAGATAGCCTCAGGATGGTGATCACTGAGCCCAGGCTGGGGCTGCAACGTCATTGTGGGACTACATGATCTAGACATGCGGCTGGGGCACAGCACTACCGATATCCCCACACGCATGTACTGCTAGTAGACCCTGCAATAGGAACAGGAAAAAATAAAAGAAAGCCCATGGGAACCTAGAAGCCTTCTTCTCCTTGCAGTGTCCCTCCACTGCCCTCTATTGACAAAAACTTAACATTGTGCTTACTGTACAAGATAAATGCTTGGAGTCCAATCCATTGTCACAGAGCAAGCACTAAAGGATGAATTTAGAGCTGAGAGCCACAAAACTCATAACTGACACAGTGTGGTTAGCTCTTACCTCCATAAAACTACATATAGCTGCTTCACATTTCTCAACTACAAGTGAAGACATCGCTCCCAGGTCTCTGCCATTTGTTCCCTATTTATCCATAAAGTGTGTGTGTGTGTGTGTGTGTGTGTGTGTGTGTGTGTGTGTGTATGTATCTATAGTGCCTCAAATTTCCAGAAGCTTATCTAATTATAATGAACTGCTTCACTCTTACTTTTTGAATATAAAATCCAAACTAAAATCAAAACATTTTTCTAATAACCTACATCTTAGATGAGCTATCAATATGTCCAGTCTGTTCTTTTCTTGAACTGAAAGTCGTGTGTCCTCTAATGAGTGATCTCTCATCTTCTTCAGAACCTGCCACAAGTCTGCTTATCTCTGTTTCCTGCCTATGAAACAGCAGATAAATAGAATTGAGATTGTCCCAGATCCAATTCTGGTTTCCAGCTTACTCTATTTCCCTATCAGAAGGGAGAGTAGTGGTGGAGCCTCTTGTCCCAACTCGTAATTCATACCAGATTGTTTCAGGTAAGTAGCTGAAAGTAGGTTGAAAGTGTCATGGGTCCACTTCTTGCTCATCAAAGGAGGTGTACATTTGGGACTGACGTTTTCTCACGGTTTTGGCATTGATCTTATTCTTAGTTGATTATTATTTAAAGTGCAATTTTTAGGCTGTATTATTATCTTGATGTTGGGCTTACTAGGCATTAAAATATTTCATAGTTATGTGCCAAACAATGTTGAAAGCACAGTGGTTAAGCAAGCAGGAACTGAAGCAAAACTGCCTGGTTGTAACTTGGCTCTGCCATTTAAAAGTTGAGTGACCTTGAGCAAGTTTTTAACATCTTTGTGCCTCCATTCCTACATCTGTACAATAGCAATACTAGCAGTGTTTCTTCTTAGGGAGGTCATGGGGGTTAAATTTGTTAATACGTGTAAATGACTTAGAAGAATACTTGGAATATAGTAAGCTCTCAATAAATATCAGTTATTGTTTCATTTAGTCATCCTCACAATACAGTGAGATCAGTATTATTTTTATCCCAATTGTATATACATAAGGAAACTTGAGGCACACAAAAGGATTAAACAACTTTCCCCAGATCTTGGAGCTAGTAAGTGGTGAAGTTACTATTCAGTCTGAGGCTTTTAATCACTATACTATAGCTGACTCTATAGATGACCTCGAAATCTAATTCTAAGGTCATAAATTATAGACATTTAATTTCAGTGACTTTCTTTTATGTCTTTCTATTGTTAATTTTCTTTTGGCATTCATAGTAGACAGGATTCTAAGATGACCCCCAGGACTCCTGTCCCCTGGTATATAATTGCCTTCTTCCTTAGTGTGGTTGAGACCAGGGAATATGATGAATTTCACTCTCATGATTAGGTTTTGATCTATGGCAAATGTGAGGGAATTTCAAGGATATATTTAAGGTCTCTTGTCAGTTGACTTTAATATACTTAAAAGGGAGATTATCTTGGTGGGCCTGAACTTATCATATGAGCCCTTTAAAACAAGATTCAAAGGAAGCAGATATTCTCTTGCTGGCCTTGAAGAAATCAGCTGCCATGTTCTGAGAGGGCCTGTGGAGGGAGTCACACAGTGAGGACCCGAGGACAGCCTCTGGGAATTGAGAACAATTTCCAGATGACAGCCAACAGGAAAGTGGGGACCTCAGTCATACAGCCACAAGGAAATGAATTCTACTGACAACCTGAATGAACTTGAAAGCAGATTCTTCCTTACTTATACCTCCCTGTAGGAATACAGCCAGGTTGACACTTTGGTTTCTGCCTTGTGAGACCGGGGACTGGTTCCAGTGCCTGGACTCCTGAGCCATGGAAACTGAGAGAATGTGTGTTTCTTTAAGTCTCCAACCTTGTAGTAATTTGTTACACAGCTATAGATACCTAATACAGTATCATTAATTTAAATTTCAACTCAAAAAGAACAAAAACAAAAAATGCATTTTTTAAAGCCAATAAGAGACTAGTAGCCAGCAGAGAATAAATATGAAAACAATTCTTTTGAGAATTTAATGTAAGGTACTATATTGCCTCGTAACTTATTTGATTCATGTCTTATTTATTATAAAGACTTTTTTGACTAAAGGCAACAACATGTCATTGTGAAAAGAGCATTTGGCTAAACATCAGCACTTCTGGGTTTTAGTCTTGACTTTTCCATTAACTTTGTTGTGTGACTTGTGCATGTCACTTAACCTCTCGTGGATCCCTAAGTGTCATTCAGGAAGATTGAACAAAATGATTTCAAATCATCTGTCTCAAAATTCTATGAATGTAAGGATTTAAGTAATTAGAAGCTTGTAGTAACAGGACTAACACTGTCAATAAACTTTAGGACCTTTAAGTTTTAATGTGGCAAAATGTAAGAAATTAGGAGGAAATTATGCTTTTAAGATCATAAATTTTGACTTACTAATTTTAACGCATAATAGGCTCTTAGGGGTCGTTGCTTCTTTTCTGTTATCAGGAACACAAGGGCAGCCTGCTCAGTGTCAGTGATGTTAAGCACAAAACCAAATACATTAGCAGAAACACTGTCCCACGCTATGAAATCCTTGAGTGTAGTAGTTGGCATTTGAATCATGTAACAGACATTTAGTGATTGTTGAAGGTATGAATGGCTTAATGAAGGCTGGTGATTTTTGTTGTGTTTTTCCCCATCATGAGAGTTTGACATGTAAAGGGACTGTAGGAGTTTTCCAGGCCTTATTGGGATGAAGTTCACATGACCTTTATTTACTTGCAACTATTTCCTTTCTGAAGCTATTTGAAAATCTTAATCTTTGCTGTATATAAATATAATTTTAATATTGGATTAAAATTGGAATTTTATTCTATTACATTAGTTTTTCAAGTTTAAAAAGTTGTTTCTCCTTCAATTCTCTGTACTCATATGAACAAGAAATTCTTCCCGTGTTGGATAATTTATATATAGAATAATAATTTTAAATACTAATTTAAATTCTGTTTGTGAATGTACTCTTTCAAAGTTACCTATGATTGTTCAACAGTTGTATCTTGTTAGGGAACCATCATAAGAGTGCAAAATTTCTAGCTCAACAGAGATCTGTAAAGTACTAAGATACTAAACATACTATATTTAATTTTAGTGAGGCGTATACTTAGAGTTCTCACAATTTAATATCAGAATAAATGTATGATATTTTGTAAAAAAATAAAGCCTCCCTTGTCCCCCAGTACAATGCAAATGTCATCCGACATTGGCACAGAATTGCAGAACTTATAATACTGAATTATACTAACATTCAAATAAAACAATAAAATAAAAACATACTAGCCAGACACAGTGGCCCACGCCTGTAATCCCAGCACTTTGGGAGGCTGAGGCGGGCGAATCACGAGGTCAGGAGTTCGAGACCAGCCTGGCCAATACGGTGAAACCCCGTCTCTACTAAAAATACAAAAAATTAGCTGGGCGTAGTGATGTGCACTTGTAGTCCTAGCTACTCAGGAGGCTAAGGCAGGAGAATCACTTGCACCCAGGAGGCAGAGGTTGCAGTGAGCTGAGATCACACCACTGCACTCCAGCCCTAGCGACAGAGAGAGACTCCGTTTCAAAAAAAAAAAAAAAAAATCAAAAAACCCATACTTATTCTTTAGACATTTTAATTGAAATATTATATCAATAAATATTTAAACATGTATACACTGTTTATCAAAATAACTTTCATTACTATTTTCCATGCTGTTGCTAATAAGCCTGAATTGTTTAAACTATATTTAAATTGTAACTTTCACATCATTGTTGCCATCTTAAGATGTATATCCATCTGTTGCTTCCTTAATTTATCTTGATTTTATATTTTATACCCTTCTTCCTTGTATATACCCAAAAAGTATAAATTTCCTTTTGTAAAGCTTTTTTTAACCTTATCAGCCTTGAGTTCTTTCCTGCATCAAATGAATTTTTTCGATTTTTTATTCTAAAGATATTTTTATTCATTTGTTCCAGTATACTTGGAAGAATAAGTGAACAGTACCCCACTTATTTAGAAAAGCAAATAAAAATACTTTAAGTAGCTCAATAGTGCCTAAGTGGGCTACCAGACTGACGTAAGAGTTTTTTTCTGTCCCTTAGCTTTTTACCACTATTTGCACTTAGAACACTTTCTGCATTTCTTTTTTTAAAAAACAATAGCTGGCCAGGTGCAGTGGCTCACGCCTATAATCTTAGCACTTTGGGAGGCACAGGTGGGCGAATCATGAGGTCAGGAGTTCAAGACCAGCCAGGCCAACATGGTGAAACCCCGTCTCTACTAAAAATACAAAAAAATTAGCTGGGTGTAGTGGCAGGCGCCAGTAATCCCAGCTACTCGGGAGGCTGAGGCAGGAGAATAGCTTGAACCCGGGAGGCGGAGGTGGCAGTGAGCCGAGATCACGCCATTGCACTCCAGCCTAGGCAACAGAGTGAGACTCCATCTCAAAAAAATAATAATAGCTAAAACTTCATGTATTAATCTTAAAAGTGTCTGATAAATTCAGAGATAATGAAAGAAATCTATTCAGACATAATGAAAGAATGCTATCTTATTATTGGTTAATGTCTTAATGTGGGGTTATTATTTTTTGAATCCCCACATTAAAATGTTGCTTTATTTTATGCTAAATATGCTCTGCTCAGATCTTTTTTCCCTTAAAACTTATAGTTAGGTAAACCAGTGTGTATATATGTGTGTGTGTGTGTGTGCGCACAGATAGATAGTATAGAACAGAATACAAAAACTTTGCATTTCAGCCTGAGAATATGATGTATTATATTCATATTTGAAATTAATATAAACTACCTGAGAAAAAATATCACACAATACCATAAAATTCAGCATATGAAACTCTTCAGTTTTAAAAGATTAAGTCATGGCTACCCTTGTCTGTTAACTGTTATTCAGTCATTAATCCTTTGTCACCTTGGGTAGTTTATAACAGAATCCACAAAGTCAGTTAAACATTTATTTCCATTTCATGTTCTCTGTAGCTTTATTTAAGGCATATCATTTACTAGTCTTTAATTTTAGGTACAAATTTTTCTTCTATTTTTAGAAATAAAGGTAAATATAATTTAAAATACTTTGGGGACTGGACGCGGTGGCTCATGCCTGCAATCCCAGCACTTTGGAGGCCGAAGTAGGTGGATCACCTGAGGTCAGGAGTTAAAGACCAGCCTGACTAATATGGTGAAACCTCGTCTCTACTAAAAATACAAAAAGTAGCCGGGCGTGGTGGTATGCGCCTGTAGTCCCAGCTACTCAAGAGGCTGAGACAAGAGGATTGCTTGAACCCAGAAGGCGGAGGTTGCAGTGAGCCAAGATCACACCACTGCACTCTAGCCTGGGCGACAGAGCGAGACTCCATCTCAAAAATAAAATAAAGTAAAAAATAAAATAACTTGGTATGAATATTGCAAAAATAGCAAATAATCCTCTTTAAACAGTGGTTACTAGTCATCTTCTAGCTAGCATAGAGTTGTACTTTTGCTGGTAAAATTGCTTTAAGTTTTCCCAGAGAGCCATGTCTTTCACAGTCTCAGTTCTAATATTCCTTATCTAAACTACATTCTGAATTGCAAGAACATTTGCAAGCCTGCCTTATATTTTGTTATACTATGTAGTTTAAACATGTTATATAACATCCATCTAATGCAGACATTGATTTTTAAACAATACAAAATGAAATTGATCAAAAAAAGAAGTATAGAGCTAAGCATAGAAACAGAATTAGCACAATAATGATTAGGAATTCAAGTCTTTCTGCCATGTTAATGACCTTGGTCTATTTATTTAGCTTCCTTCTCACATCTGTTAAACTGGCTATAATACCTACTTTAGGAAGTTGTTATTAGGATAAATGATATAATAAATATTTAGCATTGTGCCAGACACATGGTAGGTGATCTACAAATTATATCTAATAATGATGTTGTTGAATTATAATAAAAATGTATTTTTCTTGCTATTTTATAATTTTCTTTTTCTAAAATATGTTTAGGTAGTAATAGATAATATTGTGTTTTAAAATATAAATTATATAATATAATATCTCACATGATTTCACTTAATGAGTAGCATTGACCAAATTCAGCTTTTATAAGATACGTTAAATAACTTACCTGGAACTTTCCTATAGTACTACTAATGTGGTTTCCTGCAGTAACTTGATGGATGATGCAGTAATGAGTATAGAATTAGCATGTAAAACAAGGCCATTTTATACCCCTTCTAATTGCCTTATTTAGTTAAGTGCCAAATGCTACAATATAAAGGTTCTAGTATACTATCTCTAAAACAGGAAGCAAAGTTCTAATGGGATTTCTTTTCTAATTCTATTTTTTAAGATCTTTAATCTATTAAATCCTGATAGCTTTGCTGGTAAACTCACCCTTTTATATTTCTAGCAGCACCTAGCACATAGCAAGCATTTGGCAAACAAAATTACTCAAGAGAAAGCTGAGAAGACATTTTTGCAACTTAATGTGATGAATTTAATTGATATTTTCTTTTCCCTAAAATGTCTATACTCTGGTATTTCTGCCTTTCCTTTTTCCACCTCACTTCTATAAAACTACCAGTGCTTGAATAGGAGAGCTACTATTGCTCATTGCAAGAGTGTTATATGAGGCCTTAAATGTTGTAAGAAATATATATATATGACAGAGAGAGAGAAAGCACCATTTATATGCATCCATTACTTTCCTATTTATATATTGGACTCTTTTGAAATATGCTTCAATTTGTAGAAACCACAAAGGTTCTTTTTAACATACTGACTTCGTACCCTTCAGGTTAGCATGCTATCCAAGTATCCTGTATAGAAACCTTTCAGCATTCACAATGTTATCTCCCCACTTGAGATAAAGAGAAAATAAGAATGAAAATATAACCACATAGGGAAGGGAAGGAATAGTTAAAAGATTTAATTCTGCCATAGTATTTTTCTTCCTGTCAAACATACAATTTGAACTGCAGCCAGTTTTTATATGTTAAGTACTGCCATTCTGTCCTTTCTCCATGGCTGCTGATGAATATTTTTAAGACAAATTTTTAAAAATACAGAGAATGGGATTCCAGGATGGGCCACATAATTTGTGAGACCTAGTGCAAAATGAAAATGCCAAGCATTTCTGCAACAGCAGAGCATAAAACCAAGTGTAGGCCCGTGTGCAACTGCACAAGTCACCCTCCCACAGAGCTGGCCCTGAAGGGTTCCCTATTTCAGGGGAATGATCTTCCTGTTGGCACTTTGCCTAGCAGCTTTTCAGAGTAAATACCTTCATTGTATCTAAGAGCATTGAGACCTGAACATCAGAGAGAGTAAAGAGATGTGAACTCTCCATCATGGCCATGCAGCTGGACTAACCAGTGTAATTACTGATCATTGTAAGATGGTCAGCAAGGTAATTCAATTAAGAATAATGAGATAATTCATACCATGAGTAGGATTTCAGCATTTTGAGGGTTGAGAAAGCAACAGAGGAGGAAAAAGCATTTATTGGGTGTCTTTTTGGATAGGAGCCATATTGGACTCTTTTTAATGCATTATCATGTCTTAGCCTGTCAGCCATATAAAGTAATCTTATTAGCTCATTTCATTTTCTATCTGAGGAAGGTGAATCTCAAGGATATAAAATAACTGTTTATAGTCACACAGCAATCATTGGCAGTGTGGTGATTGCCCACATCTGTCTTCAGATGAAGCCCATGTCCTTTCCATGGGTATTGGTACCATGAGGCTGTGTGTCTATAGGGGCTGATAGACACAATAAACGTACAGACTTGAGAAGCAGATGCCAAAAGCACTAGCACAATTAGGGAAATTTAGCATGACAGTTTCTTTAGTGTAAAGAAGCTGAGCCCAGCACAAAGTGAGGCCATGGACCAAAGATAGAACATAGTAAATAAAAAGAGAGTTCTTATTATCTTGACCAGACAAGAGAAACTGTTGTGAAGGGAAAATAAATCTCAGGATCCCCAAATCACTAAGCCAAGGGAAAAGTCAAGCTGGGAACAATGTCAGTCAAATCTGCCTCCCATTTTATTTCTAAATAAGATAGCTACAAAGATAAGAAGCTAATACCTCCCTCACAATTTGCCCACAAGGAAATACCTTGTGGACAAAGGACAGACAGAACTCAAAGTCATTCCTCTGAGGCTTACCTGAGACAAATGCATATCTGATTGCTTCCTGTGCCCTCTTTACTTATATAAAAATGCAGATTCACTGAGCCAGACTAAATTGTGTATTCAGTGGAAGGCTGATCAAAGACTCAAAGAATGCAACCTTTTGTCTGTAAGTGGGGGCTTCCAGTTTGTCCTGCCTTACAGGACTGAAGCAATGTACATCTTACACATATTGATATATGTCTCATGTCTCTCTAAAAGCAAGCTATACTCCAATCACCATGGGTACATGTCATCAGGACCTACTGACAAAAGCAAGCTGTACTCCAGTCACCATGGGTACATGTCATCAGGACCTACTGAGGCTGTGTCATGGGCGTGTCCTTAACCTTGGCAAAATAAACTTCCTAAATTGACCGAGATTGTCTCAGATATTTTGAGTTCACACTGTCTGCCTCACAGTAGACTAATAACAGTGGCTACAGAACAAATGTAACATGTTGGAGATGGATAGATGATAATACCTTGATTGCAAAATAGTAGTTCCTCCTATAGTTAGAGCAAAAAAAAAAGTTTCAAATGATGAAAACTGGGCTTCAGTAAATACAATGCGAGTCTGTGAAGCATCTGAGGGCCAGCATATTTTAGGGCAATATAGTTCAAGCTTCTTCATTCATATTCCACTTTCTTCATGATTTTGCCATTTGTAAGCCTTAAAATACCATGATAGCTGTAACACATATTTTAAATTTATTATTTCATACAGTTAGCATGAATGGATTTATCCTGACAAAAGCACTAGCTTTCTGTCCTTAGTAAAGCCACTCTACTGTTTAAGCTCATTTGCTCTTCAGTGCATTCAACTAATATTTATTGAATGCTTTGTATTTTCTAGGATTTGTCTACCTGATCTAGGTGGTAGGTAGAGGTGGAGGAAAAAAGATAAGAAGACAGAGATGAGTAGGGCACGGTACCTGCCTCAGAGGGATTCAGAATAAAATAGTTTCACAGTTTCAGATTGTTCATAGAATGCTGAGAAAGCAGGATTGAGATTTTGCCTGGAGGAGGTGGGAAACTTTATACAAAGTTGAGCAGGAAAGTCTAGATAAATAAGTAGGAAGAGTTTGTTAAGCATATTTGGAAGATTCATCTTTCCTGGATCTTGGCCAGATTTTTTTTAACTTTTCTGACCATGAATTAAAAGACGTCAAGATTTTTTATAGTGTTCAGTTCAATCTTATGGTTGTAATCAAGAGGTTCTCAGATTAAGTTTGTTTAACCATCATTTTTGTAGGTATGGTAAATCAAATAATAGAAGCAGTATAACCATAACTAATGAATATTTTGGCATATAGTTCTTACATTCATAATTTAGAATATAGGTGTGTTGTGTGTAAATGTGTTTTCATTTCACCTGAATTTCTTTGTACAGATTTTACAGAATAAAATGCCAGTTACTTTCTTCTACTGTTTCTTTTATTTTTCCTTGTAAAAACATTATTACGAAAGGTGATTTATATGTTACTTACAACACGTATTTACCACAACTATTTTTCTTTCTGTGCTACCAGTGTAAAACTCTTTCTGGAGTCTGTGACCACATCATATCCCTGTCATCAGATCCTCTGGTTTCACAGTCTGCTCACCTGGAAGTGATTCAACTAGCAAACATCAAACCAAGCGAAGGGCTGGTAAGAGATACCATGTTTATCAAAACCACCATCCATCAGTAGACAGCTAGTGATGTGGACAAAGCACCCTCTGAATGTGGGAATCTATGAGTTTCAACAGACACTGAACATTTTGGTATTTTTTTCCTAGAGGAATTATGGTAGTGGAAGTTTGTGTTGCATAAGAAGTTTTATTAAAATAAATGAAAATGAAGGAGAGTTGAAAATGGTGACTTCTGAATTAATTTGGTACTCATTTAGCTTCAATTACATTCTTTCACCTCCCTCCCCACCAAAGTTCCTTAGGTTTAAAGGAAGTTTAAGAGTTTTATAATAAACACCACAGTGTTACCTGCTCATGAAGTAGGTGTTTTGTTTGTTTGTTTTGTTTGTTTTACTTTGGTTTGTCCTGGTTTTAATAGTTATTCCTTCCCCTAGGGTGGGTTAGCTAAACAATATTCTCTGATATTCTTTATAACTCATATTCATTCTTAGAAGGGTAAGTAAGCAAGTGGATATTGCCAACGCTAGATGTCTATGAGTTGTATTTTTATTATGTAATATAAATATAATCGTGTTTTATATTTTGTTCACCTGATTAAAAAGTGTATTGGTTCTAGATTTAACCCAAGAGAGAGACTTTTTTTAAAATAAGTCTTAAGGAAGAAAGCATATAAAAATTGATATTGAGACAAAAAACAAGAAACTGGCTAGAGAATATCTTAACTACTACACAACTATTGCATGTTGGTTTGGTGCTATAGTGTTTCCACTTTCTCCTTGTATATGAATTTACCAAGTAATGATCTTTTGGAAAATAGAAATCTTGGCAACTAGCATTAATAATTGAATTAAGATAATATATTCTTTAAGATTTCTAAGCAAGTTTAACTTTTTCTGTGGCTTTTCTTTTTCATACATCTATATAACTGTTCAGAAGGCAAAGCCTTTATTGACTACCACTGGTTTTTCAGTTTGATGCCATCTCTCCTAGAGAGTAAGTTTTCTCCGGATATGTGGCAAATTAATTCTGGTTATCTGTAGTTCCTAGTGCTGTTGTGGCTTTTATGGGTGTTTTCCTGGGAAGGATATGATGAAAATCAGCATATCAGACATAGCATGCTATCATTGTAATCTGTAAGTGTTATATCTAATGTTGATTACATTTATGAACTTCTTTTAAGTAATGATAATCTAAAATTCTTTTTATGCCTTTTAGTTACCTCTACAAAGTCCAGTTTTATTTTAAAAACACTTCAATCTATAGCATTAAAGATGGTCCTTTCTATATGTCCCCTTTTAGTAGTTATAAGGGAAAGGAAGTCCCCTAAGCATGATTTTTAGAGTGAAAAATTATGAACTAATACAACATTGTATTAAACTAGAAGTCAGAACACCCAGATGCAAATAACTTACATAAAATATAACTATGAGAGTGATCTTGGAGAGATGGGGGAGTAAATTTAACCACCTTGGCCTTGATCTAGTCATGTAGGTGAGGGAGAGGAGGAAATCATCTTTAAAGCTCCTTCTGGCTCTTAGTCTGTGGTTCTAAAAAGAAAAAAGCCTGATTTTTTTTTTCTCTAATTTCCACTGAAATCATTGGGAGAAATAACCTTGTAAAGTAAGTCAAAATAATGCTAATTAATGGGCTTTATGAAATCTTGATTTTTTAAGGAAGGTATAGCCCTGGACAGGTCCTTTATTGTTTTCATTTGAAAGAGGTAAATCTGGGAACTTAAAATGCTAAGAACCAGATCCACTTAAACAGTCTGGGAAAGAGCTAGAAAAGAAACGAATGCCCACTATTTGCCAAGTATTTTTCTCACAACTCTATAGACTCGATATTAATTTTCTCATTTTGCAAATGAGAAAATAAAATTGCACATATTCACTAGTTTGCTCTGTATCACATATAGGTAATAAATAACAGAGGCAGGGTTTAAGTCTAGGTAAATCTAAATGAAGTACATCTGAACAAAGCTTTTTTTATTATTCCACATTCAAATTTTGAATTGCTAAAGAGAGGTATGAGAAGCTTAGGAGGATGACTTTAAAACTGAAATTACTTAGAGAAATTTGCTTTTAAAGGACAATGGGCAGCACTTCACTGGGAATTGAAAGGAAGGAAAAGAAAAACCTAAAATGTTGAATATTAATAGAAAGAGTTAAGTATAAAACTATTTTTTGTGATTCATATCAAAGGGAAAGTACTAAACAGAGGAATTACATGGCTTATTCAAGGTATCGTTTTAAAACTCAGTCACATTTAAGTAAGTTTAGTCAGTCACATTTGAAATAAGCCAATTTTAGGATTTTGATTTAGGATTTTGGTAATTAGCCATAGTAAATGTCTAAATGATAAACGAAGAAAAGAAATAGAAAGCGGTGAGAGAATACCAAGATTTAATGAAATTTAATTAGCTTAGAAATATCTGCAGAAAGTGTTCTTCCAATTTTAGGACAGAACATGTCTCATAGGCAAAAGGTAACTGATTGGTTCTCCTGCTGATAAACTGGATACATCGTATATCAGCTTTCTAATTAGTCAAATCTCCTAGAATTTCTTAGGGTTGACAGTCCTAAAGCATTGTAAGGACTGGTGAGAAACAACTTTAGTTGTGATTGAACCATATGAAACTTTCTTCTAAAGTGCTTTTAAAGAACAATAATTAGCAGAAAATTAAAGGAAAATGAGAGCTATTGAAACAACAAAACTGGATCAGAGCCAAAACATGAGCCTAATAGAGAGGAAGGGACTGGGATCATCCTTGGGGAAACCTCTTGGCCTCAGGGAGTTATTTTTCTATTTAGGTACTTGGACCATCTCCAAATATGCCTTATTCTACCAACTTGACTGAGAGGTTGTTTTGGCTCCTGTTGGTTAACCAACATTTGGAGACAGAACGAAGCAAATGTCATTTTGGCAACCTGAGCAGGAGAGAGGGAGCTGTGCAAGTCAGCTCTAGAATTAATTAATGGGTTTTTAAAAAGAGAGAAAAGGAGGAATGAAGGTTTTGATGAAATGGAAAGCCGTATTTGTCGCGGTTCCAGAAAAAACGCCATTTGAATTGCATGTCCTCCTGCTGTTTGGCCCTTTCTCAGAGGTGAACAACGAATCAGATGTATTTCTGTGGACCCTTTCTTATTCAGAAGACGATCAGTTTGAAACTCAACCAAGCAACTTATTTCTTCTCTTTTTTTGGTGCCTGACTTTTGACCATTTTTCTCATTACTACTATGAGAGGGACATTAAAAAAGACAAGTCAATTTTGATTATTGAAAGCAGTTACAACATGGTTTATTGAGTTTAGAAATGAAAATATTACATAAAACAAAATATCTTTATTCTTGTGGCATTTAAAATTTTGTTTTATTTCTACCCTATTGCTTTATGTCTATATGTAAATACATCTCTAAGCATTTAAAAATTTTATTCATCTGAAAAAATTAGCTTTAATATAAATTCTACAGTGTGGTCATGATGAGATCCTCTTCCTATAACTACTAGATACTGTCTTTGGCTTACAATTGTCAGTTAAGTTCCTGTTATTTGTAATAATTATACACAGATAAATGTAGAGTCATAGCTATGCTGTTCCCATGATTTTTTATTATCCCAATAACTACAGTGTCTTTTCTAAACATTTTTCTTTAAATATTAGGCTTTCTTTATGACCTCATCATTTATAGAATCATTTAGAACTCTTGTCAAACACCTTTAATTCATAGTAATAGTGCACAGTATTGAAAGATACGTGGAGAAAAATGGAATCAACTTCTGCTTAGTTGTCAAGATATTGACAGCTGTTGTGAAACCTCGGTTCTTCTTAGTTTAAAAGAACTTAAGAGAAACACAGCAAAGGAGATGTAGCATAGAGCAATTTATTGCAAAGGAAAAAGATTATTGTGAAAGTTAGGTGCAGAATAGCCAGTACACCCTGAGAGAGGATTCAGGGCAGGCTGCTCCTAAGGTTGAGACTGCTAAGACTGGCATTAGGGAGACTCCCTTTATGGGAGTCTTATGTGATTATTTATAAGGGGATGGGAAGAGCTGTTACTAGTAAGCATGTTCTGGGTGGTCCTCTGAGTGCACGTGCACAGTAGCTGTACATGCCTGTTCATACATTGCATGTCTCATTAGCAACTTAAATCTCCACCCAGGGGTGCGCTTTTTACTATTATAATGAGCAAAGGCTTAGTTTGAGGACAGGTAAAATCAAAATGCACATGCTCCCTCCAGGGGAAATTTCCTAGCTGTGCTTGAATGAGCTTGACTACAATGTGGATTCCGGGGCTTACTGTGTTAACCATACATTCGCCACAGTTGCCAAATTCCAAGCACATGTTAATTCCTTGACTACCTATCCTGCCTGAAAGAGAGATGGGTAACTGAAATGAATTTGTAAAATATCAATCCCAGTTATTCTTTTAGCTACATCTCACATACTACATGTTTGCTAAAGTGGTCTTAGTCTTTTAGAACAGATGTTAAAAAGTGAATGTTTGACTTTAATATCTACAGTTGTCAAATATTCTAATAAGAAAAGTTAAGGTGTACAACTCTCCTAACTGGAAATAAATCCATAAATCAGGAGCCCAGTGGTTGAGAGTGTGGACTCTGGAGTCAGACTGCCTGGGCTTGAAAGCTGGCTTCACCACCTTGGGCAGACTCCCCAGCCTCTCTGAGCCTCAGTTTCCTTATCTCTAAAACAGAGATAATGATAGTTTCCACCACGTAGACTATTGTGAAATAAGTGCAAGACACTTAAAACAATCCCTGGTACATTGTAACAAGTAGATATTAATGATGGTGATAGATAATGATGGATAATTGTTTTGTGTATCCAAACAGTATATGTTGTTTTGTTCACTTTTTCCTCTTTATAACTCTCACAACCCATAATGTCAAAAACTAAAAGTTGGCTGGGCATGGTGACTCATGTCTATAATCCCAACACTGTGAGAGGCTGAGGTGGGCAGATCACCTGAGGTCAGGAGGTCTAGACCAGCCTGGCCAAGATGGTAAAACCCCATCTTTACTAAAAATACAAAAATTAGCCGGGCGTAGTGGCGAGTGCCTGTAATCCCAGCTACTCTGGAGGCTGAGGCAGGAGAATCACTTGAACCCAGAGGTGGAGGTTGCAGTGAGCCGAGATCCTGCCACTGCACTCCAGCCTGGGTGACAAGAGTGAAGCTCCGTCTCAAAAAAACAAAAAACAAAAACCCACAAAAAATGTACTCTCTAGCTCTTACAAATGTGCAGTCATGTTTCATTTAATGATGGGATTCCATTCTGAGAAATGCATCCTTAGGCGATTTCATCATTGTGTGTACATCATAGAGTGTACTTACGCAAATCTAGATAGTACAGCCTACTACAAACCTAGGCTAAATGATAGAACCTATTGCCCCTACTCTACAAACCTGTATAGCATGTTACTGTACTGAATACTGTAGGCAATTGTAACAGTGTTAAGTATCTATCTAAACATATCTAAAAATGGAAAGGTATAATAAAAATATCATTACACAATTATTTGGGACCACTATCGTATATATGGTTCATAATTAACCAAAACGTCATTATGCGTCACATGACTATATTTTAAGATCCTTTATTAATCTGATGTAATCTTGTTAATTCCTGAATGAAAAATATTTGCGAAGATCTTGTCCTCCTCTAAGTTCTAAAATAGTATCGTTATATTTACTGATCAGTAAATGATGGGGTAAATGTTAGCTTCAAATTAAGTATGTTATATACCTGTTACCAGTGTAAGTCTGAATATTACCATGTTGTCATAGCCAAAACCTACTGGCCAATCCATTAATTAAATTCTGATTATACTTTTGTTAAGGTTATTTGTTTTATATAAAGTGATAAGCATTCATTTTGTTTCATATTAGCAATCTAGGCTCAGCCATTTTAGACATACGGTATTACTGAAATGACTTTTTAGAATTAAAGTCTACTCAGTGGTTTCTCAATAGTTCCGAAATTTACTACTTATTTTTCTAATCTCTTATTTTCAGTGAAAACAGATGTATTTTCAGGTATCCAAATATATAACTAACAAAGGTATAGGAAATTAACATTGTAGCAATTGCTTCATATAAGTACTAAATGTATGCTTTTTCTGAAATGGTATTGTTGGTTGTTATTATTAAATCTATATTTCAGATTTGAAGTTAATTAATATTAGTATTTTTATTTATGAAGTCAGTATTTTGAAATGCAAACCACTTTTATAGGTAAAATTCGGGTAGTTTTTCCCCGAAAATGAATTTAAAGTAACAATATTCCTTGGAGGGGACAAAAATTCATTAACTGAATCATCTAGTTTGTTCCGGTTTACTTAAATTATTTAATATTAAAAATGTGAATCCTTTATTGTGATTTTTTTCCTTTAAAGTTCCATCACTATCCATAATTTAAAGTTTCCATCTGCTCTTAAAGTTTATACAGTTTCAGGATTTCTGTATAATTTTTAAACTTTAATGAAGTTTTTTTCTAAAAATGGTTCTATTTAAATGGAAAGCAGAATCTTGTCCTTTTTACTAGAGGAAAGGATTGCTACAGATACACACTACCTTTTAATTATTGATGTAGAGCTTATTGACTATAATTAATAAAACTTTATCAATAAGAAAGGTGGAAAATACAAGATACTACAAAATAGAAGGAGAAAATTATGTAAATTATATTTTATCACTCTTCTGGCTCCAGTTATAATTGAAGTATCTCATAAGAAAACTACTTTCCATTGTATAATGTATCAAGTATAATAAGCTAATAACATACCAATATTTTAATTTCCCATTGTAACTTTTATTTTGCCACAGAGTATGTAGTATGGGTTTTTGGGGGGAGTGAGAGATGTTCTTTCTTAGGAATGTTGAATTACCATGCTGCATTTTATAAGTCTCACAGGCAGTTCACTTATCAAGTAGTTATTTAATTGAGTATAGGCTTCTTCAGACAAACTTTAGAAACCAGAATGTTCAGATAGTAATTTCTCACCAGTTTAAAGATAGCATCTGTCTTCATGGATTTATTTCTGGGGCATGTGGCAGTTTTAATTTGATAGATAATTGTTTATATAAACGAGGTTATAATGTACTTGAAAATTCTCCAATTGCTTCACTTTATTTTCTGATGCTGTCTTTTTCTTAGGGTATGTATATTAAATCTACATATGATGGCCTCCATGTAATTACTGGAACCACAGAAAATGTAAGCATTTTAACCTTTCAAATTTTTATGTGCGTTTTTCCCTTTCATTGCTAACAACTTACATATCTCACATGATTGAGGTTAACATCTAAGGATAAGGACATGAACAGATAGTAGATACAATTTAAAAGAGATACTGAGTTAGTCGTATTGGTTCTGTTCAAATTTCACTTTTTTGTTGTTGTTTAGAATAGCTGTTTACTTAAAGTAAATCAGGTGTTTTCAGCTAGAGATTTGTCTTTGTATTTTCTGATTCATGACAAGTTTTTGTGACATCTGAAAGAATTCATTTCCATCTGTCAAATGATTTGGTTATTTAAAGAAACTAAACTCATGTAAGAAATAAATATCAGATAAGTCAGGTTTTCTGAATACTTCCAGTGTAACTCAGCTTAATTCAGTGAAGGGCAGCATGGTAGCTGAGTGATTTTCACAGTGACATTCCTGGACACCAGCATTAGCCTCCCTTGGGAACTTGCTATATATGCAAACTGTCAGGCCCTACCCCAGACCTACTAAATCAGAAATTCTGGAGACCAGCCTATTTCTTAATAAGAGATTCTATTTTAACAAGTGAATCTGAGGCATATTTGCAAACCACCAGGCCTATGTCTTACAACCAGTTCTGCATCTTAATGGCAGTATAATTTTGGGCAAGACATTTAACCTCTCATTGCTTCAGTTTCTTCGACTATAATTGGAAACAAATTATCTGCACTACATACCTCACTAGGTTGTAATGAAAATTAAATAAGCTAAGAAAGGCCATGCTGTAGAGAACTATCTGTGTTATAGAGAGAGAAGCATGAAGTGATCATGCTGGATATTATTAACATGATCAGTGTGATAGAGTTGAACAGCATAATACATCATTATCCTTGCATTTGGTTATTTCAGATTTCCATTCTATTATTATATAAGCAGGTACTGAGCTTTGAATGTATTATTTATTTTTTCTTTTAGAGATTCCGACAATTGCATGCTTATGCTGTGCTATTTTAAAGAAGACTGAGGTAGAATTAGTTTAATGTCAAATTATTATTGATCTGAACATTTTACCAGCATTTGCTTTTTGAAAATCAACATTCTTTTCATCTAATTCCCCTATTTAAGCACTTACTGATATTTTTCCCTGCTTCTCTTGGTTTCTTGTGAAAGGTGAAACACATAATATATATTTGCAGTTGGAGTGCAGGAGCAGCTTCACATTTGGTATTAAATATGAGAGTCTTAAGGGATCAAGACTATCAGTAACTTGCATATTACGAAGATTTTAACAAGTTTAAATGCAGTTAAGATGCTACAAACTATATGCTTGTCATCGATTGTTCGTTCTGATTTATTTATTCATTCATTTATTCATTTGTTCATTTAACAGACCTCTGCTTCATGTCTGCTATGTTTCAGGCATGGTGCTAGGTATTGGAAGAATTTTAAAATAAACTAGTTTGGTGCCATCAAGGTGCGGAGAGCATGTGGGGTTGATCTTTATAAACAGTAGTGTAATTTTCATGGATGGACAAAGGGAAGAACAGTAAATGTTGCCAAGTGAAATCAGAGAAAGAATCACAGAAATGGTTATTTTGAACTGTGTCTTGAAGAATTGGTAGGAATGGATCTCTCTATATTGTCTGGGGTCTGCAAAAAAGTGTTGAGCACTATGTCTTGCTCATATTACTCACTAATGTTTGAGGAATAGATAAGTGATCAAAAGAAAGATTGAGTCCGAGAGTAGTTCAGATATGAACCATATATTAATAGTTCATCTTTGGATTCTTTTTTTTTTCTTAAAAATATTTAAGTATTTTTGGTAACCTCAGTCATTTATAATTAGGATATCTGTCTTGAGTCTTAGTAAAGCTGCTCACTAGAGTGGGTAAGTTATTATGCTTTGCTGTGCCCTAGTTTCTTAGTTTTCTTATATGTGAAATGAGGCATTTGGACAAAACTCTATCTCTAGGATCTCTTTTAAAACTAAAAATCTATAATTTATATGACTTCTTTACTTACCTGTGCAAAATGTTTCAGTTTCTTTGAATTTTATGTGCTATCATTTTCTTCTACATAATGACTAGAGCCATTTGCTGGATATTTTTTCCATACTTTCCTTTAAAAAGATCAGTTGTGAACCAAATGCCACAGGAACCAACTATAGTTACAAATATATTAATGATTTACAGTCTTTTCAGAATTGTTTCATGGTACTTGTCTGACTTGGTAATATGTCCCCCTCCTAAAGGTGCTGTAAGATAAAAATATTATATTATTGTTATGACACTATTCTTAGAGTTTTTATTGTAGATTAATCTATCCCCTTAATAATGTCCTTGTGTTATTACTTCAGTAACTAGAACTCCCTGGTATGTTGTCTTATCTTGAATTATAGCCTATGACAAATATTTTTATTGAATTTTAAAAATGTGTTGAATGGAGGTTAACATTGTTTTAAGACTTATATGTTTTAAAAATAATGGAAATGAATAAAAAACTAACTGGAAATCACTTTTAAAGTATGTCCTACTCCAAGGTCTCCAAAGTAGCATTTTACTTTGCAGATTATATTACCATATTATTTTTCTTTAGCTTTCAGTAGATAATAATGTAGAGTATCACAGCATTTATGGTTGTGTTTGATAGATAAACACATACACATCTATCTAGACAAATACATTTTTATAAAAATAGATTTTGTGTATGTTCAAAAGCATATTAAAATGCATGTAATCTAATTAGTAGCTAACAGAAGAAAAATATAATATTTTACATTCATTACTCAGACCTGCAATATAAAATTTCTATCTTAAATCTCATTTTATTTTCCTAAGAACTCCTTAAAACTTGTCAGTATTAGCTTATCAAGTTGTTCTTTTGTTTGTTTTTGTTTTTAATCCCTTATGGGAATAAAGGAAAAAAGTATTAGATTATTACATTCTATAGAAATATTGGCATTTTAGTTTATTGAATGTGGTTTTACTGTCCAGTGTATTACACTATATGTAACATGAGAAATAGCATCCTCTTATAAGTAGACACTTAGAATGTTATGTAATATGATTTGAACTAATTGCTGTCCATCTTTAAATTTGCTTTGCTAGATTATTGAGAATTGGTGTTACTGATGAAATAAATTAGCAATTTAATTATCAAACTTCAAATATTTGATGCTGATCATATTCATGTACTTAAAAATATTGATTTGTTGAAGTTAATGTGAATTATTTATATCAAATGGAAAGGATCAAAATACAAAAAGATATAATTTTTTGAAATGCATTTTTGAAGCAGTTACCCACTAGAACCTAGGAGAGTTGCTTGTATAAAGTTTACAAAGGTTAATACCAATTATCATTTTTTCATAATGTTCTCAGAAACATGTTATTCTTTTATAACAAATATCTATATGTTATTTTGCATTTCTGGTTGTTGTCATTAGCTATGCATAGAATGCAAACTATTTTTTATTAATTTTTTCTTTCTGTATTTATTAATTTAACTGGCTCAGAAGGTAAAAGCAGTGTATTAAATACTAATAATCATTTTTATTAGTTTGATTCCTTGAAATTTTTAATTAATTTTTAAATCTAATTTATGGAGATGAACTTTTTGTAGTGTTTCCAGAGACAGGAAATGACTGATAAAATTTATGTTCTTTTTCTTTTATATTAAATTCAGTCACCTGCAGATCGGTGCAAGAAAATCCATGCTGGCGATGAAGTGATTCAAGTTAATCATCAGACTGTGGTATGTATAATTACCTTAAGAGTCAGTGGGAGGAACTAATTTTGATTTGCTAAAGCTTTAAAAGAATGCCAATGAAATGAAATTCCTGTTTGTATACAAAATATTGAACAGCCTTTTGAAAAAATAACTGAATATTGATTCTTCTTAATTATTTGATGGAATGTAAAGCATTTTTTTAAAAGAACATGAAGAGCATTGGTGGTGGTTGAGGTTAGATATACATTTCTATATGGACAAGTACTAGGTGATAGTACATATTCCCTGAACTGGAATAACAATTTTGGAATAGAAATTAAAGTGACAGTGTATATAAATTCAACCTTTTCTTGATACAACTTTTTAAAAGTTCCACTTTATAAATTATTGAATTACCTAGTAGATGTTTTATAACAGCATACATCCATTTATCTAACATTGACTCAAAGTTCATTAAAGTATCTGGTGGTTTTGGGGGGAGTATTTTAAATGTAGGTCTTTTAAAATTTTTAATTTTGAATAGCTGAATTAGCTTTTTATTTCCTAAAAGAGGACAGTAGTTTTAGTTTTTAAAAATGTTCTTGCCCTATGAACCTCACAAATCCCTTGTTATCTACCCTTAAAAATCTACAATAGGCACAGAATCCCACTGTCATTTTTTATAATAGTGGGATTCTGTGCCTATTTTAGATTTTTAAGGGTTATTTTTCTTAATCTTAGATTTAGAAAATGAACATTATATGCTTTTCATTTTGGACTATTTTATATGTCTCAGTTGATTCACTTTTTTCCACTTTCTCTGCCAAATAAAGTATATTTGTTATCTTAAAAAGTTAAAATAATCTAGAATTATTGATATCATAACTCTCATTTGAAAAAAATGCAGATTTTTTATTAGTATTCTATTCCTTGCCCACTAACTCATCAGAGTGAGTAATTATTTCCTATTACACAATTTAACTAAATTTGCTCTTGCATGTCCTAGTGATGGAAGAAAATTTGTGAAAAGCCTGATTTTTCTCAATGATTCTAATCATAAGGCAAATGACATTTCAATTTTTGTTTTGAATAATTTGAGAAGTTTGTGATATTTTGGAAAGGCTCCTGAACTCTGATAATTACAGCCATGATATCTCTTCAATAAGTTCATTATCTAAGTGAAGCAAAAGTTGGTAAACGTTTTCAAAATTAAATGCGTGGGTGTACCTTTGACACTGAATAATAGAGTGTTGGTAGTAGACAAAGCCTTTCCACACTGTGACAGTTTTGATGGCTTTCTTTTCTGATTACTAGAAACTGTACAAAGTGGTTGTTCTGACTGAAGTTTCCTGTCCCATAGGATGAGGATTTGGGCAGTGGGATAAAGCAGCTGCTTCAGTAGACGAGTAGCTTTTCCCTCTTCTAATGTTCATGCTGCTTCCATTTCTGCAATGTGACCTTAACAAACATGTCATCTGTTCAGTAGTTGCAGCATGCATTTCCAGATGGTCATTAAGAGGATAGAAATTAGTCTCTAATAAAAATAAAATTATTTAAAGGATATTGTTTGTGGAACAAAGATACTGGTGTTTATGAAACGAATATGAAAGCCTTTAAAAGTCTACAAATAAACTAATAAAATCTATGTGGATTGGTGACATTTAAATACACCTAGAATGTGTAAATGCATCTTTACATCACAGGAATATTCTAAAATATTGAAAACTACATAGAATGATGTTTGGGGAAACTTGGTTCCAGTTCTTGCTCTGAAATTGACTTACGGCTTTAAGTGAGTCATGGTAACTGTGCATCTGTTTACCTTTTTCTAATGATAATAACCATAACTAACACTTACTGTGTTCTTACAGTGTGCCAAGCATCATGTTAAGTATTTTACATATTTTATTTCATTTAGTCTATGCAATAATCCTGCAAATAAGATATATATAGAAATTGAGACTCAGAATAATTATTCAGCTCACCCAAAACTCAAAGCTCGTTGACCCTAAGACCCATATTCTTACTTCAATTTTATTATACTCCCTCCCAACACTCAAAAATTATATAACTATCCAGCAAAAGAGGAAGAATCCTAACAAGCATGTAAGTAAATCTCAGGATTCAATGAAAGATTAAGTGGGGCCAAGGGTAAGAGAAGAAGAAAGGAAGTGAGAATTTACATAGCTGGGCTAGCGAGCTAGCTGAACTGAAATTAGAAATAGGGTTGAAACTTAACTTTACTGCCACTTCCTCACTCTGCTTCTTTCACTCAGATAAGTAAGATATGTAAAACACCTATCATAATGTCGGGCACACATTAGGAGCTCAATAACAATTAACTTTCCTGCCTCCTTTCTTCTCTTTTACCTGCTACAGCAGTTGGACCAATTCGAATCCTCTTTCTTGGCATACTGCTGCTAGAGCCAACAATTGATTTTGGAATATAATAGAGACAGGATAGTATGTTCAATTTCATGAAAGTAGCCTTTTTTAATAATATGATCAGTTGCCAGGTGTTTTTTGTGTTCAAGTAGAGGCATATTTGGGCAAAACCGATGCATTTCACTAAATGTAGCCTACTCTGCTCTCTTTTCTTGCTGTTGCCTGTATTGTGGTCTGTACAATGCATTTAATCTCTTATTAGACAATATACAGAAGTGGTGAAATGGAAATTCTCTTAATTGAAACAAGTATAAATTATTTATAGTCTTCAATTATCCCTTCTCTCCCTACATTCATTACCATAGGGTTTGGTTATGATATAATAGTTACATTAAAGTATGGCCTAATAATTTGAAATATATAATTAATATTAATTATCTAATCCATTCTAATTGACTAGAATAGTGAGATTGCCAGTATTGTTCCATACCAATTTAGACTCATTAATGAAAAGAACAATGTTAAATCTTATAATTTTGGATGATACCCAGTTAGTATTTTTCTGTAATTCTAAAATTTCCTATGACTATAGGTAGTAATGTAAAATATAAAATCTGACATTTTTCTTTACTTGAGATAAATACAAAAATTATTTTAAATATTTCCCTAACAGTCTGAGAAAGTTGAATAAATCAGATGAATTCAAATACTAATTTTTTACATTGCTAGTATGGTATATCTTCAAGATGTCTAATTAGATGTCTATGTTTCTAGTTTGCTCCTTTTTTAAAAGTATTTTCTTATTTGAAATGAAACTGGAAGTTTTATGTCCTTTTTCATGTTGCTATATTCTTTATTATAAGTGGCTTTTAAGTTTTTCAAACCAACATACTTCTATGGCTGAGAAACTGTGGCTGCCAGATAGGAAGAAGAAAAAATCATGAACATCCAAGCAAAGCAGACTGAGTCTTATTACATGTCTTCCCCACCATTGAAGATCCAACTCCTCAAAGGCTGCTGGAATCTCCCAAGATTTTTTCCACTTCATCTGCCACTACATCCCTCTCTCTGGGAGATACCTCGGCATAGTTTGATGCAGCAACTCTGCCCTCATGATGCACTTTTAACACATTTTTTTTTTAGCTGATGAGACTACTTATAGTTATTAAAAATATTGGGGAATATTTATAATCTGTTCAATTTCATGTTAATACTGTTTTTGGTGTGCAAGGGTTCTAAAGATTCTATCCATACTAAAAACAGTCTCTTAGTAATATCACTTGAAAAGAGTGGCATATATGATGGTTGAATCTATTAATAACATTTGGAAATTTTTCCTTTTATTTTGTATAAATATTAAAACATATTCACTGTTATTTTGAAAGGTATTCTGGAACCTGACGACTACATTATGGCAAGAAATGGTTCAATAGATGAGGCTATAAAGGATACTGGAATGGAAAATAACCAGGTTGGGATAGTCAAGAAGAAGATAGACTGCAGCAAATAGGATATTCTACATTGATTAGTGAGAGATGGAAGATAAGTACTATAAGCTAGTGGTTTTTGCTACCTCCAAAATGATAAACGTGGTTGAGCAAGGCTAGGGATGGCAGAGAGTGTGGGAGGAGGGAACAGATTGAAGGACTATCTCAAAACTTCATCTAACTTCATTTATGTGTCTCCCTTACTCTCACTCTTGTCTCTCATTTTGGACTCTGTCCTCACTCTCTTGTTCCTTCAACCCCAGAACAACAGGAGAATATTGTTCAAAGGAGAAGCCAACATAATCAGAATGAATGGAGAGTGTGGTAACCCCTTAATGTTCATCTTTCCTTTTCCCTCCATCTCAGTTTACCTCCTTCCATGGACTTTAGCAGAAATGAATGAGTCATTGAGTGGAATCAATACCATGATGTTGTCTAACAGCAGATGTACTTTCTCTTTTTAATTTGCTAAATTGTTGTCTTTATTTTTTTGATTTTCTTCTAATTCCATTTTCTTTTCTTTATCATTCTCATCTCTTCTCACTGGACTATTTCTCCTCCACTCTTCATCTCATTAAGTTTCATTTATTCTTGCCTATTCTGTTCTGCTTTCTCAGAGGAGAAAGTATTTATCATATAATTCCATACACCTAAGATATTGAAAACTGAGACCACAAGGGGCAGTGTTTCTGGTGTACCCCACATCTTATTCCTGTAAACACACATGTTTATGGACTACAGAGATTAATTATGTTAGCATGGTGTTTAACATATTGCCTAATAAATAATGGGTTCTTATAATAGCCTAAAATAACTGTGTTAGAATTCTATGAAATCGGTATTCTAAAATAGAACAAGTGAATCATTCTCTTTTGGAAGGGGGAAAAATTATGAAGAGACATTTGCCAAAAATTAAGGAAACAATGCATCAGTGATTTCAGTTACTCATAATAATATTTTATTTCAGATTCTCCATATATAGTAGATAGTTTATGAGAGCTTCATAGATTGTTTTTCTTTTATTTCACATTGAACATTATGGATTTGATGAGAATGTGTGGAAACTGGTTTTGAAGTGATACATGTTGATATAAACTGTATTTTTATTTTGTACAGAGAAATCAATGTATTACTTTATCATCCAGTATAATATTTCATGTTTCTGTCATCAAACTAAAATTTATTATCTTAAGTCCTTATATAAAGGAGATAAATTGTATGATATCTCAATAATAGTTACTTCCTGTTAACCAATTTATTTTCTCTGCAGATCTGTGCATCCTGATTTGTTTCTTTCTTATTTGTGCAGTTCTTACTAGCTTTACCAGGAAGAGTAGTTGCTTTTTTAAAATGGTTACTGTTTCATTTTTATGATTAAACTTTATCTTTCAGTGTCAACATGTAGTTACTATGATCTAGTTATTTTACATGGAATTTTTAATTTCCTTATAACTTTATTTTATGTGTTTAAAATGTATCTATTGGCTGAAGTTCTCACCTACTCTGGCTTATTAACTTATTAAGTATATGGCTCATTTGCAAATCAGTATCATCCTCAGTCCCCCCAACCCACGCGTTTTTTTTTTTTTTTTGTAATCTCTCAGAAAAGCAAGAGTCTGCCAGTCACAATTGCCCAATCCACTTCCTTTTCATAATAGGAGTAGGCAATCAGTAGATAACATTTAACTGCCCGATAAAAAAATCATCACATGAAAGGGAAACACTGTAGAACCACCATATAATAGGAAATTCAATAGATAATGGCATTAATCTTAAGTTCTTTTTAGTTTATTTAGCCCTAGGACTCAAAGATAGGTTTCATCCACTAAATTAATATTCTGATTGGCATGGTAGCTCAAATTGTAGGTAATACAGCCACTTTTACATTTCCTCTCGCACTGCCCCTTCTGCATCTTATTATCCTAATAGTGGACAATAAAGGATTTTTAAAAGTTGGAAAAATGGTATTTGGAGTTCACTGTGGTCTCATTTGGAGCTGACATTGAGTTCCCTTTTTTTGTCTGAGTTGCTGGAATTTTGGTAAAGTGATTTCTAAAGGTAACTTCCACAGTGAAAATACGGCCATTACAGACGTTTTTTTTTTTTTTTACTAAGATTTCTATTAATAAAGATTTAGAATGATACTTTTAGCTATATATATATATGTACACATATATGTGCTTTAGTTTTGTGTTTTGATAAATATATACATATATTGCAGTATTTGCTAAATTTTCAAATAAGCATATTTTTGTTACATGTCTGCTAGTAAATGACATTGTTAAAATCATTTATAGCAAAGTTGTACATTTTTAAACATATTACTTTTTAAATACTAGGGTTTGAGTTGCTTTTTAATTTTGTCATTTAGGTTCCTGAATTAAATTTAAGCATGAATTTTTTATAAGTATAGATTTTCCCCAAAATTCTTATAAATGGGAGCTTTAACATTTTAGATTAGGATGCTTCATTTTACTCTTGGCTTTGGTGACTGGGAGTCTTTTCTTTTTATTTCAAAATACATATTTTTCCAGCATCTTTGTAAGAAGAACAGAAATGAAATATAGGAAGGAATGGCTGAAATTTAATAACTTAATAACCCATGCAAATGTCTTCATTAAAAAATTAGTTAAAGGCCTATATGGTGGCTGAGGGCGGTGGCTCATGCCTGTAATTCCAGCACTTTGGGAGGCCAGGGTGGAGGGGGATTGCTTGAGGCTAGAAGTTCAAGACCAGCCTGGGCAACATAGCGAGACCATGTCTCTACAGAAAAATTTTAAAAATTAGTCAGGTGTCGCAGCATGTGTTTGTAGTTCAAACTACTCAGGAGGCTGAGGCAGGAAGATCACTTGAGCCCAGAAGTTCAAGGTTGCAGAGGGCTATGATGGTTCCACTGCACTCCAGCCTGGACAACAGAATGAGACCCTGTCTCAAAAAAAGAAAAACCTGTATTATTATGGTTATTTTAAAATATGTTACTGCTCTTTTGGGGACTGAGGTTCTACAGTATGATCAGAGATTTACATTACAGCTTTACCTTTCACTACAATGTGATTGTCTTCCTCCTTTTCTCTCTTTAGCAAAAGCTTTCAGACCCATTCAGTTTTATGTTTTGATGAAGTAAAAGGACATTATGAATGATGCTGAAATAAAAGCAAAATTGGCTTTTAGTTTTCTGTAGCGTATATGAATGAAAACCATGAAACCTCAAAAATAAACCTTTAACTTTGAAAGACCACAACATTACCAAATGCCATATTGGAAGGGGAGAAGGGAAAGTGAGCTGTATGTTCAAAGTGCTGAACTATACCCACAGCTTTGGAATCAGCTTGTCACAAAAGTCAAGACACCAACTATACAAAGTCCGCAGTTAATATAAGTGATAGGTTACAGGAGATAGTGCAAGTAACAGGGTATGGAAAGTCACCACCTTTGGTAAAACTATGTGGTTGATTCATAAAACTTACATGAAAAATTATTATCACTATTTTCTTTCTCCCATGAACTTAATTATGAGTCAATCAGAAATTCTGATTTAGCTCTCAGAACTTCTTGAATGTGGGGGAAAAAGATTCCAGGGGAGAAAAAAGTGCTAGCTTCTTGTAGTGTTTGAGTTGGCTCTCTGTCTTGGACTCCCTGTCCATCTTTATCTGTGAGAAATTATGTTCTCTGTTAGGGCTTTCTTTTTAAATACTATATAGTTATACACACACATTATATATGCACACATATTCATAACTGTGAAATTCACATGAAATATTAAGTATTAAAAAGATATATGTAAATTCAGATTGTGAGCAGCTCAACATGGTCTAAGTTTTACGTTGAAATTAAGTCACGTTAAAAAACCAATGCCTTGACATGCTCTTATTTCACTGGGTAAGTGCCATTTAAAGTTCAGGAGGATGTGAGATGAAGAATGGGTCAATGAATAAAGACATTAAATTGTGGGCTTTTTTTCTCTAATGAAAATAAAATCTTTCCCATATTTCTTCTTTTCAAATGTTTGTTCCTTTTATCTTCTCCCAAGACTGTCTTTGAATCATGTTTATAAAAATATCAACACTAAAGTTTTATTTAAAATAGGTAAACCTTGGGGCATTTCTGAATACTCTGAGTTACCTATTTAAGTTACTCTAAGCTAGGGTTAAAAATCACTTATTTGCATAGTTCCTTAACCACTGCATACACATTAGGTTATATTCCTTTGTACCTGAACCATGACTAATTCTTTATTTCTGTTCAGTGAATGAATGACTGTGAAAGAACAAAATTAAGATATCTTCAAATGTAGTAGACTTTAATATTGTAAGACTTTTTTATTAATATTTTGTGGGAAAAAATTAGGTGAAGGTGGATTTTGTAGATTGGTACTCATTATTGAATAGTGTTAGGATCTTTGAAAGGCATTGTATATCAAAATTCATTATTTCTGAAGTGTTTATAACAGTATGCTATTTCCTTCACATAGATTGTTTTCCCAAAGAAAGAGGTAGTCATTGGTATAAAATGTTTAATTTATTAGATACTTCAGTATCTTTTTAGTAACACAAGGAAACAGAACATTATAATAATATGTCAGCACCAAAAAATAGGCAAAGACAGAGAGTGTCATTAGCGGCAGCATGATGGCTTGTGTATTGAATTAAGTCTCTTCAGTGCTCTTAAAAGAGCAGGAGGATATTTGGGTGTAGCATGACTCATCAGACATTCATACAGGCATACTTCTAGTCTCTAAAATTTCGTTTGGGAAAAGGTATCGTTTATACATTACAACCTGTGAGTAAGAGTGTGTGTAAACACAGGAGTGTGTGTAAATGTTGATAATGAATCTGTTTCTTTGTCTTGTGTAGGGTAATAACTTTGAAAATATTTTAAGAAATGTTCTATCTTCCTGCCTGTGGGTATAAAGATTTGCAGCTCCAAATATAGCCCTGAAAAAGGTAAAGAAGATCTGGGTTGATAGGCTTAAATTCTTACCTTTATGTTTATTTGTAACTGGCTACTTGGGACCATAGAGTAGAAATTATCTTTTCATATGTTAGTCAAATAATTCACCAGCTGTTATTTGGAAAGCAGACCAGGGCAAGTTCTAAAGGGGTCAGAGACAACTTCTTCCCTCTGTGTACCGAGGGAAAAAGAAGCCTATCATCTCTTCAGCACCAACCCCAAAGCCTCTTGTGCACCTAATCCAGGCAACCAATTTTCCAGGACCTGCCCACTTATGTTGTCCTTCACAAAGGAACACCTGCTGTCTGCTTCAGCCTGATCAAAACAATTACAAGCCCCATCCACAAGAAAGCAGAACCTCTGGCTTTTAGCACTTGGGATTCCTTAATGACCTTCTTGGGAAATTTTAATCCTGTTTGTGTTGTGTATAAAATACATTTTAATGTACATGTTGGGGATTATATATAAATTAGTAAGCTATATGACTTGCTGTTGCTTGTAGACACTGACTTCTGCTACCTTGGACAATGAGGAAGATAATAGTAGTTCAGTGTATGTGAAAAACATTATAGCTAATAATAAGACATTTTGTGTAAAAATGCATATGGTGGTTTTATAAAGATTCATTTTAGCCCATGAAATTAATGTGAATGAATTAATCTATTAAAATATTGAGAAAGCACTACAAAATATTTTTCTGAAAAAACACCTCATAACAGTGTTTATATGATGTGTATGATAAAGTAAACTTTTTCTAGGACAAATAGGATCTATACCCACTGTTCCTTTCCTTGTCTTAATCACATCGCTATGACTTTAGGTCTGGAGTATTCAAGATAGAAGTATTTTTTCAAAGGTTCATTTATAAGGAGAAAGTTTATTTGAAAATTTGGGGTACAGAATGTCTGTTACAGCTTTAGTATCAAGTGTTTTACTTTTTTGGATGAGAGGTCGTTTAATCTTTTATGTGACAAATTTTAAGTATATTACATTTAAAGAATATTTTAATACTACATCTTGGTTTTATGTACAAAACTAAACCCTCCTTTCGAGTTTCAAGGCCCTTTATTGTCTCTGAAACATTTACATCATCGTGTCACCATATCAGCTCACTAGTCAAGTTATGCAGTATGCTGTGAGATTCACATGAGGAAAATATGATGTCACCTTTAAGAAGAGGCTTTATAATGGGTACTGCATGTAAGATGAATCTTTATGGATAGGTAAGATTTTATAAGTGAGAGAAAAATTACAAGCAGAGGGAAGAGTGCTTTTGCAAAGATACAGCAAAAGAGAAAATGTTTGAAGGAAATGTATATTCATTACTCAACTAACTCATTTAATTATCAACTTTCTAAAAGCCTCTCATACTCATCTGAACTCTGTGTGTTTCTCCTGCCTCATTACTCCTTCCCTTGTTCTGTCGTGTGTGTGTACTGAACTACTGAAAGTTGCTCAAACCAGTGATACTTTGCCTCAGAGCCTTGTTTACCCCCTCAACCTCCACATCTTCTTCACCTGTCCAACTCCCAAAGAATTTGGCTTAAACTCACTGGAAACCTTCATTAGACCCTCAAGGGTGGGTTAGGTGCCCCTGTTGGGGGCTCCTATTGCACCCTGTATTCACCCTATTGAGGTACTTATCTTACTGCATTGTAACTGTTTATTGCTCCTTAACGAGGCACAGGCTGTGCTGCATTCACCGTTGTATTCATAATATGTGGAAGACACACAATAAATACTTATGAGTTATATCTAGTCTCAAAAACATGTGAAACACCTAAACTGATCTAGACATGGGCAAGTCACTGCCTTCAAGGAGCTCATAATCTATTACAGAGTTTCTCAAATTGTGGTTCTTTAGGCCAGTAATATCAGCCTCACTTGGAAACTTGTATTAGGAAATAAAGGGTGGGGGGAGGAATTCTCAGGCCCGACTCCAGAACTACTGGATCAAAAACCCTGGGGGTTAAAACTCAGCATTCTTTTAACAAGGCTTCAAGGATTGTAACACATGCTAAAGTTTGAGAACCACATTGAAGAAAAGTAATCTGAAAAAGCTATAATCAACCATACTGACAAAGGACCTGTTTGAGTATTGGTTATTTGTTCCTTAGTTGGGCCTTTGGAGAGCTATTAAAGGTTTTGAAGCAGAAAACTTTTACACTGTAGCAGTGTTTTGGAGCTGCAAAAGACTAGAAGCAGAAAGACAGGTTAAGATTCTGGTTTAAGTCTAGCAGTAGGTATCCAAGCCAAAACTAAGGCAGTGAGAACAGACATTAGTTGCTAGGATCTATTTGTTAGGACACAAAATAGATTTAAAAGAGGAGAGAAGTCACAGGTGACTCCAAACTCCCAACTTTAGAGTACGACAGGGAGTTTTTTGGTTTGTTCGGGTTTGTGTGTGTGTTTGTTTTTTCTGGTGAATGAAAGTAAAGAGATAATGAGTTTGTTTTTAAAGTCTTGTATTCATGTGAGCTACCAGTGGATATTCAAGGGAAAATACTGTGCTTTAGAATTGAAAAGACATTAATGTAAGTTCTGGCTTCACCACTTACTATTTTCGTAATCTTGGCCGAGAAAACAATCTCTTCTTGCTTCAGTTTCTACACACGTAAATTGGGCTTAATAGTTTACCTCATTAGGCTTTTGTAAGAATGAAAATATAAAGAAAAAGAATGTAACATAGATACGAAGAATCTGGCACAGTGAATTGTTGATGCTTGCGATTATTCAGTAGCTGTTAACGTGGACAAGCTACACAGTTAGAAATAAGACTAGAGTTATTGATAGGAAGCAGGAATGGTAGAAAGATTTGGGAATCATGCAGGAAGTTGTTGGTGAAAGCTCTTTAAAGAGATTATTGTAAGAAGACAGCATGAAGTATTAGAAAGGTGTGTAACACTTAGCCTAGAGGAAACAGGTACACTTATTGGTAGGGAAGAGGAAGAAAAGATGGAGGACAGGTAGGCAGAGATGTAACAGAACCATGTTATTTTACTCAAACTAATCTTTATCATCTATTTTCATGTTCCTACCCACTCTGTGTTTTAGAGTTGGAATGTATTGTGACTGAAAGTTACCTAATTATTTGACCTATGCAAGAATATTGAAACATCTCTTGATATTGATCTGTTTCACAAGTCAGCCAAATTCTTTTTTGGATATCTTTGACTATTAGAATATTTTTCATCTCTGGACATGGTGGTTCATGCCTATAATCCCAGCACTTTGGGAGGCCAAGATGGGGAAATTTCTTGAACCCACGAGTTAGAGCCCAGCCCTGGCAACATAGTGAGACCCTCATCTCTACAAAAAAATAAAAATTAGCCAGTCATGGTAGTGTGCACCTGTAGTTCCAGCTACTCTGGAGGCTGAGGTGGGAAGATTGCTTGAGCCTTGGAGGTCAAGGCTGCAGTGAGCCATGGTGGTGCCACTGCACTCCAGCCTGGGCAACAGAGTAAAACCCTGTCTCAAAAAAAAAAAAAAAAAAATTCTTTAAATTTTGCACCTTATTAATTCCTTCCAATATTAGCAGCTTACACTCTTATATTAGTTATTATTATATTAGTAACCACTAGGACCTCTTCTTCCTTCCTTCAAAACTCTCTCTACCTGCTAGTATATACTTTGATTACAGCCAGTGGAAAGAGTACGTTACAGCCATTCTACATATTACTGTTAAATCTTTACATGGTTTCTAATTTAAGTTTCACACACTGAATATTTTTAAACCACAACCAGAAACTTAAATGAAAAAATGGAAAACTAACCTAGAAAAATGATTACGGCCAAGCACAGTGGCTCACGCCTATAATCCCAGCACTTTGGGAGGCCACGGTTGGCAAATCACCTGAGGTCGGGAGTTTGAGACCAGCCTGACCAACATGGAGAAAACCTGTCTCTACTAAAAATACAAAATTAGTCAGGTGTGGTGGTGCATGCCTGTAATCCCAGCTACTCGGGAGGCTGAGACAGGAGAATCACTTTGAACCTGGGAGGCGGAGGTTACAGTGAGCCAAGATCGCACCATTGCACTCTAGCCCAGGCAACAAGAGTGAAACTGTCTCAAAAAAAAAAAAAAAAAAAAGAAAAGAAAAAAAGAAAAGAAAAATGATTAACACGTATTTATATATTTTATATGGCTAAAGGTATGTTAGAATATCCCAGAGACTGGAATTATTTGTACTGGAGCTGTAGCACAATGTCATATTTGACTTCTAGTAGAACATGACCAAAACCAATAAATGGGGGGAAAGTGTTAAGAATTATATTTGGTAAAGAAGATAGAAATGATTCAAATTTAAGGAGTTTGAGAGAGGACTAAGGAAAAAAGGACTATTCAAATGAGAAAGGCACAGCTCTGGTTGCTGTTTATGTGTATACAAGTACTAGGATGGGACTGATACAGCTAAAACCTACGTATGTTATTAAGAAAAATGTTACACATAGGCTGTAAATTACTCAGTAGGCTTCATTCCTATTAATAATTTCTAAGTGAAACTGATTTAATGCTTAAGTGGAGTATCTACTGAGATCATTCACTGAATCAAAAATCAGTGGATAGTATAGTTCTTGACTTATTGAGTACACCTGAATAATAAATTTATATTCTCTCTTGTCAATCATCAAGGTATAATGCATAGAGCAGATTTTACTTCTCCGTCACCACCTTTTAGTGTTTTAAATAGTAGTGTTGCCTTTCTGGTTCTGCAGTTTTGGTGGAAATTTTCCATCCATAACAAACAGTCCTGATTAGGTAATTCATAAAATTTATTATTTTCTAATTGGAATGTTGCTATTCATAGACTAGGTTCATGTATTTTGTTGGTTTTATTTGTTTGTTTAGAAGAGTAACTCACACTTATTGCCAAAAGTTTAGGAAATAAAAGTATAAAGAAGAAAGTATATATTGCAAGTCCTTACTCCCTTTAACCACCATTAATGGTGTTTTCTATATTTATGTACATTCTTTAACGAAAGTGGAATTAAATTATGTTTGCTATTTTGGAACTTACTTTTTTTTTACACAATTTTTATATCCCTTACTAATGGATACATTTACATAATGTACAGTTTTTGGTTGATTTAAACAATACTGTGACACATATGTTGCACATTTATTTTTGTGCTTTTATGCAATCATTTCCTTAAGGTAGTGGAAGTAGAATTTGGGAGCCAAAGATATGTACTATACAGTCTTGATGTATATTTCTTTGCTTTTGTTTTAAACATTGTTAATGTCATGTAAATAATAAAAGGCTGATTTAAAAATAGTAAAATTAGATACCCAAATTTTCTGCCATTAAATAACATTCAGCTGTAAAATTAAAATCCACCCAAATGAATTTTCTTATCAGAAACCAATTCTACTTTCTGATAGAAAAGCAATTCTAAGCCGGGCACAGTGGCTTATGCCTGTAATCCCAGCACTTTGGGAGGCCACGGTGGGTGGATCACAAGGTCAGGAGATCGAGACCATCCTGGCTAACACGGTGAAATCCCGTCTCTACTAGAAATACTGAAAATACAAAAATACAAAAATTAGCCGGGCATGATGGCAGGTGCCTGTAGTCCCAACTACTTGGGAGGCTGAGGCAGGAGAATGACGTGAACTCGGGAGGCGGAGCTTGCAGTGAGCAGAGATCGTGCCACTGCACTCCAGCCTGGGCGACAGAGCGAGACTCTGTCAAAAAAAAAAAAAAAAAAAAAAAAAGCAATTCTATTTTTTGGAATTGTTTTCTTGAAAAGAGCACATAGAAAGTGTGAAAGAATAGGATGAATCAAATTGCACTAAAAATTTCACAGGAAAATACCATCTAGCCTTAAAAATCTTCCAATTTTGTAATAAGTAAAATGAAAAGAAATTGGTGAGTAGAAATCAATGTGTAAATCCTTGAGAATAGATGTGCTGGAAAAAAGATTATGGCCATCACATTGACCACTTTAGTATAGTTAGCAATTATTTGAGTGAATAATTAAATAATAAAATGTGGTTATCATTAATAAGTTGTTCCTAAACTCTTTGTATAAGTAGTATGTTTTCTCCCCCCAAACTTGTAATTCAAAATGTGCATTCATATTTTTTTGGCAAGCAAAATGAACCCTTGGATTTGAACTCCCTTTGCTTTAACTCTTGGCTGTACAGATACTACACAGCTATCAGAGGAATCAGAATCAATGTAATATACTTTGGGCACATAATAGTCCCCACTTACATGTAAGGGGAGGCATTTGACCAGTTCCATTACTGTAATTGATCCACATTAATGTGATTTAAAAAAAAAAAAATTGGCAGTCTCATTCAGGTTATCCAAATATAATGATCATTTTGATTCATATCTGAGACCCCCTGAGATTTTAAGCATTATAACATCTCACTTCTTGTTTGTTCTAACTTCACCAACACTTAATTCAGCTATAGTTGAGGTTGCAATTTAGGTGAATGCTTATTAAATATACAAAAGTCCCCATTCCATAATAGCCACACTCCAGATTACCTCTTCTTCATAGTCTGGTCTATGCTGCTTTTGGTGGAAGTGCTCATTCTCTCCGGCTTGACAAATATCTCCCAGTCAAAAACATGATTATTATTAGACAAAAGGCACCATTATCTTTAACTTGGATGCCTAGGAAGAAACTATCACTGTTCAGACCATTTGCTAAATCCTACGTGCAATCCAGGATAAATTTTGACCTAGTGTATTTATATAACACATCCTGGAAAAGTATAATCCATTAGGGTTTGGGATAAAAGGTTCTTCTCTCTTTTAAATGTGAAATGTTTTTTTTTAAAAAAAAAAAAACTTGGAATAATAGACATTTTAATGTTTTTCTTTAAAGCATAGTTTCTAGGATTTCAGTTACCTGATACTGCATCACTAGTCCGTTTTGAAAGCAAAGTAACAAAAATTATTCTATGTTCAGAATTTTAAAAGGATGAAGAGTGAAGTAATTTTAACAGGATGCAGTTGAGCCCGATTTCAAGACATTTATCAAGTACTTTGATTTTAATTACACAATATGTTTTTAGGTGATATTCAAATAGGATGACTTCATTAAATTTAGCACATTGTATTTTAAGTTTATAGGGTTGTTCGGAACACATTTCCAATAGCTGCTTCATTAGAGTAGTATTACCTTGTTTTTTTTGCTCTGTCTTTATAGCATGGTAAAAGGTTTATTGTATTGCTGCTCTTGTCCATGCATAAGAATGTTACCTTGGTATGTCAGTACCAGCTATTGGTAGTAAAATATCAGTCTAATTTAGAGACACTGGTACCACTTACCTGTAAAAGATGGTGATGAGTAAGCTTGTGGTGTAGTTTGTAAGCTGAGGACATTGCCAAATCCTTGTTTTCAGGCATATAGATTTTTTAACTATACTTGTGAACAGAGCTTGGATCTAGACCTAGCAGCTGAGCCGCATTAATGGTGACATAATTTCATTACATTTTGAATTACTCCATTGGTAGGATACCATTTTAGTCTTTGCTTTGACATGGTAAATGTCCATTATGTTGTCTCATAATGATATGGACTAATGCAATAACATGGTTAATCAATTCAAAGATAAAATTTCTTGAGTATGTATCTCCTGAAAATTGATAGGATGGTACACCAATTATGTCATTTTTTTTTTTTTTACTAATCTTATTAAAGGGGGAGAACATTAAATCTTTGAATACTGTACCTCAATTTTATTGTAATGATTTTGCTGGTTACCAGGTGGGGTGGCAGTTGAAAAATTTGGTGAATGCACTACGAGAGGACCCGAGTGGTGTTATCTTAACTTTGAAAAAGCGACCTCAGAGCATGCTTACCTCAGCACCAGCTTTACTGAAAAATATGAGATGGAAGCCCCTTGCTCTGCAGGTAATGAAGCTTAATCATAAGTCATACACCATCATTTTAGCCATAGATTATCTCAGTAATGCTTCTTTATTGTGCCTCATCTCAGCAGCATATGGATTAATCTTGTATGCTTTTGAAAAGTTGTTTGTGAAATGATCTCTTCACAGCTATTCTAATAGGCTTAATTGTGATGAAATCCGAGAGTATCTAAAACCCAAATGAAAAACAACTCTGCCTTAATTTGTAAACATTTAAAGCATAATTCCAAAAGGTCACAATTTATTTCATTCCAAAATATGAATAGAATGAAAATAAGATGGTTCATTTTTATGATACGATCTTCTACTTTTTGTTATACCCACATACTCTTTTAGAAGCAGCTAAGTGATAGTTTATAGAATTCTTTTAAATCAATTCATTAAATAGTAATAGTAATTTATAAACAGTAGGAAAATGAAATTTTGTATTAGTAATTAAAATGCACCTAGTACACACTAGGTGCAGTGACTCACACCTGTAATTCCAGCACTTTAGGAGGCTGAGGCAGGTGGATCACATGAGGCCAGGAGTTCAAGACCAGCCTGGGCAACATAGCATAACCCCATCTGTACGAAAAATTAAAACTTAGCTGGGCATGGTGGTATGCACCTGTAGTCCCAGCTACTTGGGAGGCTGAGGCAGGAGGATCATGTGAGCCCAGGAGTATGAGGTTGCAGTGAGCTATGATCATGCTACTGCACTCCAGCCTGGGCAACAGAGACTCCATCTCTTAAAAAGAAATGTACCTTGTACATTCGTCCTGACTGATCATTTTTCTCTTTCCACCTTGTAAGATGGCAAAAATAGGGAAATTGTAGCACTAGAATTTTTGCATTTTTCTTCAGCATGAAACATCACTCTTCAGCATGAAATGTTACTCTTAACATTGATAACATACTTATTAAGCATTATCTTGAAAGTTATAAAAATATGATTCTGATTGATGAAAGGCAAGGATGTAATGAATTTTCTTCTACTTCAGTCAGGATATAATTTTTAAACTTAAGTAATTTTTGTCCTTCACAAAATGTGCATTTTTAAAATAAGAGACTATTACCTTTTCTTAGAAGTTAATTTAAAAAAATTAGATTGCCCATTGAACTGGAACATGGCCCATTATTCATATTAAAAAGGAAAGCAGTATATGAAATGCATTATTGTCACTGCTATGTAATTGTTATTAAGCTCTATATTAGTACCTTTTATTATTCATAGATTTTTTCTCCTAAGAATCAAAATCTCCGTTATACATGAATGGCTTTATAGATTATAATGATTTCTCATTGTTTGAAACTTTACTACTTATTGGCCGTTGGCATTATACTTAAGTAATATAAAAACGCATATATGTGTCAACATTAAGGCCTTTAACATTTTAATGTGAATCTGTTTTTCAAGTTAATATATGTAAAACTGAATTAATATGTCCAAATCCATTTGACTTGCATATATGTTTATTTTAAAAGATACTTGATCATTACAGTTCAGAGGTCGGTGTTTGCCTCATTATCGAAGTCATAGATGAGTAGATCAGACTTTCCCATTACATCATTTTTTTTCTCACTGCGTTATAATTTGCTTTGTTCCCCCTGGAGTTTCCTATTGCCATGTCTTCCCCAAAGATCCTTCTTCAAAGTGTAAGGGTGTGGAAAGCCTGAAAAAGAGGCCTGTACTTTCAGTCATTAGGTTATCTTCTCTATATATATGAGGTGAAATTTAATACCTCTTCTTTAGTCCCTCATATTTCACATTAAACACCAAAAATACCCTAGTTTCTTGTTGATCCATGCACTCTGAGGGATTATCTCTAGCACATGCGTTTATAATCGATTCCCCTGTTATATTCTTTTCCACATGCACAAACTGAAGTGGAGAGTTAAGGTAATGGCAGTACCCAGTTAAGAATCGTTTTTATATAAAATGCTAAAATAACTGAAAGACCAACTTTTTTGTTACATATACATTTGGTATATGTATTCAAACCTAGAGAAAAAGGACTTTAATTTTAAAAATTACCTTCATATCATTCCTTACCCTGTAAGTGCCTTACTCTTAAGGCACTGTTTCTAGATCCATTCCAAATTCTGAGAAATGTGCCTCATCAGATCACTAATTATTTTTATTCGTCATTGGTAATTCAGCTATGCTGCATGTATTTGTAAATTTACTTTTTCACAATGCTGAAATCTGAAAAGGAGGAAATCAGCATTATATAAGTGCTATATCTATTGACATTTTTGTAAATTTGTCATTTCAGCTGAATTTGGTTCACCTAAAATCTATTGGCCAAAGTCAACCACCAATAGATAAATAATACTATTGGTTGGGGGAAGGGAGACTGCTTCTATCATTTTTGAAAATTACTTCAGTTGTTTCCTTTTTACAGAGCAGAGAAAAGAGTACTGGCATTAATTAAATATTTTCTAGTGGCTAAAACAAGGTCTTAGGAGTGAGGACAATGGATAAGTCCTCTAACATACCACACCACTACCGAATCTCCCTGAAGAAGACCTGAAATTGAACCATTACAGAATTCTTCATTGATCTTAAAGTTCTGGCTTATGCTAAAATGCAAAGACACCTGAAAACATAATGAAAACTATCTAGTCAAAATTTTTATAGATCATAGATTTTGATACAAAAGGTAGACAAAATCTCAAGGTACCAGAATCTGGAGGGTGAAGGTACACTGCCTCCAGAGGGGGAAAAGTTAAAGAAATACTAAGATGAGAAGATCTTGAAGGCAGTTTTGCATAACATCATTACTTTATCTCAGGTCACCTTTTCTTCCTAGTACCTAAGGAACTACCTCAGATGTGACATGTAACTGCTAAACGTAGTAACAATCCTCTGCATAGACAAGAGTGCCATTTTTATTGTATTCTTCCTTCTGGTAGGTGCAGAAATACACTGGAGCCAAAATGCCCATCAACTCATTCAAACATAAATCTTCAGCATTCAAACTTGAAAAAATGGAAATGAGGTTATTTCTTTTTTCACAGGGTGTACCAGTAGTCTACCAAGAATTATTTAAAATAGAGGATACAAAAGGGAAGAATCTGTGGCATTTATTTAACTCAATATGTCTATTTAATCTTTTTGAAAAGACTATCCCAGGCTTAATTTACCTGATAGCATTTATAGATAAAATATAGGAAAGTTTGTAGTAGTATGAAGGTAGGCACTAATACATGTATCTTTTTAATAAACAAGTTTATCCTAAAATAAGGAATAATGATTTTTTAAACTTATAAGGAATTGTTTTTAGCTATACAAATAAAACAACCTTATCTATCCTAAGGTAGAAGATTGTCAAAGAATATCACGTTTTAATTAAAGTAGTAGTTTTATTTCTAAAAATACTAAAAGCATAGTGACTTCCAGTATTGATTATCTACAATGATGAATTTTGATTTGGATTTTCTTTTGAAATTCATTGATGAAATTATAGCCAAATAAACAAAAGCATACAATTCAACTTCATACTCACAGAGCAATTTCATTAGTACATTTCATTAAATTGGCAGCTGTTTTGATGAATTCCTGATTTCTCAAATATTTTGTGATAGAACGGAAGGACTTAAACATCCCTTAGTCAAATACTACAAGCAAATTTAATAATATCTGGAATCTTTAATTCTGTTGTCATTTTCACCCATTTGTAAAAAGCAGAGATGTCTCATCTGAGATAGAATCTCTTATTCTAAGAAAACAAACCAGGGATTCCTTGCTTTCTGGGAGCTGCTTTTCAAAACATCTTTTTAGTGGCACTTTACTAATTTTCTGCATTTTGGTAAGCATGGTGATTGCTTATCATCAATTTCTTCTAATTCAAAGAAAAAAAAACCTCAGAGAACTGTGGATAAACCTCAAGGTATATTTTAGATGTTTGTGGTTTTAAATTAATATGTGTAGGCCACGAGCATAGATGGGTGGTGTCCCTTTCTTCTTATGAGAGATGTGTGGAAGAATTATCTGGACACTGCCAAGCATGTTCCTTGGAATCATCACTGGAAATCAATGATTTTTTCCTTGGAATCATCACTGGAAATCAATGATTTTTAAAACATTTAAAAACCCAGCCTTTTTTTTTTTTTTTTTTTTGGTGAGAATGCATCTCAGAAATGATCACTAAAATCAGTGCTGAAATTCTCAACATAATGACATATATTGTTCAAGACATTTTTATATAAAATAACATCAAGCTGTAACATTATAATTATGTTCCTAAATTGTATTCTCATTTATAAATCTCTCAATTGATGCCATAGTTACTTGTATGATTTTGTGTTTTTCCATTTAAATTTTGTTGTTTAGCATTACCTTGATGCCATTTTTACAGCATATTTAAATAACTTTGAGCAGAAAATAAATAGAAAAGAGTCATAACAGTCGATTTTGTCTATCAGCTGGTGTAACAACTGGAGAATGTTGATTGCATTCAATTTCAAATACATACAGATATGAATGATTAAAGTCATTCTGGAAAAATCAAAATACATAAGTAACAATAAAATTTAATATTCAAGTTGCAGGTCGATGTGACTGAAAAAAAAATTAGTGACAAAAAAATGTATATGTTTCTGAGAGCTTTGTTTTAAAGAGAGCAAGAACTAGTATTAGGCATGGCCCTAGAGAAGAAAATAAATTTTTAACTAAAAATGTAATTGTGCTGACTGGGAGCCAGAAACAACTGTATGTTTTACATACTCAAATGAGTAAATAGCTGTAAGTAATTGTCAAATTTTAGCTCACTAGTGTTTAAGCAAATCAGTCAAAGGATCTAAGTCACATTTGTATTTTTGAGCCACATGCTTTCAAGATTTTAATAGTGGCTACAGATAATCACCTATAATGTAAAAATTGTCCATTCTTTCTATAGTTAACATCCCAAAAATGATGTTTACTGTAATTTGAAAAAATGGAAGTCCAGTTTTAATGTTGCGGTTTAACTATGCCCATAAGACTGGACAATGCAGGATTAAAGACACTAGTGTTAGCCTCAATACAATGTGCAATATTTCATGATTTGATGGAAAAAGCCATTTTATAATGTGACTCTTAAGTCTTTATTAATTATATGCTGTATAAGTAATACATATTTTAGGCATATATATTTGTATTTTTAAACCTAGGTAGATATGGTTTTCTGATCAAATCTGTGGTCGGAAAAAACACTTGTTTTCTCTGTATTCTGACAGGAAAGGAAAAATTATATGCTTATAAAAGGAGACTCAAACCTTTTGTATTTATAAATTTGCATTCTAGAAAAAGCTGTGAAAGAACTGAGAGTGGGAGAATTTTGAATATATGTATTTCCCTTGCTTCAGTTCTTTTCAAATAATTGACTACTTATGAAAAGCTTGGCCAGAAAAAAGTATTCTCAATAATTTTCCAAATTAGATTTAACCTTCTTTACATGGTCAAGAAACTACAAAATTATATATGAATTCTTGCCGCTTAAAATTCAGGATACATTTTCTCTGAAGCATTTGCTTAGATTATTAGAGAGTCAATATAAAATAATGTTCTTGTACTAGTGTTGGGAATTAAAAATGTGTTTGAACTGAGTAAGGACTTACGTGAATGTTCTGTGCTAGAATGATGGGGTATTGTGATCCATTTGAGTCTGTGTTTATTCCCAAGAGCGAATAAAATAAATGGCCAGGTTTTATACTTGATGTAATTATTTGTATTTCAGTGGGTATTTCCCCACTGGAAGGCAAAGCAAGTTCTGTGTGATCTTGGCATTAGTGAATTTTAGAGCTAACTACATAAATGTGTAATGCACTGTTTTAATCTTTAACGTTGGAGTTGTTTTTATGCCATTGGTTTCATTCAAGCTCTATCAAAGCTGGGTCACTTGATAGAAAGAGGGACAACTAAATTAAGATATGCTTGCCCAGAGATGTTAAAATGTAAAATGTTTTGAGGAAAACCTCAACGTCAAATGTAGTTTCTTAAGTATAGAAGTTCTTTTCTCATGGTCTTTAAGACTATAGAGATTTCACAGGTACACGAATACCTTCCATATGTGCTCAGTTACCTTAGAGATGTTAAAATTGGGGCACACAAAGAAAAGACCTCAGCAATCAGAGGCGTTAAAGCGAGACCTGAACCATCAGAGGATTTAAAGCTTTAGCTTACAAAATTTTATTTTACAGCAATCACAATCTTCCAGTGATGTTTAAGCTGGATGAGTAGGATATTATTGCTGAAGTTATCACTAATAATTCAGAGGAAAGTTTGTGTCATACCCTATTTTAGGACACAATTTTGAAGTATTTATACATTCAAACTGGCAGTATGAAAAATATAAGTTTTACCTAGAAGATTTCTAACAGTAGCAAATTGACAGTATTACGTTATCCTCAATTGACCTAAGGTTATAAATGTATGTTTGAAGAGGTACATATGATCATTTTATTTAGAATTTGGACATTTTAAGAGATGCATGCCAGTGCCCCCAGAAATCTATCATAGACTTGTTTTACAAGAGTCACAACATACATGCAAATGTGTCTTCCCTGTTGGAGTCTCATTGAATATGTGGAAGGAGAGCTTCATCTCAAAAGGACCATTGAAATGAAAACTAAATGGTATGACAAAGTCCTTCCAGAAAATAAACCCCTTTGGATGGAATCAAAAATGGATCTGTGTCATACTTGATTACATACCACAGAAGATCAAGTTATGCTGAAGCTTCATGTTTACTTTAAATAACAAGATGTAATCCTAAAACAATCCCCTTGTATTGTATCCATTTTATCCATAGTGTTGTTAGTTCTAATTTTCTTCCCATTCAAATTTTGTCAATACAGAAGGTCAAAATGATAAAAGAATGTTACCCTTTAATTCTACCTTTTTTCTTAAATTGAAATTTATTTGTAGTGCAACAGTAACTACTTTTCTTATACTGTATTCTAAACAAATGATTATAAGTAAATGTTGCCAGGATAGGAGAAGCTATCTTTTTGTATTATATCCTCCTCATTAGATTTTTTTTTCAATCTAAGGAATATGCCTGTGCTGAAAGAATTCTGTGTTTTGAGTTGAGGGAAGCTAAATTTGTTACTTTCTGTGCATTTTCACAAACTTAAATGGCTATTGGTGGTAGGTGTATTTTTAATGCCACTTGTTACAACTAGGAATTTCTCACTGATAATTTTAGCTAATTACATCATTTATTCTGTACTTGATTTAGTCAAATTTTACTGTCTTTCTAATGTTCTTTAATGCCTTTTTCATTCATTTAGTCATTTGAGTTTTTGCTCTTTCAATTTTTGTCCAAAGTTAGAAAATTTTTAAAGAGATTATAATTTTAAATTGTCACAAAGACCCTTTTGGGTTAAGTAGTTATTTTTATTTTCCCATGAAGGTTGTACTTTACTAAACTTTATTTTTCTCTTGCTTAATGTCTAGTTTTTTAAATATGAATCTCAAAAAGAATGTTTATTATTTAGCTTGGATTAGCTTGTTAAAAAGAGCACAATTAGTAGAGAGAAATATACTGAATATATTGAATATTTACAATGAGCTTTACTTGGCACAAGGCATACTGATGAGCCAGATGGTATTTCCATGATAAACCAGTTGAAATATTTTCTGTGACTTACCAGTCAATAAAATAACAAGCCAGATGAGTTAAGCAACAGGATTGACTAATTTCTTTTTTCTCTGAAGTAATAATTTTTTCCAACCAGTTCAATGAATTGAACCAGCATGGCAAAATCAACCCTGTTATGTATTTAAGCATATTTAAGAATCTTTTCCCTCTATGTATGTGCTAATTTGGCTAATAACATTATGATGACATTGATAGGGACTGTTTGCTAAAAATAGAAACCTAGAGAAATAGCAGTTTGGAGGAAATTAAGGCTAATAATTACATTTCTTGGAAGGGAAAAGACACAGGTATCCTAGGTAGACAATTCTGGTAATAGTTCAGGCAGAATAAAATATTCCCCTGGTCATTACCTCACACTTCAGGTGTATCTATTTTAAAATGTGCTTGTAACCATTAACTGCTACTATTTCCTTCCTTCCTTTTTGTTTGGGGAGAAGAAGGGTAGGTACTAACCAGGAAAAATTATCTTTAGTTCTGTAGGTGGTAAAAGTAAAGAAGAGAAGTCCTCAAAATAGAAATAGTGACTCCACGAGAGAGGGAAGACAATAAAAATTTAAGTTTGATTATGTTTAAATGCTTATGTTTTTAGAACTTGATTTTAAGTTCATTTACAGTGTTAGGATATTTTAAAGTAAGAAAGCTATTAGAGCATTTAAAAAGCATACTGAATATTAGTTTTTCTCTCACGGTGTATCTGTTTAAAAGAATTGGAAAATAATATTCTGTTAAATGAATGTTTGCTACATTTCTATTATGGTGAAATTTTGGTCAGATTTATTGTTTAGCATCATCTGTATTTAAAACCAAGATGTCCTGACAGAGAGGAAAACAGTTATAAACAAAGTCACATCACAGTGATTGTATGTATGTATTGTTGAATCTGCCATTCAAGGATTTGTTGTAGAGGCATGAAATGCATCCTTAGAAATAAAATAATTATTTATTTCCTTGGGATTTATGGTATTCATCAGTACAGGTGACTCCTATGATTACCTATATAATCTCAGGATTTTCCATTGCCTCAAGTTTTGTTTCTAAAAGACAGGAATAGTTGAACTGGACCCTATGCCAAAATTAGCATAGTAAAACATAATCTTTACTGTGTAATTTTATAATACCTTACAATTCTTGAATTAACATGTAAAACTTCTGACATTTTTTAAAATATCATATAAGGTGGAATATTGTAAACTCCCAAATTACATTATCATTCCTTTTCCCTTTCTCTCTCTCTCTCTTTAATTTCTACTTCACTACATTAAAATTTAACTGTCATTTTGGTAGGATGTGTGATTTCAAGCTATTAAGGTGAGCTATGTAACAGGGAAGGTCAAAACCATGAACTGAGTCCTAAATTATGTAGCCTACCCCAGTGACTTACATTGTACTTTCCATTGTATTTATGCTTGGCTTTTTAAACAAATTTTGTTTATCTGTACAAAAGTATTGTCACAATATAAAATAGTTGTAATATGCCACTTTTTGAGTGTCTAGCAATGCATATTAAAACAATAGAACTGTGAGTCTATATAAATATGCTAAGAGAGTTTTCATACTGGCTAAAATGGCAACATCTTGTCATGTGAAGATACAGTTCATTTGTGATCATTATTTTTGTGTTTGTGATTACATTAAAATTTTATTTTTAATATGTTAATTGTATACATAGCTAATCATTAAGATCTGTAAGATAAACATAAAACTTGTGAATTTTAGTTTCACTTCAGGATAATTTCACAAACCACTAGATTATTTTCAAATGCTGTGAAGCTTGGAATTGGGAGTGCTCTTAAGTTAATGAATCCTCATGTACTGCTTAATTCCGTATGTATATTATCTTAACTTCTTAACTTTAAGAAAATAACCTCCTATTTAATACTTAAATACAGGCCTGAAAATGAGATCTATATATGCAACTAAAGATTATTTTAAATGATAGATAAATGTGTGTGCCTATGAATGGTGAAATGATTGTGTTACATAATTACCATACTTTTGATGATATACCATAAACTGGCTTTGAGAAGACAGCTATGCTTATTTTGACAGAAAAAAAGTACATTTTCCTAGCAAATACTCTCGTACTGGCCTTTCATACTCCCACTTTTGTAACCTTTTCTGAACATCTGTAACATTTTATTAACCTAGAAATATGGTTTATCTTTTTTGGGAGAAGATCTGAAATAGCTTTCTCATACATCAATCAGGATGTGAGTGAGCTAATTCTTTTCAGAGTTACTCATCATTATTGTTCTTTTAAAGGTGGAATTCTGACAAAGTTAATTTAATTTAAATAAGTTTCTAACTGTGAGATAAGTCTTCCCATTTTGAAACACTGCATGGTATTTTTGCTTTATAAATAGTATTTCAGTGGTTATACCATAGATTAAGGTGAGTTGGGAGTGAAGTGGAAACCTTTACCATACTATTTGTTTTTGGAGATTGAAAGGAATATCCATGTACTAAATAACATGTTTCTTGATTTCAGCCAAGTTCAAAAACTTTGCAGAAATAGATAATTTTAAAATGATAACTATGTGTCATTGTTGTTGTTGTTGTTGTTGTTGTTTTGTGTGTTGTTTGTGTGCGTATGTATTTTCTTTTTCATTTTAACTAGCCTCTTATACCTAGAAGTCCCACAAGCAGCGTTGCCACGCCTTCCAGCACCATCAGTACACCCACCAAAAGAGACAGTTCTGCCCTCCAGGATCTCTACATTCCCCCTCCTCCTGCAGAACCATATATTCCCAGGTATAAAACTAGCACGTTGTCCTAGGCAGCTTCTAGCTAAAGGTAAACTTAACAGCATATAAACTGCAAAGTCAATTCTCAAGGAACACCTTGAATATTTTCTCACAGTTAGGAATTCTGAACACATTCTGCAAAATCATGCCCATTATAGAGAATACATGTTGGTTAATAGTAATAATGACTAATTTGTATATAAATACTTGTTGTGCATTAAGTATTTTATACTATCTCATAATAGGAAAGAAGAAGAAGGTAATATTAAATAACAATTAGGATTTTTTTAATAAGTAAAGAATAAGTAAGGTTCTTTGGCTAAAAAGCCCCAGAAATTTTCAGGTTACTTTGAAGCATTTCATACATTTAAAAAAAAAAAACTCTATAGATGACTTTTATGCTTTCTTAAATGTAAGTAATGAGAAAGATATTATTTGATAATGATTATGAGGGAGATTGTCTTTTTTCCCCTAATAATCCTGTATCTGAAATTTTTATTTCATTAATTCATTAATGTTTCTTTCAGGAAGTAGAGTTTACAAGGGAATGAATTACCCTTAAAGTCTATTTTCTAGATTTCTTGAGGCTGTATCTCTATTTCATTTATTGATTCTTATCTGAAATTCCTTGCAGATGTAGAAGAATACAGCTTTATGTCATAATGCATTCTTCCTAAAAGCATTCTAATATCCAGCCTTGTGAAATACAAAAATTATGGAAAAGGACTAGCACTAAATGGGGATCATTAATACCAATCACAAAAAACTTGATTCAATTTTTAAATTAGTTCTGCATTCAAAAACAATAATTTGAGGTCTCTTGTTTTCAAGCCATAATTAGTATTAAATTTCTTTCATATATAAAAGAACTGAATTCCCTGTGTTTAATTTCCATTATTCTGTAGTACACTTAGTGTTTCAGAAATCTATATTCTATTAGACATGATGGTTTACTGACATTATATGATCTAAATGCTGCATGGCAGTATGATTTATCTGCAAATACCATGTTGTCATCTAGTAATACAACTATAGTCAGTTTTATATATATTTTAGTTCTTTGAGAATTAAAATAGCCATTGGAACATGACTTACAAGATACAGTTTACTAAGCTGACATTTCATAAATCTAAAATATAATTTACAGTCTTTTGTTCAATTTACAAGCAAATATACAAATCCATCCAGTATCCTAGTAAAATGCAAGTTGCATTTTAATTCTATTAAGACAGTGTCAGATTTTCCACATACTCTTGCATGAGGAGCAGTGAAAGTATGTGTGTTCCAAACAGGAAGTGACTTTTTATGATTTGTTTACATTTTAATTGGAAAGATTTTTATTTCAGTGCAAATAATTATTTAAAAGGCCTTATTCTTCAGAGGTCTACATAAACAGATAAACATCAAAAGATTATTTTTATCAAATCTCTGTAGTTTTAAAATGTTCTTTCCTCTTCGGTGGTGAGGAGCTTGTTACAAAGAAAGTGTCTCCTCTACAGAAAATATTTAAAATACACTTAAGAGGACAAAAGAGTAAAATGATCCAGTTCTGTCTTCTGAGTGTGGTGGACATTTTATAAAGGCTCTATATTGAAGCCAATAAAAAGCTTGAAGATGCTCTTTTAAAATATTAGAGAATGTGAAATTGAAATATCAACATAGTGACCCTTGTTTTGTCAGTATTGCTTGAAAGCTCCATACTTTTCTGTAAAATTCATAGTGTTTACTGTATCGCCATAACTGATTCTTAGTTGGTCAGTGTATAATTTAACAGAATATTCTAAATACATTTTGAGTCAAATTGTTACCTAACCAGTCATAAAATCTTTCAATATAGGAGTCAGAACAATCCATGCATCAAAGCCCCTTTGAACCACAGCCTTATATAAGTGTCTGCATTTTCTGGCTCGATGTTAAGTTGACAGTCAAAACTTTTTGCATTTGTGATTATTTTCATAGATACAGCCTTGGCAATTTTTTCCCCATTTTCTCATTTTGAAGATGAATGTTACGAACCTAGTTTAATTCTTCTGAACATTTTTCCCCATATTAAAAAACTTTGTTTATAAAGGATAGGCATTTTGGTGGTATGTGAACATATATGTTTGATTTGGATTGCAAATAATAAAACTTCTCTCATCTCAAAAAGAAAACAGACTTGAAAAATGATAGGACTAGTTTTCAAGTTAGACAGAATATTTTTCATGTGGTTACGATTTTTTGAACACATTTATTCCAGAAAAAAAGTTATTGCAAAAGTGCCTTTCTCTCTAAAAGATAAAACACTCGTATGTGAAGTGAGTGAAATTTGGCTGGCATTTTATTATATGTCTTATGACTATACACAGTTTCATTATCATTATATATAGTACATTTCTATACTTAACCAAATTTCTTTTTCTATGATGAAAATGAAGAATTTATAGGTCTTTGAGCAACTGTGACATTTAAGCACTAATTTCTCTTATTAACTCTACTGTGTGCCATTAAATATAAAGTTAGTTCAGCAAAGCAATGCTCTTTTAATGTTTCCTTAAATCCTTTCTAGAGCAAAGGCACAGATTTATTACTTATGTGCATAAACGTACATTAAGAAAGGTGTAAAAACTCTTTAGATCAGAATGAATTAACACATTGAGTTCTCCAGGGACTCATGACATGAATATGTACATTACACACACACACACATACACATACACACATTTGCATACACAATACATGTGTCTACTCATTCTACTGAAAAGTTTGGTTTTGCTTGGTACTTTTCTCAATTCAACAGTATTTTACTGCATTCTATATAGATTTGTTTTAAAAATCTATCTTGTTGATATAAGGTCCCTCCCTCATGTTATTATACAGTAGAAAATACCATCCCTTTCAATTTCCTGCCACAAGATGTTTCCATGTAAATATAGCATGGTGTATTAATAGGGCTGAATCACCCTCTGATTTCAGCTGCATTAACATTCATGTCACAAGCCTCATAGCGCGAGGTCTGTTCATTTACAGATAGGCATAACCTTACTCCAGTGCCACGAATTCGTTAGGGCTGCTTCCAAGCTAGTTGCAGCATCAATTTCTTTTTGATAGTGGACTAACCAGGCAATTTGTTCAGGAAAAGTTTTCAGCAAGCCAAAATAAAATTCTACCTGGATATTTCCTTCATGTTGCCTAAGAACTATTTATATAGTTCTATTTTGGTAATAAGCAATACTTTTATTTTAGAAAATAAAAGAGTAAATGGTAATGTAAATGGCAACAACACCTTGTGATGGGTTAAACAGATAAGAAAACTCACTGTCAGTCTGGAGAATGTTGTTTGCTACTTTCTACATATTTCAAATACTGGGAATATAGTTTTCTACATTTGGACAAACCTAATCTAAACATTTACACACAGAAGCAGAAATACAGGCTTTTGCCAGACTGGGGCTCATATTTTAGAATTCACATTACTTTTATAAGCTCATCACCCTTTTAAAAGGTATAATAGGAATTAATTCAAAAATTGTTCTTTTTAGCTGTCTTGTTATAATTTAGTTTATTCTATGAATTTAAGATTTTAGTCTTATCACTTAACATAAAATTAAATTATTTTTCTTGTTTGACAGCATTTATTCGTGGCACTGTTTAGGGTAACCAGAAACATTAAGACAAGGGAAGAAATTTAACTAATGGTCCACAAGTGGGGAAACATTACATTTACATTCATAGTCATGTTCTAGAAGACAAGCTTTTCTGACAAAAAGTTCATAGGTAATCAGTGAAACATTTCATAAAATAAACAAGATTCAATTTAACAAATAGCAAATGAACTATTTCTATCAAAATAGTTTTGGGGCTTAATTTACCTATTACACAGTGTGTGAGTAATAGGTTTTAGGGAGCTCATAAATTATTAGAGGTGTTTTTCTCTAGAATCCTATAGAAGAAAAAAATCAACTTGCCATCACCCTAAATTCCATTCTTAAACTCCGTATTTTATCAAATTATTTTACCTTCTCTCCTCAAGAAACATTGATGTATAATGAAATTTTGATATATTCATTTGGAATGAGTTCTAGGAATATGTCTTTTTACTCTTAAATGAGATCCATAGAGTTTGAATACTGAGAATATTCTTTTTATTAAGGTTTATTTAAAATTAATTACATGTTGTGTGAATTTCTTATAATACAAGTTTATATCATGCTAATTTGGTTCCTAAGGCTACAGTGCTCCTTATGGTAGTTCTTAAACACATCTTTATTTTTAAGCAGTGCAAATTTTTACCAAGAATCAATTAGGTAAACTGGCAGAAGAAAACATTATACTTTAGTTAACATTACTACCATTCATTATACCTACTGTCTTGACACTAAAAACAATTTATATGCTAAGGTAAACTGGCAGAAGAAAGCATTATACTTAAGTTAACATTATTACCAGTATACCTACTGTCTTAAATGCTAAAAGCAATTTATATGCAAAGGTAAACTGGCAGAAGAAAGCTATATACTTAAGTTAACTTTACTAGCATTATACCTATTCTCTTGAACACTAAAAGCAATTTATGTATGACATGGTACAGTGAAAAATGGACTTGGGCAACAGTAAAATGTTTCATGGCCTATTTCAAATTCTGTCAGTTATTAGCTGTGTAACATTGAGGCAAGTTGTTTAGCCTTTCTGAGACTCACCATTTTGTTTTCAGCAAAATAAGAATAATTACAAATTGCCCTATAAATCTCAAAGAAAGTTTGGAAAGGTCAGGAGATATATTGTGTGGGAATAAATTATTAGTATTTTAGACCCTCGGCCATTTACTACCCTAACATGTTTCTACATCCTTCTCCTTGACTCTAACCTTTCTTTAGGGATGAAAAAGGAAACCTTCCTTGTGAAGACCTCAGAGGACATATGGTGGGCAAGCCAGTGCATAAGGGATCTGAATCACCAAATTCATTTCTGGATCAGGAATATCGAAAGAGATTTAATATTGTCGAAGAAGATACTGTCTTATATTGCTATGAATATGAAAAAGGAAGATCAAGTAGTCAAGGAAGACGAGAAAGCACCCCAACTTATGGTAAGAGTTCTTCTCTTGTGTTTATATAAGAATATATTTCTGGCATGGGAATCTCAATTTCCTTAATAAGTTTTCGGGTTGTGAGAGTTACTTAGGAGCTTTTGAATCTTTATAATTGATCTGTCTCTCTCATGTGCTTCCAAGTGGAATTTCTATATGATATGAGATATGATATTAAAAATTATTCTAGATTTTCAAAAGATAAGAAAGAACAGTAGGTAACATTTTAGTTCATAATGATTTATAAAAATCTTTTTAGCATCACATGTACTTCTTGTGTGTTAGATGTTGCCAGTTTGGAAAAATTCAAGTGGTTTTTTTTTTTTCTTTTCTGTTTTTTAAATGAATACTTACTGTTAACATGACTTATTTAAAATAAAATTATCTCCATATTCCTCAGGGATTTTAAGAAATACAATTTTCTGGGGAAATTCTCACCTCAGTTTTTGTATTTTTTAAAGAAGCTGTAAAATTTGACATTAGAGTGGAAGTGGATTTTAAATAGAATGGATTGAACATACTGTATTTAAGGCAAAAATGGACCTAGAGTTATGATGGGCACAGGATTGTTTTAATCTTTGATTCTTGACCAAAAAAGTAACCCAGTCACAAATACTTAAAATTGTTATAGTATATCTGAAAGATTTGCAGATACAGTTGCTTAAAGTAGTAAGCTTGTGGTTCTTTTGCAAGAATGAATGGATTTAGTTGAAAGTCTCTGCTCCTCCCTTTCTACTTTTCAAATTAATCATTTTTAGTGAGGAGCTTATACTAATTAGTTCAAACTTGATCAATGGGAGCTGAGCAGAAGCAAAGTTGTTTTTAGCTCTTCCTTTCTATTCATACCCCTCACTTGTCTGTCATGGCCATATACCTCCCTCCTTTGGTCTCAAAAGAGCAGTCATCACATATCTTCATATACATGTCTTATTTCCTTTCAGCTCTTTGGTAATAAGTATGAAAGAAAAATTTTCCCCAAAATGATCCTAAATAGTAGAAGCCATACTTATCTTACTTTGTGTTATTCTCTGTACATATGCTTTTTAATCATAGGAATAAATAATATATTTTAACATAAACTCCTCAACTATACTACTCTAGTGGCAATTAAACTGCTAAGTATTGAAGATATTTGAACCTTTACTTTTCTCCTCTACTATATTGTAAACCTATAATATAGAGTATAGAGGCCTGTAATCTTTGCTATCCCTACCTTTGCCCCATGAAATAATATGAAATTTTTATTCTTATTCATTCATTCCACACATACTAATTGACTGCCTATTACTGGATAGGAAGTAATGTATATCAACTCTTCTTTGTTTGTGTCCCGGTATTATCTGGCTATTTTCTACTTATGTTGAAGTAGGTAATTAGTGTTTAATTTAAGAGAAATTATAGTCACCAAATGAAAGTGATTGATTACAGATGACTTTATTTTTAAAAAATGTTTACTAAGTTCTTACTTGAATGGCTATAAATTGGTTGTCCCTTAGGACTACAGTTTAAAGCACCTAATGCCATCATGTGCCACAAATCTCCCCTGACTAAAATAGAATACTTTTTAAATATTAGAAAATTTAGATAGCCTATAAATACTTGATACCTTTTTGTAAACAACTTAGGATAAAAGAAATATATACATACTTAAAAGAGAGAAGTAAGCAGAGTTATTTGTGTCATTCAGTATTGCTTTCAACTTTTTAAAATTGACACATAATAATTGTACATATTTATGGGATACAGAGTGATATTTTGATACATGTATACAGTGGGTAATGATCTAATCAGGGTAATTCACATATTCTTCACTTTAAACATTTATCACTTCTTTGTTCTGGGAACATTCGAAATCTTCTCTTCTAGCTATTAGAAATTATATAATAAATTATTGTTAACTATAGCCATCCTATAGCACAATAGAATACCAGAACTTACTTCTCTCATGTAGCTATAATTTTATATCCATTAACCAGTCTCTTCAAAATCTCTCTCCCACTCACCCCTCCCCTTCTCAGCCTCCAGTAACCACAGTTCTACTCTCTATGAGCTCAAAGTTTTTAGTTCCCACTTGTGAATGCAAAGATGCAGTATTTATCTTTCTGGGCCTGACGTATTTAAAATAATGTCTTCCAGGTTCATTCATGTTGCAGCAAATGACAAGATTTCATTCTTTTTTAGAGCTGAATAATATTCACATATATATATATATATCACATTTTCTTTATCCATTAATCTGTTGATAGACATATAGGTTAATTTTCATATCTTAGCTACTGTGAATAATGCTACAGTAAACATGGGAGTACAGATATCTCTTTGACATACTGATTTCCTTTCCTTTGGACATATACCCAGTAATGTGAATGCTGAATCATATGGTAGTCCTGTTTTTAGTTTTTTAAAGACTCTCCATACTAATTACTATAATGATGGTACCAATTTACATTCTCATCAATATTGTATAAGAGCTCCTTTTTCTCCGAATCATTGCCAGCATTTCTTATTTTTTGTCTTTTCGATAATAACCATTCTAACTGGGGTGCGATGATATCTCTTTGTAGTTTTAGTTTGCATTTCCCTAATGATAAATGACATTAAGCATTTTTATATACCAGTTGGTCATTTGTGTGTCTGCTTTTATGAAATGTCTATTCAGATCATTTGCCCATTTTTAAATAAAAATATTTCTTTTATTGCTGTTGAGTAGTTTGAGCTCCTTGCATATTCTGGATATCAGTTCCCTGTCAGATGAATTGTTTCCTTTTCTCTACATAAGATTTTTAGTTTGATATCATCCCATCTGCCTGTTTTTTTTTCTTTTGTTGCTTGTAAGCCTTAGCCATAAAAATATTTGCCTAGACCAATGTCCTGAAGTATTTCCCCTGTGTTTTCTTCTAGTAGTTTTATGGTTTGGGGTCTTATATTTAAGCGTTTAATCCATTTTGAGTTGATTTTGTACATGGTGAGAGATAGGGTTCTAGTTTCATTTTTCTGAATATGGATATCCAGTTTTCCCAGCCCTATTTATTGAAGAGGCTATCCTTTCCCCAGTGTGTGTTCTTGTTGCGTTTGTCAAAAATCACCTGACTTATTTCTGAATTCTCCATTCAAATAATTCTTCAATCAAATAATTGGGCTATGTGTCTGTTTTTATACCAGTACAATGCTGATTTGGTTATTACAGCTTTGTAGTATAATTTGAAGTCAGTCAGTGTGATGCCTTCAGCTTTGTTCTTTTTGTTCACAAATGCTTTGGCTATTTGGGGTATTTTATGGTTCCATACAAATTTTGAATTTTTTTTTCTATTTTTGTGAAGCATGTCGTGAGTATTTTGACAGGGATTCCACTGAATCTGTAGATTGCTTTGGGTAGTATAGTCATTTTGACAATATTAATTTTTCTAATCTATGAAAATGTGATGTCTTTCCATTTTTTGTGTTCTCTTCAGTTTCTTTCATCAGTGTTTTGTAGTTTTCATTGTAGAGATCTTTCACTTCCTTGATTAACTGTATTTCTTAGTATTTTTGTAGCTATTATAAAGGGGATTGCATTCTTGATTGTTTTTCAGATAGTTTGTTATTGGCATGTAGAAACACTACCGATTTTTTATGTTGATTTTGTATACCGCAACTTTACTGAAGTTGTTAATCAGTTCTAAGAGTTTTGTTGTGGAGTCTTTAGGTTTTTCTATATATAAGAACATGTTGTCTGCAAAGAACAATCTTTCTCGTTTTCAATTTGAATGCCCTTTATTTCTTTATCTAATTTCTCTGGTTAGCACTTCTAGTATGTTAAATAGGAGTTGTGAAAATGCTCATCCTTGTCTTGTTCCAGTTTTTAGAGAAAAAGCTTTCCACTTTTCTCCATTCAATATAATGTTAGCTGTGGGTTTGTCATATCTGGCCTCTATTGTGTTGAGGTGTATTGCTTTCTATACCTACTTTGTTGAGAGTTTTTATCATGAAGGGATGTTGAATTTTATTAAGTGGCTTTTTTTGTGTATCTATTGAGATGTTTATATGGTTTTTGTCTGCATTCTGTTGATGTATCACATTTATTGATTTGCATATGTTGAACCATCCTTGCATCTCTGGGATAAATCTCATTTGATAATGGTATACAATGTTTTTCATGTATTGTTAGATTTCATTTTCTGAGGAGTTTTGCATCCATGTTCATGAGGGATATTGGTCTGTAGTTTCTTCTTTAGTTTTGTTCTTGTTGGATTTTAGTAGTACCGTACTGCTGGCCTCATAGAATGAGTTTGGAAGAATTTCCTCCTGTACTATTTTTTCAGATAGTTTGAGAATAATTGGTATAAGTTATTCTTTAAAAGTTTGGTAGAATTCAGCAATGAAGCCAACAATGAAGTCATCTGGTCCTGGACTTTTCTGTGCTGGGATCATTTTTATTACTGATTCAGTCTCATTACTAGATAGTGATCTGTTCAGTTTTTTTTTTATTTCTCCTTGAGTCAATCTTGATACATTATATGAGTCCAAGAATTTATCCATTTTTTCTAGGTTTTCTAATTTGTTGGCTTATAGTTGTTCAGAATAGTCTCTTATATTCCTTTCTATTATTATGGTATCAGCTGCAAAGTTTCCTTTTTATGTCTGACTTTATTTGGGTAATCTCTGTTCTTGGTCTAGCCAATAGTTTGTTTACCCTTCAGAAAACCAACTTTTCATTTTGTTTGTCTTCTGTAGGTTGTTTTTTTTTCTTTTTTTGTCTCTTTCATTTAGTTCTTCTCTGATCTTTATTATTTCTTTTCTTTCACTAATTTTGAGTTTACTTTTGCTTTTCCAATTTCTTTTTTTCCTAATTTTTTGAAGTGCAATGTTAGATTGTTTATTTGAAATCTTTCTGCTTTTTTGATGTAGGCATTTCTTGCTATAAACTTCTTTCTTAGTATTGCTTTTGCTGTATCCCATATGTTTTTGTATATTGTATTTCTGTTTTAATTTGCTTAAATACATTTTTAAATTTCCTTTTTAATTTTTTCATTGACCCATTGGTTGTTCAGAAGCATATTGTTTAACTTCCATATAATTGTACAGTTTTTAAAGTTTCTCTTACTGTTAATTTCTAGTTTTATTTCATTATGATCTGAAAAGATACTTGATAGAATTTCAGTTTTTGAAATTTGTTGAAACTTGTGGCCTAACATATGGTCTATCCTGGAGAATGTTATTTGTGCTGATGAGAAGAATGTATATTCTGCAGCTGTTGAATGAAATGTTCTGTAAATGTTTGTTAGGTCCATTTAGTCTATAGTGCAGTTTAAGTCTGACATTTCTGTTTTGATTATCTCTCTAGATGACCTATCTAATGCTGAGAGTTGGGTGTTAAGTCCATAGCTATTATTATATAGGGGTCTATCTCTCCCTTTAGCTCTAGTAAGGTTTGCTTTATATTTCTGGGTGCTCCTGTGTTGGGTACATATATATTTACATCTATTATATTCACTTGCTGAATTGATTCTTTTGTCATTATATAATGACCTTCTTTGTCTCTTTTTACATTTTTTGACTTAAAGTTTATTTTGTCTAAGTATACCTACTGATGCTTGGTTTGGGTTTTGTTTGCATGAAGTATCTTTTTCTATCCTTTTACTGTCAATTGGTGTGTGTCTACAGGTGAAGTCAGCTTCTTGTATGCAGTATAGAGATGGATCTTGTTTTTGTTTTTGTTTTTGTTTTTCTTTAATCTACTCAGCCAGTCTATATCTTTTGATTGGGGAATTTAAACCATTTACATTCAGGGTTGTTACTGATAGGGGAGGAATTACTCCTTCGTTTAGGCAATTGTTTTGCTTGTTCTTTGTTGCTTTCTTCCTCTCTTTTTGTTTTATCGTTGCAGTTTGGTGGTTTTCTGTAGTGATAAGGTTTGATTCATTTATCTTTCTCATTTGTGTTTCTACTCTACCAGTGACTTTATTATTTTGTGTGCTTCCATGATGGAAATTATTGTCTTTTTGCTTATAGATGTAGGATTCCCTTAAGCATTTCTTTTAGGCCTGGTCTAGTGGTAATGAATTCCCTCAGTCTTTGCTTGTCTGGGAAAAACTTTATTTCTCCTTCATTGCTGAATCATGGCTTTGCTGGATGTAGTAGTATTAGCCAACAATTTTTATCTTTCAGCACTTTGAGTATATCATCCCATTCTCTCTTGGTCTGTAAGGTTTCTGCTGAGAAATCCACTGTTATTCTGATGGAGGTTCTTTTTATGTGATCTGACACTTTTTTCTTATTGTTTTTAGAATTTTTTCTGTGTCTTTGACTTTTGACAGTTTGAATATAATATGATTTGGAGAAGACTTTTTTGGGGTACTTTGAGCTTCCTGTATGTTTGTATGACTATATTGCTTGCAAAACTTGGGAATTTTTTAACTCTTATTTTGTTAAATAGTGTATTAGTCAGGGTTCTCCAGAGGGACAGAACTAATAGGATATATGTATATATGAAAGAGAGTTTGTGAAGCAGAATTGAGTCACACAGTCACAAGGTGAACTCCCACAATAGGCTGTCTGCAAGCTGAGGAGTAAGGAAGACAGTAGTGGCTCAGTCCAGGTCCCAAAGCCTCAAAAGTGGAGAAGCCAACAGTGCCACCTTCAGTCTGTGTCCGAAGCCCTGAGAGCCTCTGGCAAACCACTGATAAAAGTCCAAGAATCCAAAGGCTGAAGAACCTGGAGTCTGATTCAAGGGCAGGAAGCATCTAGCATGGGAGAAAGATGAAAGCCGAAAGACTCAGCAAGCCAGCTTATTCCACCTCCTTCTGCCTGGTTTTTCTAGCCACACTGACAGCCAGTTGGATGGTGCCACCCACATTGAGGGTGGATCTTCTTCTCCCAGTTCACTGACTCAAATATTAATCTCCTTTGGCAACACCCTAACAGACATACCTGGAAACAACACTTGAATCCTTCAATCCAATCAAATTGACACTTAATATTAACTGTTACAAATAGGTTTTTTATGTTTTTGCCCATTTAATTTGCTTCTGGAACACTTAAATTCAAATGTTTGGTCACTTTATGGTGTCCCATTTGTCATGTAGGGTTTCTTTATTCTTTTTTATTCTTTTTTCTTTCTTTTTTTTTTTCTGAGTGGATTATTTCAAAAGACCTGTCTTTATATTCAGAAATACCTCCTTTAGCTTGATCTAGTTACTCTTGTTGAAGTTCTCAGTAGTATGTTTTTATTTCATTCATTGAATTCTTCAGTTTTAAGATTTTTGTTTGGTTCTTTTGTATGATATCTATTTTTTGTTGAATTTCTCATTCAGATCATGAATTGCTTTCCTTATTTTGTTGAATTGTCTGTATTCTCTTCTATCTGAGTTTCCTTTCTTAAGGATCATTATTTTGAATTGCTTTTCAGGCATTTCATACAGTTTTTTTTTTTTTTCCTTTGGGGTGTATTGCTAGAGTTGTGTTCCTTTGGAAGTGTCATATTTCCTTGCTTTTTCATGTTTCTTATGACCTTACATTGATGTCTGTGCATCTGGTGAAGCAGTCAGTTCTTCTAATTTTATGGGTTTGCTTTCATAGGGAAAGACATTTTTCTGTATTTGCATTCTATAGTGTCAGTTGGGTAGGGTGCTTTGTTTTGGTTATGTGTGTGCACAGTAGTGTAGTTTCCATATGATTTATTTGACTATAGTCACTCTTGTATTCTCCAAAGTTGTTTTTTTTTTTTTTTTTTACCTTTTGAACCTGAAACAAATATAACCTTAATGTAGATACTTGTAGATACTTTACTGGAGATTCCTCAGTACAACCTGAAGATTGTTTCAAGTAAATAACAGTTTAATGTATTTACCTTTTTAAAATTAAATGTTAAATAATAAAACCTATATATCAGGCACAGGACTGTGTGGCCATAATTTTCCCAACAATTTATTTGTTAAGTCATTCAACTAATACTTGTATACATAAAGTCAGCCAGCCACTGGTACACAAAAATGAATAAAACCATAAATCCTAATTACCCAAAGGGAAGAAACGAGTAAATAGATGCATCACAGTCACTTCAGGTAAGTTGGAAGGTGTGCACCAAGTGCTGTAGTAGCCTAGGAAATAAAGCCTCATAGTTTGCCTTGGAAATCAAATAAGTACACATTACATTTATGCTGGGTTTTAAATGATGAATAGCCATTTCATCCAGGGTTTTTAAATGCTAGTCATCCCACCAAATACCTGGTACCTTCTCAAGCCTGTGTCTGAGATCTGAAGATTTGTCTAAATATCTCAGCCCAGACCCTAACGACCCCAACAGAAATAACTTCAAACCTTCATAAGCAATAATCAATGACAACTTACTTATTTAACCTACAAAATAGTCCCATTACCTGGACTCCCAAGTACAACAATATTATCTTGTATTTGAAAATAATGATAACGAAAGTATGTAATCCTGCTGAAATATAAAAATCCTAAAGTACAAAAAACTACATACTTGACATTTTCTGGAAATAATGGTAATTTAACCTCTTAGCACTTGTGTGATACCTTAAAATGCACTGTGTAAGTCTTTTATCCTTAGAGTGTTCAATTTCTGTTCTTGGTCACAAAAACCCTTACCTCAAAGTATGTGAATTTAGCCACCATTTCTCTCCTATTAACTTCCCAGATCATCTGTTTACTCAAAGAGAGTTTAGAGTTAAGATTATAAGAATATGGGTAGGATTTTGAGAAGCAAAAGAGATATGACACAGTTCTTCATATGTGCTTTCAGTTGAATGTATATGTAGTTGCTGTATTTTCCTTGTACATTCATATTCTAAATTTAGATATATAATAGAAAAATAGGGACATTCTGTTATTAAACACAGTGATAAAGAAACACAGATGTAAAGAAAAATATTTGAAAATATCTTTTTTTTTCTTTTTCCTTTTTTTTTTTTTTTTTTTTTTGAGATGGAGTCTCACTCTGTCACCAGGCTGGAGTGCAGTGGCATGATCTCGGCTCACTGCAACCTCCACCTCCCGGGTTCAAGTGATTCTCCTGCCTCAGCCTCCCAAGTAGGTGAGACTACAGGCACACGCCACCACGCCCAGCTAATTTTTGTATTTTTAGTAGATACGCGGTTTCACCGTGTTGGCCAGGATGGTCTCGATCTCTTGACCTCATGATCTGCCCGCCTCAGCCTCCCAGGGTGCTGGGATTACAAACGTGAGCCACTACGCCCGGCCTGAAAATATCTTAATAGTGGCTTTTAAAGTATGTTGTTTAACCAAGGTTCTTATACCATGGACCCTCTAGTTGTTAAGAATGAGTTAAAAGAAGTACAGGTATTTACCCTAAACAATTAAACAAATACGATGTAGATTGACAGTAGATGGCCTTTCTAGAAAATAAGTAAATACAATAAGCCCTCATTTAACATCATCTACAGGTTCTTGGAAACTGGGACTTTAAGCAAAATGATACACAGCTGATCCCAATGCCATTTCCTTCAATGTCATTTTCTTATAACAATGAGGAAGAAGATGGTTTTGTAATCTGTGGTTTCACTTTAAGTTCCAGTTTCCAAGAACCTAGAGAGAACATTAAGTGAGGACTTACTGTAATACCTTTTGAGTGTTCAGGTATGCCAAACACAGTTCTAAGCATTTAAAAGGCATTAATCCGTTTAATCTTCACAACAACCCTATTAGGTATGTACTAATAAAATATTTGTTTTACAGATGAGAAATCTAAAAAACTTAAAGGTTAAATAACTTACCCAACTAGTAAGTGATAGAGCTAGGATTAAGTACTCATGAATATTTTTTTGACCTTTGCCAGAGGTAATGCTAGCTAAATGTGATGAAAATACTTTTGTAATTGTAGGTAAATAATTTCCAAAAATTACATCCCTCATTCTAAATTCAAGAATTTGATTCCAGCAAGCAGAACTAAGTCTGATTTTATATGTTCTTGTGTATGTTGTTTTGGATTTCCTAACACTGTAATGAGCGTGTATTTACATAGATCATAGATATGAACCTGACAGGCCTTAGGAAAAGACTGCTAAACTGAGATGTAAAATGAACAACAATGTGTTATGTCCTTTTTAAATCAGAGAGCATAAAATAGGTTTACTTTCCTAAAAAGATAGACAAGAATAATTTCTGTAAATACAGATACCAGTAGCAGAAGCAATCTAGATTAGTGGTTACTAGCATTGGCTGTAGCATCAGCCATACTTGGTAATTTTGTCTGCCATCTAATTATTCCAGTGTGACCTTGGGGATGTTACTCGGGGCCTCAGTTTTCTTATTAAATGAATATGATAATATCTGCCTTGTAGAGTTTTGTGAGAATTTGGTGATAAGACATTGTAAATTGCTTCAGTGCCCAGTATGTTGGGTGTTTGTTTTCATTATTGTCATTATTACATAGAAGCTTTAACATGAAAATAGAAACAGGGAAAAGTTGGCATTAAATCATTTTAACTATATAGGGTCTCATTGCTCAGGCTTCAAAGGCAAAGGCTCAAATTTGATGGGATCAGTTGCTTGGCAACTTTTCAAAATGGTAATATTTCTCATCAGCTTTTCCGTCTTGCTGTACATGGACTCCTTGCCCTTGCTATTTCATCATAACACATTTCTATGCATAGAAACATGCTAAAAGGTAGACACAGTTGGCTGAGTCCATTTGTGGCCATGAATGGTCATATTTTATAAGAATAGGAGAAAAACATATCTTTTAACAATAATATCACCAAATAGTGTTGGTTTGAAGGTAGGAATCCAGACCTTTTCTGATTTATTGAAAATCCAGGACCTCACAAAAAGCACAGGAATGAATGTCCAGTAGATATTTTAGAAATTATCCTCATAAATGTTATTTGCACACATGGTGCATTGAGGAAAATTAATTTCTGTAACATTATACCTGAACATTTTCTACCTGAGTAGTTGGGACAAGAGAAAATCAAATGCCATGTCCTTTTTATCCACATAAATAGCAAATGGCTTGAGTGACTTAAAGCAGTATGATGAAGGGCCTATGGGCAATGACATCATAAACTGAGTTTTATCAATGTGAAGTTAGGATAGTGTCTGTAGGTCCCAGGGTCTCTCTGTCCTGTGATTTTAAAATGTAAATAATCTTCCTTATCAGGTAAAAGTTCAGCTGTCATTAATCAGCTATTCTGGAGACAAAAGAAAATAGGATTCTACCCATGGGAAATTTTTGTGTTCAAGTAAAATGTATGATTTCCAAAGAAGAACTAACCACAGAAATAGAAATTAGTGATTCAAAAATGAAGAAATATGGGATGTGCACTATATTCATGGGAATTCTTATTCCTTTAGACTTATTTAATAAATTTCATAAAGACTACATGTTGGTTAGCCTCACAAAATAATTTTGAGCATCAAGCTGATGGTGGTAAGGAACCATGTAATTGATGAAAAAGCAGTTCAACAATATTTTGACATAGAATTAGAAAGTAGTATGTTTCGGGCCGGGCGCGGTGGCTCAAGCCTGTAATCCCAGCACTTTGGGAGGCCGAGACGGGCGGATCACGAGGTCAGAAGATCGAGACCATCCTGGCTAATACGGTGAAACCCTGTCTCTACTTAAAAAATACAAAAAAACTAGTCGGGCGACGAGGCGGGTGCCTGTAGTCCCAGCTACTCGGGAGGCTGAGGCAGGAGAATGGCGTAAACCCGGGAGGCGGAGCTTGCAGTGAGCTGAGATCCGGCCACTGCACTCCAGCCTGGGTGGCAGAGCAAGACTCCGTCTCAAAAAAAAAAAAAAAAAAAAAAGACAGTAGAAGACAGTAGTATGTTTCTAATGTAAAACTTGGAGAAATCATCTAAGGAAGGCATTCTTCCTTAATTTGTACAATTTTACTGATGGATATAGAAGAGCATGAATTATGAGGTCAAATAGACTTGAATTTGCTGTCATAGCTTGGTTTTTAATAGCTAATTGACCTTGAGCTTGAGACTTAATCTCCCTGTATTTTTGTTTCCTTATCTGTAAAATGGAATAGTAATACTACTCATGGTGTTTTTTTAATGAGGATTACATTAGACAACATATGTCAAGTACTTAGCAGAGTTCTTTTTTTTTTTTTTTTTTTTTTTTGAGACCGAGTCTTGCCCTGTTGCCCAGGCTGGAGTGCAATGGCACGATCTCGGCTCACTGCAACCTCTGCCTCTTGGATACAAACAGTTCTCTGCCTCAGCCTCCCGAGTAGCTGAGATTACAGGCATGCACCACCATGCCTGGCTAATTAGCAGAGTTCTTGCCTCATAGAAAGAACTCAAGAAATGATGCCTTAGATGGTATAATAAATGCTTGCTGCCCATAAATAAAAATGTCCCAAAGATTTTTCAAGTCTTCTGTGGAAGGACTTACTTAGGACTTACTTAGTAAAGGACAAAGTTAGTAAAGGACAAAGTGACTAGAAGTCTTTCCACATGTTTTGTCCCTCTACCAAGCCAATAACTGGCCATTTAAATTACAGCAGTTAAATGAAATATAAGTAGAGCTTTTTGGTTTATTTTGGTTTGATTTTGCAAACCAAAACAGAAGGAAGATCTTTCAAATAGTTAATAACATTGCAAATTGCCCTTATCCAAATCCTCTTAAGCTCCAGTATAAAAATCATCAGCTCATATGCTGGATTAGAAGGGCCCAGTTATAACCTCTCAGCATCAGGAATCTGAAAACAGTTCAGCCCCCACATTGTTTTAAAGTTTTTGATTAGTTGCTTAAAAAATGGAAGAATAATATAATATATAAAATAAATAAAATGAAGAGCCTTAAAGAAATTAAACCTAGGAAGAAAAGATCGTTCTGAAAGAATTCAAGGTACCAGGTAATGGATAAAACAGTAAGATTAAGAAAAAGAACTTTTGGTGGCTGGCAAGATGGCCAAATAGAAACAGCTCCAGTCTGCAGCTCCCAGTGAAATCAACACAGGAGGTGGGTAATTTCTGCATTTCCAACTGAGGTACCTGGCTCATCTCATTGGGACTGGTGAGACAGTGGGTACAGCCCATGGAGGGTGAGCAGAAGCAGGGTGGGGCATCGCCTCACCCTAGAAGTGCAGGGGGTCGGGGAACTCCCTCCCCTAGCCAAGGGAAGCCATGAGGGACTATGCCATGAGGAACGGTGCATTCCAGCCCAGATACTATGCTTTTCCCGCAGTCTTTGCAACCCACAGACCAGGAGATTCCCTCAGGTGCCTACACCACCAGGGCCCTGAGTTTCAAGCACAAAACTGGGTGGCTATTTGGGCAGACACCAAGCTAGCTGCAGGAGTTTTTTCATACCCCGTTGACACCTGGAATGCCAGCAAGACAGAACTGTTCACTCCCCTGGAAAGGCGGCTGAAGCCAGGGAGCCAAGTAGTCTTGCTCAGCGGATCCCACCCCCATGGAGCCCAGCAAGCTAAGATCCACTGGCTTGAAATTTTCACTGCCAGCACAGCAGTCTGAAGTGGACCTGGGATGCTCAACCATGGTGGGGGGAGGGGCATCCACCATTACTGAGGCTTTAGTAGGCAGTTTTCCCCTCACAGTGTGAACAAAGCCTCTGGGAAGTTTGAACTGGGTGGAGCCCATCACACCTCAGCAAAGCCACGGTAGCCAAACTGCCTAGATTCTTCTAGATTCTTCCTCTCTGGGCAGAGCATCTCTGAAAGAAAGGCAGCAGCCCCAGTCAGGGGCTCATAGACAGAACTCCCATCTCCCTGGGACAGCACCCGGGGAAAGGTTCGGTTGTGGGTGCAGCTTCAGCAGACTTAAACATTCCTGCCTGCCAGCTCTAAAGAGAGCAGCGGATCTCCCAGCACAACACTCAAGCTCAGCTAAGGGACAGATTGTCTCCTTAAGTGGGTCCCTAAACCCGCGTGCCTCCTGACTGGGAGACACCTCCCAGCAGGGGTCGACAGACACCTCATACAGGAGAGGTCCGGCTGGCATCTGGCGGGTGCCCCTCTGGGATGAAGCTTCCAGAGGAAGGAACAGGCAGCAATCTTTGCTGTTCTGCAGCCTCTGCTGGTGATACCCAGGCAAACAGGGTCTGGAGTGGACCTCCAGCAAACTACAGCAGACCTGCACCAGAGGAGCCTAACTGTTAGAAGGAAAACTAACAAACAGAAAGGAATAGCATCACCATCAACAAAAAGGACATCCACACAAAAACCCCATCCAAAGATCACCAACATCAAAGATCAAAGTAGATAAATCCATGAAGATGAGGAAAAACCAGCACAAAAAGGCTGAAAATTCCAAAAACCAGAATGCCTGTTTTTGTCCAAAGGATCACAGCTCCTTGCCAGAAAGGGAACAAAACTGGATGGAGAATGAGTTTGACAAACTGACAGAAGTAAGCTTCAGAAGATGGGTAATAACAAACTCCTGAGCTAAAGAAGCATGTTCTTACCCAATGCAAGGAAGCTAAGAACCTTGAAAACAGGTTAGAGGAATTGCTAACTAGAATAACCAATTTAGAGAAGAACATAAATGACCGGATGGAGCTGAAAAACACAGCATGAGAACTTCGTGAAGCATACACAAGTGTCAATAGCCGAATCGATCAAGCAGAAGAAAGGATATCAGAGATTGAAGATCAACTTAATGAAATAAAGCATGAAGACAAGATTAGAGACAAAAGAACAAAAAAGAATGAACAAAGCTTCCAAGAAATATGAGACTATGTGAAAAGACCAAACCTACATTGGGTCTTTTTTGGTGTACCTGAAAGTAACTGGGAGAATGGAACCAAGTTGGAAAACACTCTGCAGGATATTATCCAGGAGAACTTCCCCAACCTAGCAAGACAGGCCAACATTCAAATTCAGGAAATACAGAGAAAACCACGAAGATACTCCTCGAGAAGAGCAACCCCAGGACACATAATCATCAGATTTACCAAGTTTGAAATGAAGGAAAAAAAGGTTAGAGGCAGCCAGAGAGAAAGATCAGGTTACCAACAAAGGGAAGTCAATCAGACTAACAGCAGATCTCTCGGCAGAAACCCTACAAGCCAGAAGAGAGTGGGGGCCAACATTCAACATTCTACAAGAAAAGAATTTTCAACCCAGAATTTCATATCCAGCCAAACTAAGATTCATAAACTAAGGAAAAATAAAATCCTTTACAGACAAGCAAATGCTGAGAGATTTTGTCACCACCAGTCCTGCCTTACAAGAACTCCTGAAGGAAACACTAAGTACGGAAAGGAAAAACTGGCAGCAGCCAGTGCAATAACATACCAAATTGTAAAGACCATCAACACTATGAAGAAACTGCATCAACTAATGGGCAAAATAACCAGCTAGCATCATAATGACAGGATCAAATTCTCACATAACAATATTAACCTTAAATGTAAACAGACTAAGTGCCCCAATTAAAAGACACAGACTGGCAAATTGGATAAAGAGTCAAGATCCATCGGTGTACCGTATTCAGGAGACCCATCTCACGTGCAAAGACACACATGGGCTCAAAATAAAGGGATGGAGGAATATTTACCAAGCAAATGGAAAGCAAAAAAAAAAAAAAAAAAAAAAAAAAAAAACAGGGGTTGCAATCCTAGTCTCTGATAAAACAACCTTTAAACCAACAATGATCAAAAATACAAATGCATTGCACAATGGTAAAGGGATCAGTGCAACAAGAAGAGCTAACTATCCTAAATATATATGCACCCAATACAGGAGCACCCAGATTCATAAAGCAAATTCTTAGAGATCTACAAAGATACTTAGACTCCCCTCCCACACAATAATAGTGGGAGCCTTTAACACCCCGTTGTCAGTATTATTCAGATCAATGAGACAGAAAATTAACAAGGATATTCAGGACTTTAACTCGGGTCTGGATCAAGCAGACCTTATAGACATCTACAGAACTCTCCGCCCCAAATCAACAGAATATACATTCTTCTTAGCACCACATTGCACTTATTCTAAAATTGACCACAGAATCGGAAGTAAAACACTCCTCAGCAAATGCAAGAGAACAGAAATTATAACAAACAGTCTCTCAGACCACAGTGCAATCACATTAGAACTCAGGATTAAGACAGTCACTCAAATCTGCACAACGTGGAAACTGAACAACCTGCTCCTGAATGACTACTGGGTAAATAATGAAATTAAGTCACAAATTAATAAGTTATTTGAAACCAATGAAAACAAACACGCAATGTACCAGAATATCTGGGACGCATTTAAAGCAGTGTGTAGAGGGAAATTTATAGCACTAAATGCCCGCAGGAGAAAGCGTGAAAGATCTAAAATCGACACCCTAACATAACAATTAAAAGAACTAGTGAAGCAAGAGCAAACAAATTCAAAAGCTAGCATAAGACAAGAAATAACTAAGATTAGAGCAGAACTGAAGGAGACAGAGACACGAAAACCCCTTCAAAGAATCAATGAATCCAAGAGGTGGTTTTTTTGAAAAGATTAACAAAATAAACCACTAGCCAGAATAATAAGGAAAAAAAAGAGAGAAGAAGCAAATAGACACAATAAATAATGATAAAAGAGAGATCACCACTGATCCTACAGAAATACAAACTACCATCAGAGAATACTATAAACACGTCTACACAATTAAACTAGAAAATCTAGAAGAAATGGATAAATTCCTGGAGACATACACCCTCCCAAGACTAAACCAGGAAGAAGTTGACTCCCTAAATAGACCAATAACAAGTTCTGAAATTGAGGCAGTAATTAATAGCCTACCAACCAAAAAAAGCCCAGGACCAGACATATTCACAGCCGAATTCTACCTGAGGTACAAGGAGGAGCTGGTACCATTCCTTCTGAAACTATTCTGTACAATAGAAAAAGAGGGACTCCTCCCTAGCTCGTTTCATGAGGCCAGCATCATCCTGGTACCAAAACCTGGCAGAGACACAACAAAAAAAGAAAATTTCAGGCCAGTATCCCTGGTGAACATTGATGCGAAAATCCTCCATAAAATACTGGCAAACCAAATCCAGCAGCACATCTCAAAGCTTATCCACCACGATCAAGTCAGCTTCATCCCTGGGATGCAAGGCTGGTTCAACATACACAAATCAATAAACATAATCCGTCACAGAAACAGAACCAATGACAAAAACCACATGATTTTTTCAATAGATGCAGAAAAGGCCTTTGATAAAATTCAGCATGCTGAATTTTGTGCTAAAAACTCTCAATAAAATAGATATTGATGGAACGTATCTCAAAATAGTAAGAGCTATTTATGACAAACCCACAGCCAATATCATACTAAATGGGCAAAAGCTGGAAGCATTCCCTTTGAAAACCAGCATAAGACAAGGATGCCCTCTCTCACCACTCCTATTCAGCATAGTATTGGAAGCTCTGGCCAGGGCCATCAGGCAAGAGAAAGAAATAATGGGTATTCAAATAGGAAGAGAGGAAGTCAATTTGTTCCTGTTTGCAGATGACATGATTGTATATTTAGAAAACCCCATCATCTCAGTCCAAAATCCCCTTAAGCTGATAAGCAAAGCCTCAGGATACAAAATTAATGTGCAAAAATCGCAAACATTCCTATACACCAATAATAGAGAGCCAAATCATGAGTGAGCTCCCATTCACAATTGCTACAAAGAGAATAAAATACCTAGGAATTCAATTTACAAGGGATGTGAAAGACCTCTTCAAGGAGAACTACAAACCACTGCTCAAGGAAATCAAAAAGGACACAAACAAATGGAAAAACATTCCATGCTCGTGGATAGGAAGAGTCAATATCATGAAAATGGCCATACTGCCCAAAGTAATTTATAGATTCAACGCTGTCCCCATCAAGCTACCATTGGCTTTCTTCACAGACTTAGAAAAAAACTACTTTAGATTTCATATGGAACCAAAAAAGAGCCCATATACCCAGGACAATCTTAAGCAAAAAGAACAAAGCTGGAGGCATCACACTACCTGACCTCAAACTATACTACAAGTTTACAGTAACCAAAACAGCATGTACTGGTATCAAAAGAGATATATAGACCAATGGAACAGAATAGAGGCCTCAGAAATAATGCCACACGTCTACAACCATGTGATCTTTGACAAGCCTGACAAAAACAAGCACTGGGGAAAGCATTTCCTATTTAATAAATGGTGCTGGGAAAACTGGCTAGCCATATGCAGAAAACTGAAACTGGACCCTTTCCTTATACCTTATAGAAAAATTAACTCAAGATGGATTAAACACTTAAGTGTAAGACCTAAAACTATGAAAACCCTAGAAGAAAACCTAGGCAATACCATTCAGGACATAGGCATGGGTAAAGACTTCATGACTAAAACACCAAAAGCAATGGCAACAAAAGCCAAAATAGACAAATGGGATCTAATTAAACTACAGAGCTTCTGCACAGCAAAAGAAACTACCATCAGAGTGAACAGGCAACCAACAGAATGGGAGAAAATTTTTGCAATCTACTTATCTGACAAAGGGCTAATATCCAGAATCTACAAGGAACTTAAACAAATGTACAGGAAAACAACCCCATCAAAAAGTGGGCAAAGGATGTGAATAGACACTTCTCTAAAGAAGACATTTGTGCGGTGGACAAACATATGAAAAAAAAGCTCATCATCACTGGTCATTAGAGAAATGCAAATCAAAACCACAGTGAGATACCATCTCAGGCCAGTTAGAATGGTCATCATTAAAAAGTCAGGAAACAACAGATGCTGGAGAGGATGTGGAGAAATAGGAACACTTTTACACTGTTGGTGGGCATGTAAATTAGTTCAACCATTGTGGAAGACAGTGTGGCAATTCCTCAAGGATCTAGAACCAGAAATACCATTTGACCCAGCAATCCCATTACTGGGTATATACCCAAAGGATAATAAATCATTCCGTTATAAAGACACATGCATACGTATGTTTATTGCAACACTATGCCCAATAGCAAAGACTTGGAACCAACCCGAGTGCCCATCATTGATAAACTGGATAAAGAAAATGTGGCACATACACACCATGGAATACTATGCAACCATAAAAAAAGGATCAGTTTGCGGGGTGCAGTAGCTCACGCCTGTAATCACAGCACTTTGGGAGAGAGAGGTGGGTTGATTGCCTGAGCTCAGGAGTTCGAGACCAGCCTGGGCAACATGGTGAAACCCTGTCTCTACTAAAAATACAAAAAATTAGCCAGGTGTGGCAGCATGTGCCTGTAATCCCAGCTATTTGAGAGGCTGAGACTGGAGAATCGCTTCAACTCGGGAAGCAGAGATTGCAGTGAGCCAAGATCGTGCAACTGCACTCCAGCCTGGGCAACAGAGCAAGACTCCATCTAAAAAAAAAAAAAAAAGGATGAGTTTATGTCCTTTGCAGGGACATGGATGAAGCTGGAAACCATCATTCTCAGCAAACTAACACAGGAAAAGAAAACCAAACACCACAGATTCTCACTCATAAGTGGGAGTTGAACAATGAAAACACACGGACACACAGAGGGGAACATCACACACCAGGTCCTTTCAAGGGGTAGGGGACCAGGGGAAGGATAGCATTATGTAGATGACGGGTTGATGGGTGCAGCAAACCACCATGACGTGTATACCTATTTAACAAACCTGCACATTCTGCACATGTATCCCAAAACTTAAAAGTATAATTTTAAAAAAAGAAAGAAAAATAACTTTTAGTAAAGTTTGAGGGTATTAATATGTAGATAAAATAGAAGGATTAGCAAACCAAATAAACATAGCTGATGCAACTATAAGTGGGGGGGGGGGAACCTCTTCACATGAATTAATCAAAAAGATATCAACTAGATGAAATAGTGTTCCCTTATAAACAGAATGGGAAAGCCAAGAAGAGAAACAGTCTCACTCAGTGATTCTCTGGGTTCAGTATTGTCCCCTAGGGGACATTCGGTAATTTCCAGGGACAATTTTGTTGTCAAATTTGTGGTGGGAAGTTGCTACTGGCATCTAATGGATAGAGACCAAGGATACTACTAAACATCCTGCAGTGCTCAGGACAGCACCCAACAAGAATGATCTGGCCTGAAATGTCTGAGAAACCCTGGCTAACTTAAAAATCAGTTTACAAATAAATTGAATACAGAAGCAGATACTAGAAAATCAAAGTCAGAGACCTTGTATGGCACAGAGCTGATTGCCTTATAATTTTTTAATTGAAAGAACTTGGGAAGTTACTGCCCTGGAAAGATACACCAACATTTATTCACAGCATATTCTCTGGACAGAAGTATTCGTTTAAGGTCGTGAGCGTCTGGGATTACCTAACCTGTTCTACAATAGAAAATCTAATCATGACATACCCTGGAGCAGGAGACAATACGTTTATCCCTAGTCAAAATCAGAATACAGTTTCCCCCATGAGAAAAAAAAAAACTATAATAAATGCTAGCTAGGTAAAATTTAAATAGGGCTATTCATGTTAGCTTTCAGATCACGATATGACTTAAGTAATCCGGCAATTTCCTAAGTATATTCTTCAGATCACCAGTTCTGAAAGATAGCCTATAGAAGAAAGAGGTTATATAGTTAAATAAGATTGGGAAGTTTTACATATTTTAGGCCCCTCTTGGAGATTAATACATTCACATTCACATACTACATCTTTGAAAGTTTTGTTGAATTTGGGTTAATTTACTGTTTCCCAAATGTGTTTGTATATTAAATCCCTTTTTTGGTCACATAATACTTAACCTGCTTCCCAATGGAAATAATGTTTTATGGAATGTATTTTGAAAAATATTGTAAAAGACTTTTGCAGCTCTTCTGAAAGACCCAACTACCAATGATACGATTTCTTTGTGTCTTAGGTTCCAAACAGCTGACTTTCAGATAAGCATATAGAACAACCTCTGTTCTCAATATTTAAGCCTGCCCAGCAGTTGGATTATTGAATGTCATCTTCATTCTTCATTCTTATCTTGTAGAAAAGCCATATGTAAACTACTCTCTAGAGTAAATCTTGTTTATGATGAAAGTTCAAACGAAAGTAAGAAAAACTGTCTAGAAAGATCATTACATGGTGTTCTATACTTCAAGCCACTTGTGGAATTACTGCTATCACTGCAAAATAATTTGCCAGAAATCATGGAAGAAGTAGACCCTTGGAGATAGAAAATGTCAGGTGTAATATTCAGTGTTCAAAAAGAGATAAGTAAAAATTAAACACTGAATAATCACTGGAGACATTAGAGCAAATAATTAAAACAGTATACAACCATTTTAAAATGTACATATGAAAACTTAGCATTGTTTTATAAGCAACACATCATGTCATACCAATTTATTTGCCATCATTGTTAAGGTATTGTACCACAAACAAAAAGTTGCATCCACAGTTTATGCTCTAATCCTCCATTAGTTGTTCACATAGCCTTAGTATTTTGCAAGAGTTGCAAACTGGCTGTGAGGACACTTAAACAAACAAAAAACAGTAATCATACGTGCCATTAAATTTTGAAGAAAAATTAATTGGATTTTTGTCTAATGGTCTTGAATGATACATCACTGAGGCAATTTGATGTAGCGAAAAGAGGTCTGGGATAGGAACTTGAAAGTCTGTATTCATGGACTGACTCCAACTATTTATTACCCTGAAACTTCTTTTTCACTGACTATCTGTGAAATCAGATTATCTGTGAAATCAGGGAGAGGATGAGGGTGAAGAGTATTAACCTGTGTACTATACGTTTACACTCCATTGTTTTCGAATTGTCTTATTTTTGTTCTGTGAACGTGTCCATTATGGCCCTAAATTATCATAAAAGTGATGCTTCCATTACCAAAAAAAAAAAAAAAACAACTTTGGTCTGTCTTAAGTTTTCATCTCTACCTTTCTTGCTGGCTTCACTAACAAGTTATGGTCTCAGGAAAATAGGTGAAAGGAATTGTAAAGTTTACAAGATGTCATTTATTTTCAAATAATATTCAACTAGTTACCTTGTTATCTTTTTTTACTTTTCACGAGAGTGACTGTCTTCCATATGCTCATAGCATTTGCAAGACACACTACTAAAATTTTTTAAAACTAGACTGCTTTAATTTGCAGTTCTTTAACTTGAGAACTGCATGCTTTTAACCAATAATATTTACATGCCTCTGTCATCTTTGTTGTTCACATTTATATCAATGCTGAGCACAGCAAAGAGACAAGTATTTTAGCCTAGCTCATTTTATACCAACCAGAGCCTTCAGAGGACCCAGAACTCTTTTGCCACTTAAACAGTATTTAAATCATCTAAATCCTTTCTCATTCCTCCCACAACCCTCTAATGTAAAGAAATTGTCTCTATGCACAGAGACAACATTTCAACTATTTCAACTGTTTCAACACATTTCCGAACTCCAACGTGTATGTATAGCTTGTTCCCTCTTCTGGTGGAATACTTACAAAAGGTAATTTGGTTCAAAATATAATTACCCTGGAATTAAGTGTTAAAAGTGCCACATAATTTTTGACACAGTTCAGTATGTTCTCCTTTAGCAATTCTTTCATGTTATTCCCCGTTTAAGGTATATATCACTTTTAGAAAGCAGTAGGAAAATACACAACCACAATGGAGCTTATTCTTGGAAATGATTTTTTTAACTTTTATTTTAAGTTTAGAGGTACAAGCGTGGGATTGTTACATGGGTAAACCTGTGTCATGGGGTTAGTTGTACAGATTATTTTATTACTCAGGTGTTTAGACTAGTACCCGTTAGTTGTTTTTCTTGATCCTCTCCCTCTTCCCACCTTCCACCCTCCAAAAGACCCCAATGCATGTGGTTCCCCTCTGTGTATTCATGTGTTCTCATCATTTAGCTCCCACTTGTAAGTGAGAACATGCAGCATTTGGTTTTCTGTTCCTGTGCTAGTTTGCTAAGGATAATGGCCTCCAGCTCCATCCATGTCCCTGCAAAGAACATAATCTTGTTCTTTTTTATGACTACATAGTGTTCCATGGTTTGTATGTGCCACATTTTCTTTAGTCTATCATTGATGAGCATTTATGTTGATTCCATGTCTTTGTTATTGTGAATAGTGCTGCAATGAACATACACATACATATGTCTTTATAATAGAGTGACTTCTATTCCTGTCGGTATATACCCAGTAATAGGATTGCTGGGTCCAATAGTATTTCTGTCTTTAGGTCTTTGAGGAATTACCACACTGTCTTCCACAATGGCTAAACCAATTATACTCCACCAATAGTGTATAAGAGTTCCTTTTTTTCCACAACCTCGCCAACATCTGTTTTCTTTTTTTTTTTCCTTTTTAGTAATAGCCATTCTGACAGGTGTGAGATGATGCCTCACTGTGGTTTTGATTTGCATTTCCCTAATGATTAGCGATGTTGAGCTTTTTTCCATATGATTGTTGGCAGCATGTATGTCTTCTTTTGAAAAGTGTCTGTTCATGTCCTTTGCCCACTTTTTTTATGGGGTTATTTTGGAAATGAGATTTTAACTGTTTTTGTTCTGCATCAGTGAAACCGAAAAGATTTTAAGTTAATCAGTACAGGGTTTATATTTGATTTGTATTATTTATAAGTCATTAAAGGTAATCCTTAAATAATCCTCACATTGAAATGTTTACAAACCAATTTCTTCAACCTCTTTTATCCAGAAATAAAATTTTTAAAACATGGCTATAAAGATCAGATTGTTCATTCTTACTTATTTTACTGGATCCAGATATGTTACCATTATCCTTTAAAAATTACTGACTTTCCATTTAATTCAGTTTTACCGCCTCTTTAATGTGTGATTCTCTACCTTAAATAACCCCAGGATGTTTTCCTAGAAATTCAGTCAGCCATCTGAAAGTAATTTTTCTGTCTGGTATGTGGGGTTTTTGATGGGTATATGTGACAAGCATATAGCTTAACTTTACTTACTATACTCATTTTCATCAACTATTGGCTAAAATATTCAGAACAGATGTGTATATATGCGTATACTTTTTCTGAGACTCTAGAGAAAGCTTTGTTGTGAGCCTTAAAGGGCACGTCAGACTTATGGAGAAATTTCTTTGAAATTTTTTTTAAACCTTTGACAACTGTAAGAGAAGATTGCTTCTCAGGTGCTGTTTATTACTCCGAAACATAATGACTTTAGCATGTTTTTAGAGAGTTTTTAAAAGCGATACAAATGAAAAAGACAGCAATTCAGTGGTGTTTCAACAGACAGCTTAACATGGGAATGTTTGTAGATAAGAAATCAAGAGACAGAACTAGTTCTGACTTGATTGCCAAACAGTTCTGTAAAGCTCAATTGTCAGAAAAATGAAGAGAATTGGTGAGGGTAACATACTTGCCTTAGAAGGAAGGAAGAGGGAGGAAAATAAGGAAATGGAAAATTAGAAGGAAGGAAAGGGAAAGAAACTATGAAAATAGAAACTAATGATATAGCTTGGATCCTTTTTGGTCTAGTGTCTGAGGAAAGTCCCCTATTTACTTTCTTAACATGCAATCAGTTAAATATTGAGTAGTTACTGTGTTTAAGGTACTGTGCTAAGTGTGGGAGATACCACAGTAGACGGTAGAAAAGTCTGTCTTCCCCCATGAAATTTACAGTCTAGAAGGATGACAGAATTCAAGTAACTAAATTAAGAAATACTTATGTGACTGTAATTGTCATGCTACAGAGAAGAACTTTGAGAGGAAATGAGACAAACACAGAGAATCCTGACCTAGAATGAGAGGCCAAGGATTGTATCCCTAAGGAAATGACATTTTTGCTTAGCTCTGAAGGATGCATGTGAATTTATGATAAGAAGAGAGGAAAGCCAAAAGACAGAGTCCTAGGGTGCCGGGTAAGGAAAGTGTTTCAAGGAAGGAGTAATAATCGGTGCTAATGCTACAGATACATCAGAAAAGTCAAGGAATCTGAGAATTGTCTATTGGATTAGCAATATGGAGGCCCTAAAAACCTTGACAATAGCAGTTTTGATGGAATAGTCGGGGCAGGAGCTTAATCGGAGAAGATTCAAGAGAGAAGAGGAGGAGAAGAATTGGGGGCTACAAATACAAAGAAGCTTTCTACAAGGTTTTCTGTAAAGGGGAACAAAAAATAAGGTGGTAGCTGGGTAGAGGTTTGTGGGGTGAGGAGAGTTACTTTTTAAAAAATGATTGGAGAAATTACAGCATGTTTATATGCTAATAGGAATGACTGAGTAGAAAGAGAAAAGTTGATGATGCAGGAGAAAGAAGGGAGGATTGCTCAAGGCATGCCCTTGAGTAGGTCAGAGGGAATAGGATCCAATGAGCAACCCAGTAATTTGAGATCTCCCTAATGTCACAATACAGCATAATAAGTATTGTATATATGCTAAAGGTACCAGGAAAAAGCTTAGGGAGCCCAACAGAGTGAGCAGTTAACTCTGCCAAAGGGGATTGTAGCATTTGTGATATCACCTAAAATTCTTTGTTATCTGGGGTAAAAATTAGTTTATTTTCAAGCAATGTTGTACACTAACATTCAAGCATAGCAATTTTGTATTAAAATACAGTAATTAGGATATATCATTATATAGCACTTCATCATTGTCTATATTCTTAAAATTGTGTTTTGTGTTCCATTTGCTTACTTGCAGCTGAATATAGCCCATAATTCTTAAAAAGCTGCTTGCTATTAATATAATAATATTCAGACAAAATCCAAAAAATATTTATCTTTTTTTCTGTGTGCCTCTATAAAAATATTTATCTTTTACCTTTACCACATTTATTAGAATACAGTAAGAAATACAGCACAAAATTCCTGCCTCTATGGAGGTACCAATTAAAAAACTCTAGATGTGCAACAGATATTAAAAACCAAATAAAATAATGGTTATATTATGAGGCACTAGCACAGTGGTATCACAAGGCTTTGAGAGGGTGCTAAATGAACTCTGCAATTAATACATGCTTTATACTTAAAGGAATAAAACATTAAGAAGTGGTCAGCAAGAATTGTTAAATGGGCTCTAATCCTCATTTTCTTGATTATATTCTTTGCTGTTATTATTCTTATGAATTAGTCATCTTAACTTTACAACTTCAAAAACCAATATAAGTATTACTATGTAAAGACATGTCTTAAACTTTTCCAGATTGCTTTTCAGAGATTTATGTTTTATTTATGTACATTTACATAGGAATGGGTCAGATGTATTTAATTTTATTAAACCAATCTATTTGTATTAAAGCCTTAAAAAGTCATATGAGTATAAAAATATTTTGCATGTATTAATAATAGTGTATATTTGATTTAAGTCTATAATGCTTATAGTACTCTTACCTTTGGTGTTTTGTTTCACTTGTTTTTTACCAACAGCACTAAAACATTGAATCATAAAGTTATCTTTCCATTTGAACTTTGCTGTCCTGTGAAATTAAAATGCTGCTGTATATACATGCAGCAACAAACATGTTTTCAAGCTGTAATCAATGATCTGTATATTTGGAATTAGAAATAATTTAAGCCATGGTCTATTTTTCAATCTGCCATGGACTGCTATTTATACAAGAATGTACCTTATGTTACTGGTTTAACTGCTTTATTAAGTCTACTTCAATATTTTATGACAATTAAAAATCAGTACTTATAAGCAACATTATTTGTTCTACCTAAATCAAGAATATACTTTATTTTTAAAAATACTTATTTTTATTTGCATTGCTGAATCTATAGTTTTATAACTAATAAAAGCAAAACCTTGATGTTCTCCAAAAGTAAATGTCAGTAAACCTTTTTCTCTCAATTTTTTCTAATTTAGTATGTTTTCCTTCAATTGTGCATTAGTAATATACAGTATAATTCTGTTTAAAAAAAAAAAAGTCATCCCTGGAAAAGTCAGTGTTAAAAATCTTCTGCATAATTGTTTCTATGGCTAATTATATAACCAGACATATCAAGGGCTTAATTACATGCTTCAATGACTTAGCTCCATTAGAATTTCAGAGATGACACAAAATACAATGAATACGATTATGTATTTCATATTCTGTGTGTGAAGTATGTTTCTTTTTGTTGTTTTTGTGTATATATGTTTGATTCCAAACAACCAATTTTCAAAAATATCTAACTAGCTTTTTAATATATATAACATATAGAGCAAGTAAAACAATTAACTGCTTATTTATTGGATTTTCACTTTTCAAAAGATTTTTTGGTGACATGTAAAAACAGTGCTAGAGCTGTTAATTGCTTCAGTTTCAGTGCCTATGCTGAAGTAGAGTTGTTTTTAAAACCAGATCCTAAAGAAATAAATTGTAGATATTTTGAAAATACAGCCTTCATAACATTGAAAATCTGGCGGACTGATTATGCAAAGTGGTGAGAATAGACATGACAAAAGGAGACCTTCCCTCAAACCCTTACCCTACTTTCGATGGGCAGAATATTGACCTGGATCTGTAGATAGCTGTTGTGACACCTCGGTTCTTCTTAGCTTAAAAGAATTTAAATGAGAGACCCACAGCAAAGGAGATGTAGTATAGAGCAATTTATTGCAAAGGACAAAGAATGTTATGAAAGTTAGGTGTAGAATAGACAGTACACCCTGAGAGAGGATTCAGGGCAAGCTGCTCCTAAGGATGAGACCACCAATACTGGCACTAGGGAGACTCCTTTTATGAGAGTCTTACATAATTATTCATAAAGGAATGGGAAGAAGTGTTGCTAGTAAGCATATTCTTGGTGGTCCTCTGGGTGCACATGCACAGTAGCTGTACATGCTTGTTCATACATTGCATGTCTCATTAGCATCTTAACTCTCTGTCCAGGGGTGTGTTGTTTACTATTATAATGAGCAAAGGGTCAGTCTGAGGACAGGTGTAATCAAAATGCATGTGCTCCCTGCAGGGGAAATGCCCTACTGTAGATAGCTGTGTTTGAATGAGCTGGACTACAGTGTGAATGCTGGGGCTTATTGTGTTAACTGTATGGTCGTCGTGTGAGGACATGTTTACTTCCTTGACTACCTATCCTGCCTCAGATCATCTCACTCAAATTCCCTCTGTGTAAAAGAGCAGAGATATACTGATGGAGAATTTGGAATATTAGGTGATCATTTACAAAGTTGTTTGCATACCTTAAAAGGAAACCATTAAATAAATACTACATTTTGGCTCATTAATAATTTTATCATGTCTCGTTAATCTTTTAAAAGAGCTTAGCAAAACAGACTAAACTGTATCAGTGTTAACAATAAGAAGCCATAAGATTGATACATTTTCCTTAAAAACAGAATTAGAATTCTCCTAACAGAATTTTTTAAAACATACTGAATGATTATAATAATCATAAAATTAGCTGGACAAGGAGGAAGTTTCAGGGACAGAAGGCGACTGATAGATACTGAAAAGTGGTATGATAGGTATTAATACATTAAAGAGGAAGAATTGTTGGACTTGGAGTACTGTAGGTAGTGTGCTAGAAATACAAAAGGTGGTAGTTGGTAAGTTGGATATTTAAAGGGATTGCAGCCTTTGCTGATGAGACTAAGCATATGACCATAGGAATGAGTGTGAGAGAGAACCTCAGGAAACTGAAAGACCAGACTCTCAGAGGGTGGATATTGAAGTCACCAAGAATTATGACAGAAGTAAGTGTGAGTGCCTGGGTTTGAATCCTGACACTATGTACTTAACAGGTGTATGTCCTTGGGCAAGTTATATAACCTTAGTTTCCTCATCAGTTAAAATGAGGATAATGATAGTATATTTCTCTGAATTATCAAGAGTAAACAATTTAATCCTTATAAAACTGTTACTATGTGGTATATGGCAAATGACATATAAATGTTTGTACTATTATCATAATCATAATAACCATTATTATTTGTACGATCCAGTCCTGTGTGAGTCTCTGCTTTTCATTCACTAGAAATTCAGTAAGCAACTATTTCATGCCAGGCATTGTGCTAGGTATCCTGTTAAAACTTTTGAATTATTTTCTTTGGCTGTTTTAGGCTTCAGGAATTTCAAGTGGAACAGAAATAATATACTGCAGCCTCACCAAAATAAAAGTTATTATTGAAATCTTTGCCATGAGTTATCCTTGCTGAAGTGAAATGCTGTTTAGTAAGGATACAGACCCAGGGGGAAATGGGACAAACCAAAGCTGTGATTACTTGGATCTATATACTGGATAGGCTTACTGTAGCAAAAGAGATGCTTAGCAGCAGACTCAGCTATAGGACATGACAGAGAATCTAATCATATTTTTGAGACATGGTGGTGTCCAAAATGTATGGTGATAGGAGATAGGAAGCAGCAAAGATAAAAAGTTATTCTTGTGGTGTTCCAACATGAAACAGTGGGTTAATGACTGGTAGTCAGGTTAAACACAGAAAGCTACCATCTTGGAGGTTGGCTATCAAGATATAGACACTTGGGCACTAGGAAGTAAGATAGAGATCCAGTTACTGAGTAAAATCACTTATATGATTATCTTCTTTGTAAAAAAAAAAAAAAAAAACTATACCCTTAAAGTCTAGGGTTCCTAAGAGAGCTAACCTAGGCTATAATTATTATTTATAAAAAGTACCTTAAGTTTGCTTTATCACCTGGCCAATAGGCAGTTTCACCTTCTGGCTCAAAACACATTTTCTCCATCTACACAAATGCCAACCATAATGTTGCATAAGAGTGAGTGTGTTTGGTAGACCTTAGCTAAAAATCAGTGTAAGTTTGAGCAGACATGGGGAAGAAAAACAATGTGATGTGAACTTTGTTCTCTGTGTTTAGGCAAGCTACGACCTATATCTATGCCAGTGGAATATAATTGGGTGGGGGACTATGAAGATCCAAATAAGATGAAGAGAGATAGTAGAAGAGGTAAGTGTTCTAGAATTTCAGTGTAGGCTGGGTTGTTTGAACAATAAGCAAATTTAAATGTTCTATAAATAGATTGTTATGGCTTCTGTGGAAAACTTATTCTATCATTGACTTTATTATGCAACAAAACCAAGTAAGACCAACATTTGACTATCTTGACCCATTATTAAACAGATATTGTCTCTGAATGCCTTCTAAGGGATTCCAGGTACATAAGTACAGTGTTAAAAGTAAATATCTGATTGTTACTTGGAAGTTAATATTTGAAACACAAGGTCGGAAGTGTGAAACTGCATAAAATAAGTTCAGTGAATAGGAAGAGTTTATCATCAGTCCTCATCGGTCTGCAATGCAACCTCACCAATTTTGTATGGAATCAACCTAAAAATGAGCATTGAAGCACATGGGTTAAAAGCTAATGGAAACCGGGCCAGTGACTTCTAACAAAAACCATGTAGAAATAGAAAAAAAAAAAAAAAAAAAACTTTGCTTTTTTTTTCCTGTTCTGTTAGCTGTTCAGAGTTATCTTCTTACATGGGGGTGGGCTACTCTTGAAGGATCTACCAAAAGTAAGTTTTTATGTTCACTTATCCTGCTATAGAGATAAGCAATAGAAAGCAACTGAAAGTTTCCCTACTAAATAGGATTTGATCAAATGTGGGTATGGTGAGCCCAATGGTCATGCTGCTACTTCCACTTTCTGAAGTACAGAGCCATAAGGTCATAGGTGGAAAATAAAACAAATCAAAACAAAAAACTATTCATAGAATGTAAGTTCACTAAGCTTCCTTCATGATATGTTTGACCCGTTTTCTTGTTACTTCTAGCCAGTTTACAGAATTTATTTTATTACTGCACAGATCCGCAGACCATATGGAAAAGCAAGCATGAATATCTGGTTCATTAGTCTTCTTAATACTTGTTTTGTGGAGTGAGCATTTCTGAAAATGTTGATAAATATAGAAACATTGACAGATTCCTTTATATCTGTGTATTCACTCCATTTTCCAATCTTCAATTTCTAATCTCATTTGTTCTATAGAATAAATCAAGAAAAATACAAAAGAGAAATGCTTATCACATGCTATCTCAGAGTCACTGTTTTGGGACTTCATATTTCAGTGACTTTTGTTGGTGGGGAGGGGGACCATGTGAAGTACTAAGTGCTGACTACCAATTTAAGCATAGAATTCCTGAATGAAATTTCCTGACTATTGGATCTTAATGTGGGCCTCAACTTCTCCAAGCATGCTACCTTGCATACCACAGGCCGGTGTTTGTTATCAAGCTTTGGCAAAATCCCCGTGAGGGAGCTTGTTACAAATTTTATAAGCCACACACCTAGAACTTCCGATTCAAGTTCCAGAGATGATTCTAATGTAGTTGGTCCAAAGCTAAAACTTGGAGAAATAATCTATCGACTGTCTACTTTTAATTGTCTTATCATACCAAATAATTAAGATATACCGTATTTCACTACATATTTTATAAATTAAATCAAGTTAAAGTTCTGAAATGAAATATATTAGGTTGGGGCAAAAGTAATTGCAGTTCTTGCAATTAAAAGGGATGGGAAAACCACAGTTATTTTTGCGCCAACCTAATAATAGCACAATTGAGAAAGAATGGTAAATTTGGTGTATTTGTGTACTTACATTGGTGTATTTATCTCTTTTTATATAGAAAACTCTCTACTTCGGTATATGAGCAATGAAAAGATTGCTCAAGAAGAATACATGTTTCAGAGAAACAGCAAAAAGGACACAGGGAAGAAGTCAAAAAAGAAGGGTGATAAGAGTAATAGCCCAACTCACTATTCATTGCTACCTAGTTTACAAATGGATGCACTGAGACAAGACATCATGGGCACTCCTGTGCCAGAGACCACACTATACCATGTAAGTAAAATTTCAAAGACTCTTTGATACAGTTTTTGTTGAGAGACTGGCAAGTGACTCTTTTGGGTAAAGTCTAGGTTATTTTTATCCTTTTATTAGATTTTCACAAAAGAGCCTAACTTTAAAGTTTATACCCTTCAAAAACGATGGGTAATTGATTATTTTCCTAAGTTTATGTGTTCAATGAGTCCATAGTTATAGCAAGTTGGATTTTTAATGGGATAACTTAATATGCACAAAATTGATGGAGGACAATAATAAATAGCTGATTAATCATCAGTGTGATACTTTGCAATGCACAGATAGCTGTAAAATTCAACATTAAAGATACAATTTTAATATAGTCATGATTCCATTTGAAAAATGAGCATCTGTTATTTGCTAGACATGGAGAGGAGAGCTAGAGGTAAAATGGAAAGACATGACACACCATTATATGGGGAGAAAGACATGCCGAGAGTCCCAGTATAACTTAACTGTTGTAATGGGTGGGTGCAGAAAGTAGAAGAGGAACATAGGAGAAATAGAGCCTTAGTCTTTAGGGGAAGTGAGAAAAGGCTTCAGAGTGGGGAGCATTTGAATGAAGAATAAAATATGAGTAGCAGTATTTTAGTGCGAAGGCATATGCAGGTGCACTACAAATGTGTGAGAATGTGGCATGTTCCAAGGATTTCGTGTGGCTTATAATTGCTGGTTTATTAACAATTGGAGGAAGTGGCATGAGGAAGGGGTAGTAGATGGGCCTGGAGACATAGGTAAAGGTTAGATCAGGAATTGTATGATAAAGTGCTTAGGTTCTTTCCTAAGGTAATAAAGAGCTATTGAATAATTTTGAACTGGGAACTTGCATGATCAAATCGGCCTGTTGGATCTCTCTAGTGCAGAGCATCATTTGAGAGATCAAAAGCAGGGCCATTAAGTCCAGGCCATATGGATGATGAGAAACTAGGATAATGGCCATGTGGAAGCTGAGAATCATGTCAGCAGAACATTCAATCCACAAAATTATACATTTTAAACCATTTTGGTTAAAAGGAGTTTGTTGTGTCACTGGAACTATAGCTTCTTACTAGGAGCCCTTGAAAAACATGGACTGCAAGTTTTTAAGTAATTTGAATTACTGTGCTTAATGCTTAAAATATCAAAAAACATTTAATCTGCTCCTGCTGTAGAAGGTATACCATCTAGGCATTCAAAATGTGAAAGATTTAATAACTTACAATTGAGTTGTTTCTCTGAGCAAATCTCTTAAATCATCTACTTATTCTATAGCTCTTTCATAAAACTAGAGTGTAGAAAAATGTTTTTATTTGGACTGTAGTGTCATTAGCACTCCTAGGTGCCTCATTCTTTATCCTCCCTTCTCCCCAGTTACATACTCTCAAGTCTCTTTCTAAGACACTAGTGCCTGTGTCAGAATCTGCTCCATTGAATGACTGATCTATTGAATTATTATTTTTTTCCCTAGACATTCAGAGTCAGCCTGAAATCAGCACTCTTAGTTGTTTGAAAGGGGACCACTTTTGTTATTACCACTATTCAGAAGAGCTGTATGAGCACTGAGCTTCTTCTAGAATCTGGTGTTCCAGTCATAAGTAATACCCTGAACAAAAGTTTGAAGATGAGGGACAGATGGCCTATTCGAGAGGGTAGTTGGTAGTGAGAGATGAACCTAGAGAAGGAAGAAGAGACCATCACTTTGACTCAGAGTATACAAATTATTAAAAGTTTGGATTTATCCTGAGAGTAGTGAGCCATTGAAGGCACATTTAAATACTCAGCCTGTTCCATTCTGTCATGCATATCCTGACAGATGTTACACTGTGTGGGGAAGGAAAGTAGTTAAGTCTTGTGAATTATGAGGTATTAAATTAGGAAAGACAGTAAAAAGTGAGCCAAACTGGTAGGAATATTGCGAATATTTTTGAGGAGTATAAATTGTTACCACCTCTCTGAAGGACATTATTTAGTTATGTATATCAAGAATCTGGTCTACTAACTTCACCTCTAGAAATTTGTTCTAAGAGAGAAATCAGAGTCCACTTTTGCCTCCTGTTTTTATTGTATGTCTTGAATCTGTAACATGGTATTTCCCGGATAGATGATATCTATCTCAACTAATTTTTGACAGAGGACCAGGATAGAGTAAGGAATATTGTTAACTTTGGGGGAGATCTTCCCCTGTAATGCTGATACACCAATTCCAGAGTAGAAGGCTGAGTGCTTCCTAACTCATTTATCAGGTTTAGAAGAGGAAAATATCGCTAACCCCCAAGTGCATGTTGGATATCTATAACCAATGTTCTAAAAGAGAGAACTCTTTTTTTTCTTTTTTTTTTTTTTTTTTTGTTGAGACGGAGTCTCGCTCTGTCGCCCAGGCTGGAGTGCAGTGGCCAGATCTCAGCTCACTGCAAGCTCCGCCTCCCAGGTTTACGCCATTCTCCTGCCTCAGCCTCCAGAGTAGCTGGGACTACAGGCGCCCGCCACCTCGCCGGGCTTTTTTTTTTTTTTTTTTTAGTAGAGATGGGGTTTCACTGTGTTAGCCAGGATGGTCTCGATCTCCTGACCTCGTGATCCGCCCATCTCGGCCTCCCAAAGTGCTGGGATTACAGGCTTGAGCCACCGCGCCCAGCCCTAAAAGAGAGAACTCTAATTGGTGGGGTTTTTACTAGGCTCTTGAGTTTCCTTGAGGATCTCACCTTGCACTTATTTAGTGCTTTCACAGTTAGCAAGGGAGTTTCCACATTTAATATGTCTTTTGAACTTCACAACAACGCTATGTGCAAATAACAAAACCCAGACTCAGAAATGATTTACAAAAGCTGTGTTGCAAAAAAAATGTAAGTACTATAGTCAGGACTGGAACCTAAATCACCTACTCCAGGGGTCTTTCCGCACTCTATCCTATTGCTTCGTGCATGGTACACATTCCGTATACAGAGGAATTTGTGCTTTAATGAATAAATGAGTGCATTTTGAAAAGCTTGACTTGAAAAGACATGTGTCCTCATATGTTGATGTTAATAATGTTTTCAGTACCTGGATTGATTTCTATCCAAAATTTTATTTTGCTTTATGTTACTATTTATTAAGTTAGGGGAAACATACTGAGCTGCCACTGTTATAAAACACAAACAGTTATTTAGCTTGATCTATTGCTGGGGGAACAGAATATTATAGTTAACAATGCTTGGACCTTGGAGACAAAACAACATATGCTTAAATAATAACTTTTTATATTTCGCAGGAATTTCTGTTTTATTTTTACCTGTTTATACACGTTTATTTAAAAATGAAAGGCTTTTTTCTTATGGTAAATTTTCCTGAAAACACAATGTCAGTATCAATCTGTAATCTAATCGCTTTCATGATGAACCACTAATCTTCATTTTTGCCAGTTGCTCTTTTGGATAACATGGCCATGTTTAACGGAATAGGACTTAAGTGGAAGAGGACTATGAAGATTGAGTATTGCATTTCATAGGCTTCTATCTCTGCTGTAATACTAGCTCTATGTAATCTAAAGATTTTGAGTTAAAAGTTAGAGAAGATTTAGTATAAATTTAATAGCAAGACAATATCATCATCAAATCCCCTTAAACAGCAAAGTAAAGGCATGTGTGCATGCATGCATATAGTATGCCTTATAAGCACACCTAGAGTATAATCTTCACTGTTCTGTTGTGGAAAACAGCCCAGTGAAAATACACAAAGCAAGACAAATATTGTTTGGCTTCAGGGTTCAACTCATTATCTTATCATGAAGATTTAGAAGTGTATGGGATTATAAAATATGTGTTTTATTAATTCCACACATCTGATATTCTAGTTTATATATATTTTTCTTGAACTTATTTAAAAGGAAAGTATTCACAGTGCTGTAGCTACCCTAGTCATTGACCAGCTCTTTGCCACCACTTTCCTTTTCAACATGCTATTCCTGCTACGGAGAATGCTTTTATCTCTTTTTTCTCCCAAGAATTCCTGCCTATCTAAACCTGAAATCACAAGGAGATCTTCCCTGACCTTCAGACTACCATCTGAAATAAATCAGTTCTCCTATTTTCTCTTATCATCTAGTAGTTTTTCTTCAAAACCTTTGTTGGGATTTTTAATGATACATTTATGTGAACATCTGCTTAGTGTCTTTCTCTCCTGTACATGGTAGGACAGGTATGCCCATGTTCATGATGATAAGCAGGAACAATTTCTCCATTTTGTTCAGTACTATATTTCAGCACCTAGTACAAATGTAGTACCTTATAAGCTCTCAATAAAAATGTTATGAGTAAGTGAATTAATGAGTGAGTGAGTAAATTTGACAGGAACTTCAGTGACTTTCTCAGTGTCTTCAACCTGCAAAAAAAGCCCCCTCCATCTCCCAAGCCAACCCCACAGGGGCCAACAGTGCAACAGGGTTAGCTGCCTCACATTCCCTACCCTACCTCATTCACTCCAGCTGAAAACTTCAGTTCCAGCTAATTCTTGCTTGCTTCCTTTCCCTGCCATCTCATTACAAAGGTCCCAATATGCCCATCAGCCAAGCATGTTATGACATTTTTCAAAAGAGCACAACTTTATTTTACCTACTTACTGATTCTGTCTGAAAATGTGGAAGCTGTTAGCTGCCAAAACCCTCATCTAACCTGAGAGTACATGAAGAAAAGGCAGACAGAAGTTTGTGTGTGTGTGTATGTGTGTGTGTGTATGTGTGTGTGTGTGTGTGTGTGTGTGTGAGAAATTCAGATTTGGTAAGAAAAGTCTTTAAAGAATAGCTGAATTATTCTGAATCTCATCTTTAAATCTTGTGTGACTTATTTTTCCCCAATATGATGTGCATATGACAACTTGCTCTCACGTTAAAGCTGCTAAACTAAATTCATATACAAAATAATTACTTCATGCCTGTAATCCCAGCACTTTGGGAGGCCAAGGCAGGTGGATTGCCTGAACTCAGGAGTTTGAGACCAACCTGGACAACATGGCGAAACCCCATCTCTACAAAATATACAAAAATTAGCTGGATGTGGTAGCATGCACCTATAGTCCCAGCGACTTGGGGAACTAAGGCAAGAGAATCACTGGAGCCTGGAAGGTCTAGACTACAGTGAGCCATGTTTGCACCACTGCACTCCAGCCTGGGTTACAGAGTGAGACACTGTCTCTAAAAATAGTAGTGATAATAATAATAGTCATTTATTTTAAGTCTACATGTCTGAGATGCCAGAACAAGTAAAATTGGATTATAGATTCAAGCAGTATGTAGGTATACTTTCATAAACTGAATACTGATGTAATTTTGGATGATTAAAAACAGACTTTTAGTATGTGTTCACAAATCTGGATAATTCCTTTCATGACATTCAAACATTTGGGTGGCCTGTCTTTGTTTTTTTAGGATGTAACTGCAAACATTCAATTGTTTTATGTCTGATAAGTACTTTCAGCCACTCTGGCCAATTTGTGAGGTTTTGTGGCTCTTTTTGATGGAGGAAAGGGGGGTAGAACTGTTAAAAAAATTTTTATTTTTTAAAATTTAGCAAGTAAATATTATGAAAATACTATTCTGATTACAAATACTATCTTATTTAAATCTCATAATGCTGTGAGGAAGCTCAGTTGCTGGTGTTATCCTCATTTTACAGACTAGAAAGCTGAGGCACATGGATTAATTAGGTAGTTATGTGGTAGAGCTAGGATTTGAACATTTGCAGTCTGGCTCTTAGCATACTATATTGCCCCTCAAAAAATAGCATAATTTAACAGAAACCTAACAATAGTTGTAGTAGTGACAGCCATGTGTAAATCCTGGTCTAAGTGCAGTGGTATATACAAAAACTAATACAGGCATATATCAGAGATAATGCATGTTCAGTTCCAGATAACCACAATAAAGTGAATATTACAATAAACCAAGTCACACAAGATTTTTTAGGTTCCCAGTGCATATAATAGTTACGTTTATGCTATACTGTAGTCTGCTAAGTGCACAAGAGCATTATGTCTAAAAAACAATGTATATAACTTAATTAGAAAATATTGCTAAAATATGCTAATGATTATGTGAGCCTTCGGCAAGTTATTATTATTGTGCGTATGTGGTTTTTTTTGTTTTTGTGTGTGTGTGTGTGTGTGTGTGTGTGTTTTTTTTTTTTTTTTGCTGGTGGAGGGTTTTGCCTCAATATTGATGTCTGCTGACTAATCAGGGTGGTGGTAGCTGAAAGTTGGGGTGGTTATGACAATTTCTTAAAACAAAATGACAAAGTTTGCTCTATCAATTTACGCTTCCTTTCACAAAAGGTTTATTAGCAGCATGAGATGCTACTTAACAGCATTATACCCACAGTAGAACGTCATTCAAAATTGGGGTCAGGCTGTACTTCCAATTCTAGTTCTCTTGTTATTTCCACAACATCTGCAGTGACTTGCTCCACTAAAGTTTTGAACCCCTCAAAGTCATCCAGGAGGGTTGAATCCAATTTCTTCTAAATTCTTGTTAATCTTGATATTTTGACCTCGTCCCGTGAATCACAAATGTTCTTAATGGAATCTAGAATAGTGAATTCTTTTGACAAGGTTTTCACTTGCCCAGATCCATCAGAGGAATCACTATCTATGGCAGCTATAGCCTCACAAAATGTATTTCTTAAATAATAAGACTTGAAATTTGAAATTACTCCATGATCCATGGGCAGCTGAATGGCTGGTATATTAGCAAACATGAAAACAACATTAACCTTGTACATCTCCAACAGAGCTCTTGGTTGACCGGGTACATTGTCAATGAGCAGTAATATTTTGAAAGGAATCTTTTTTTCTGAGCAGTAGATTCCAATTATAGGCTTAAAATATTCAGAAAACCATGCTATAAATAGATGTGCTGTTTTCCAGGCTTTACTTATGAAGTACAGGCAGAGTTAATTTAGCATCATTCTCAAGGGCCCTAGGATTTTCAGAATGGTAAATGAGCATTGGCTTCAAGTTAAAGTCATCAGCTCTGTTAGCCCCTAACAAGAGAGTCGGCCTGTTTTATGGTTTGAATCTAAGCATTGACTTCTCTCAAGCTATGAAAGCCCTAGATGGCATCTTCTTCCACTGTAAGGCGTTTCTTCTGTATTGAAAATTCTGTTGTTTAGTGTAGCCATCTTCATCAATGATCTTAGCTTGATCTTCTGGATAACTTGCTGCAGCTTCTCCATCACCACTTTTTACTTCACCTTGCACTTTTTTGTTATGGAGATGGCTTCTTTTCTTAAACCTCATAAACCAGCCTCTGCTAGCTTCCAACTTTTCTTCTGTAGCTTCCTTACCTCTCTGATCCTTCATAGAATTGAATAGAGTTAGGGCCTGGCTCTGGATTAGGCTTTGGTTTAAGGGAATGTTATGGCTGGTTTGATCTTCTATCCAGACCACTCAAACTTTCTCCCTATCAGCAATAAGGCTGTTTCATTTTCCTATCATTTTTGTATTAGAGGCCTTGCTTTCGGTGTATCTTGGCTTTTGATATGCCTTCCTCACTAAGCTTAATCATTTCTAGCTTTGATTTAAAGTGAGAGATATGTGACTCTTCCTTTCACTTGAACACTTAGAGGCCATTGTAGGGTTAATTAATTGGCCTAATTTTAATGCTGTTATTTCTCAGGGAATAGAGAAGCCTGAGGAGAGAAGCCTGAGGAGAGGATGGGAGAACAGCCCATTGGTAGAACAGTAAAAACAGACAAAACATTTTTTAAGTCTATTGTCTTACATGGCTTCTTTCTTTAATCCTCATGAACCAACCTCTGCTAGCTTCCAACTTTGCTTCTGCAGCTTCCTTACCTCTCTCAGCCTTCATAGAATTGAAGAGAGTTAGGGCCTTGCCCTGGATTAGGCTGTGGTATAAGGGAATGTTGTGGCTGGTTTTTATCTTCTATCCAGACCACTTAAACTTTCTTCTGTTTTCTTCTGTGTCAGCCTGTCTTTTGAAGCTTTGAAGCAAGGCATTGACTTCTCCTCTCTAGCTGTGAAAGTCCTAGATAGCATCATCTTCCACTATAAGGCTGTTTCATCTATATTGAAAATGTGTTATTTAGTGTACTGTTGTTCATGGCACCCCAAAATAATTACAGTAGTAACATCAGTGATCACTGATCACAGATCACCATAACAGATATAATAATAATGAAAAAGTTTTAAATATTGTGAGAATTACCAAAATATGATACAGAGACATGAAATGAGCACAGGCTATTGGAAAAATTGTACCAATAGACTCATTCAGCACAAGATTGCCAGAACCTTCCATTTGTAACAATTGCAATCTTCAAAGAATAAATTGAAGCACAGTAAAAGGAGGTATCCCTATAATATTTCCACTGCTAATATTACTAATAGCTAACATTTACTGATTACTTACTAAGCTCCTATGCTAAGAACTTAAATACAGTATCTCTTGGAATCTTCAAAATGATCCTATGAGGTTGATATCATTATTTCTATTCTGCAGAACTGAAAGGAACTGGAACACAGAGCCTACCTTAAAGAGCTAGAAAATAGCAGAGTTTAGAAATGAGTCCAAGCAGCCTGACTCCAAAATTCACACCTTTCTGTGACTAAAGCCATTTCTGCTCATAAGAATTTTATCATCTATTAGGGAAGACAGAGCTATTATTATCACAATAATGGAAAATCTGTGATATTATTAACATATAAACATTCATAATTAAATTTACCTGAAGTTATAAAGGTTGGTTTGTCTAATGGCTGCCTGACTTAGCTGCGTTCTTTCAGGATAAAAGTAATTTAAAGAAGAGATCAGTTATTTTAGTGGCAAAGAAGCCACCTCTAAGCCAACACTTGTTTATAACAACCAATTCTCTCCATTTTGACTTTATTCACCCAGAAGACAGCTGTAGTACAGAATGACATGATGTTTCTCCCAATCAAGGTACATTTAGACATGGTGGAGTATAGCAGTACACTAAATATTATCATATTCATTTGCATATTCTCTGATTCCTATGGATGACTTTATTATTTCTAAAATGTTTCATAATAGCATTTGCAAAGCCCTACATGGGAACAGTCTGCACTATGAAAAGTGTTTCCCAGTGGTCTGCTTCCCTACAGCAGTGATTCCCAAAATACAGGCCATCCTTGGCAAAGGGCTCTGATGACTGAGGTCTGACCCAGAGGTGACAGTCCTTTCTTTGATTCTTATGGGCAAATAACACATCACAGACTTCCATTTTCACTTGTGACTAGATATTGCTTACTAGTAACCTACTAAATGAGTTTAAAAGGTTACAAATGGAATAATCATAAAATAATACATTCATAGAATTTATTGAATCTTCTAATTTAGTATTTTTTCAGTATGCCTGTGTTTTAATTCATTCTTACACTGCTATGAGGACATACCCAAGACTGGGTAATTTATAAAGGAAAGAGGTTTAATTGACTCACAGTTCCACAGGGCTGGCGAGGCCTCAGGAAACTTACAATCATGGCAGAAGAGGAAGCAAACACATCCTTCTTCACATGGTGACAGCAAGGAAAAGTGCAGAGCAAAGTGGGAGAGGGGAAGCCCCTTATAAAGCCATCAGCTCTCGTGATAAATCACTATCATGAGAACAGCATGGAGGTAACCACTCCCATGATTCAATTACCTCCTACTGGGACCCTCCCATAATACATGGGGATTGTGGGAACTATAATTCAAGATGAGATTTGGGTGGGAACACAGCCAAACCATATCATTACGCCGTCAGCCCCTCCCAGATTTCATGTCCTCACATTTCAAAATGTAATAACTTCCCAGCAGTCCCCCAAAGTCTTAACTCATTCCAGCATTAACTCAAAAGTCCAAGTCCAAAGTCTGATCTGAGACAAGGCAAGTCCCTTCTGCCTAAGACCCTGTAGAATCAAAAGCAAGTTAGTTATTGCCCAGATAAAATGGGGGCAAAGGCATTAGGTAAGTACACCCATTCCAAATGGGAGAAATTGGCCAGAACGAAGGGGCTACAGGCCACATGCAAGTCTGAAATCCAGCAGGGCAGTCAAATCTTAAAGCTCCAAAATTATCTCCTTTGACTCCATGTCTCACATCCAGGTCACACTGATGCAAGAGGTGGGGTCCCACAGCATTGGGCAACTCTGCCCCTGTGGCTTTGCAGGGTACAGCCCCCCTCCTGACTGCTTTCATGAACTGGCATTGAGTGCTTGCAGCTTTTCCAGGAGCACAGTGCAAGCTGTTGGTAGATCTGCCATTCTGGGTTCTGGAGAATGGTGGCCCTCTTCTCATAGCTCTACTAGGCAGTGCCCCAGTGGAGACTGTGTGGGGGCTCTGAACTCACATTTCTCTTCTGCACTGCCCTAGCAGAGGTTCTCAGTGAGGGCTCCACCCCTGCAGCAAACTTCTGCCTAGACACCCAGGCATTTCCATACATCCTCTGAAATACAGGCAGAGGTTCTCAAACCTCAATTCTTGATTTCTGTGCACATGCAGGCTCAACACCACATGGAAACTACCAAGGCTTGAGGCTTGCACCCTCTGAAGCCACAGCCCAAGCTATACCTTGGCCCCTTTTAGCCATGGCTAGAGTGGCTGAGATGCAGGGCACCAAGTCCCTAGGCTGCACACAGCAGAGGGATCCTGAACCTGGCCCACAAAACCATTTTTTCCTCCTAAGCCTCCCAGCCTGTGACATGAGGGGCTGCCACTGAAGGTCTCTGACATGGCCTGGAGACATTTTCCCCATTGTTTTGGTGATTAACATTCAGCTCCTTGTGACTCATGCAAATTTCTGCAGCAGGCTTGAATTTCTCCCCAGAAAATGGGTTTTTCTTTTCTACTGCACTGTCAGGCTGTAACTTTTCCAAACTTTTATCGTCTGCTTCCTCTTGAACACCTTGCTCTTAGAAATTTTTTCCGCCAGATACCCTAAATCATCTCTCTCAAGTTCAAAGCTCCACAGATCTCTAGGGCAGGGGAAAAATGCCACCAGTCTCTTTGCTAAAGCACAGCAAGAGTCACCTTTGCTCCAGTTCCCCACAAGTTTCTCATCTTCATGTGAGACCACCTCAGCCTGGACTTCATTGTACATATCACTGTCAGCATTTTGGTCAAAGCCATTCAACAAGTGTCTAGGAAGTTCCAAACTTTCCCACATTTTCTTGTCTTCTTCCAAGTCTTCTAAACTGTTCCAACCTCTGCCTGTTACCCAGTTCCAAAGTCACTTCCACATTTTTGGGTATCCTTATATCAGCACCCCACTCTACTGGTACCAATTTATTGTATTAGTTCATTCTCACACTGCTAATAAAGACATACCCAAGACTTGGTAATTATAAAGGAAAGAGATTTAATTGACTCACAGTTCCACAGGCCCGGGGAGGCCCCAGGAAACTTACAATCATGGCAGAAGGAGAAGCAAATATGTCTTTCTTCACATGGTGACAGCCAAGAGTGAAGGGGAGGGGAAAGCCCCTTATAAAACCATCAAATCTCATGAGAACTCACTATCATGAGAACATCATGGAGATAACTGCCTCCATGCTTCAACTACTTCCCATGGGTCCCTCCCATCACATGTGGGGTACAATTCAAGATGAGATTTGGGTGGGGACACAGCCAAACCATATCAGCCTGGTTCCCAGGTAGCCCTGACAATGCAGTCATATTCATATTGCACAAGCACAAGTATAGATGATCCAGTTTTCTATGGTTTTCAGGAGGAATGCTATATTGATACATCATTGAGATTTTTTAAAAAGTAACCTATAGTTTTTAGCTGCTGTTTATTTCATTATAAGTTATCATTAGACTTCATCACTATCAATTTTAGTTTGTTTTAGGTTGCTTGCTTTACCCTCTAGTATGTAGTGATTCATATTTACCTCTAATTTTTCAAGAATGATACTGTGAGTCATGCATATCCAACAGTACTTATAGAGTAATAGTCTATTGGTATACCTAGTTATTTTTTCCATTGAAAAGTAGAGATAAAGAGATAGACCCAAGGGATCTGTTGGCCTGTCTCAGGGAACCACAGTCAAAAAATGTGGAAACCCACTGCCTAGATACAGATACATAGTTAAAAGAAGAAGAAAAAAATATTGGCTTTACTTGGTTATAAATATGAAACAGTTTTGGTGAAAGCTAGTCCACAAAAAAATTAGTTCACTTGTACTTCTGACTTATTTATATAATTGGTTCTTTTTGCTTTCATGTTTAGGAAGGTTTATTTATTTATTTTTTAAATCAACTATCAGTACTCCTCCCATACCCCCATATTCTCATTCACCACAAACTGATATACTTATAACAGAACTGGCCAGACTAGAGGATTTAATAGTAGAATTACTCTTTGAAGGTTTAAAGATTCACGAATACAAACTTTCAGTCCCAGATAAGATGGAGTACACACATTTTATTTTATTTTTCCTGCTACTCACAACCAAAAATTACCTGGAGAAAATACATTAACTCATCTACCAGAAGACTCTGAAAGGTGCAAAAAAAAAAGAAGGCAGACAGGCTAGGGACTCTAGACCCAAGGAAGTGCTGTGAATTCCCAGGCTTTTTTACTTGCCTCCTGTATACCTGGCCTGGGTGCTATAAAAGCCTGCAACCTGAAAACATCAGTAGGCACAGACAAAATACAGCCCCTCAAAAAGCCTTCTCTCTTTAGCCAATGGACTCTCTTTAGCCCAACATGACAGAAATATTTTAACAATACCTGCCTCTTCTCAAGGCAGAAACCATGAAAAAAGTCATGCTTCTCTTCCTCCACCACAACAGGCATAAAGAGGTTCAATTCACTAAAAAGACATGACAATCTTAAACATAGATGCACCATATAACAGAGATTCAAACAGTAGAAGCAAAATCTCCCAGAACTGAAAGGACAGATTGAAAGATTTACAATTAAGGTTGGGGTCTTCAACATCCATCTCTCAGTAATTCATAGAGCCACTAAACAAAACACCAGCAAGGGTACAGAAGTACTGAATGACTATCCACCAGCAGTTTCTGACACCCAAAACAGCGGAATACACATTATTTTCAGACGTGCATGAGATACTCATCAGAATAGAAAAGATCTTGAGTCATAAAACAAACCTTAACTTTAAAAGAACTTGAAATAACACAAAATATGTTCTCTGATTATAATGAAATCAAACTAGACATCAATAACAAAAAGATAACAAGTAAATCTCCAGCTACTTGGAAATTAAAGAACATACTTCTAAATAATTCATAGATTAAAAGGAAGTATAAAGGAAAATGAGGCTGGGCGCGGTGGCTCAAGCCTGTAATCCCAGCACTTTGGGAGGCCGAGACGGGCGGATCACGAGGTCAGGAGATCGAGACCATCCTGGCTAACATGGTGAAACCCCGTCTCTACTAAAAAATACAAAAAACTAGCCGGGCGAGGTGGCGGGCGCCTGTAGTCCCAGCTACTCGGGAGGCTGAGGCAGGAGAATGGCGGGAACCCGGGAGGCGGAGCTTGCAGTGAGCTGAGATCCGGCCACTGCACTCCAGCCTGGGCGACAGAGCGAGACTCCGTCTCAAAAAAAAAAAAAAAAAAAAGGAAAATGAAACTGAGTGAAAATAAAAAGCATATGTTTAGAGGAAATTTATAGCACTAAATGCTTATATGAGAAAAGAAGAAAGATGTCAATAATCTCAGCCCCTACCTCAAGAAATTAGAAGAAGAACAAAAAAGAAGTAGAAGGAAGATTTAATAAAGATAACGGAATTCAATGAAGTTGAAAACAGAGAAACAATAGGTAAAATCAAACCAAAAGCTATGGAGTTTTTTAACTTAAAAAATTGATGAACATCTAGCAAGACTGATAAAGGGAAAAAGGAGAGAAGACTCAAATGACCAATATCAAGAATAAAAGAGGCAATATCACTACAACCCTCATAGACATTAAAAGAATACTAAAGAAATACAACTCTGTGCGTGTAAGTTTGTCAGTTCAGATGAAATGGACCAATTCCTCAAAACATACAAACTGCCAAAACTCGCCCAAAATGAAATATATCGGAATAGTTACATAACTATTAAAGAAATTTAATTGACTATTAAAATTTCCAAAATATCAGTACAGAAATACTTTAAAACAAAAGAAGCAAAACCACAGTGCTAATATTTTTGTATTGACTGAGTGTTGGAATAACCAATTTTGCTTTCATTGTTATGTTCTGTGCTGCTTTTAAGTGTTGGAAGCCTATAAGAGATTTGATGTACAAGACTTGTAACTTAATGGAATTCCTAAGATGCTGATTGAATTCATCAATTTTATTAATTTTGAAAATATTGTTTAAATGTTTAGAAATTTTTATTTCCTCAATTTTTAAGTTTTAAAATTTGAACATTAAACAAAGATTCACAAATACGCCCTCACTCTTGAGAAAGATTTTTGCTCCCTGTATAAAACAGATTACTGATAAACTGAAGCCAGCCCTTTCAGCTTCACATTTGAACAAATGTGGATCTCAGTCTGCTAGTTCCTGGATAGAAAATGACTGCCAGGAAGCAAAACACTAAATTTGGCTTAATTAATGAGGCACCATGTAAAACATGATGCAGAAGAATTGAATTATAAATGTATTAAATTTAAGTATTATTTTTAATTCCTTTTTTGCCTTTAGGGAAAAGATACATAAATTCCAATAACAGACTCTTGGCTTGGTTGTTAAGTTCAGTAATTAAAAACTATTTGGGGACATACCTGCCTTTAGTTGCTTTGATCAGAGAGCATAAAGAAGCCCCATTCCCTTTTATGTTGTAGATGTTTGTCTCCTAGCTTTATAGCCTCAGAAAACGTCCTCAAATTTTGTAGGCAATTGGCTTTTTTTTGCTCCCATAATCACCCTACTCATATTACCTTGCCACCATAACTCATTTAATCAAACATCTCAAATTTAATAAAACTACAGGTAGAATTATCTTACCCCTACAATTCTTTAAAGCCTATTCTGATTGAAGGTCGTAACCTGTATCAAATTATCTTCTTCACTTAACTCCCACAACATATTATATTAACCCCTTGATGGTTTCAGCACTCTCAGCTTCCACAAAACTATGGATATAATGATTTTCTTTATATACTAAAATTATCCGAAGTTTCCTCTTAATAAATGACATTAAGGTACAATAATTTGTTACTGTTAGATTCTAGTTTTTTAAAGATAAATTTTCTAAGAACTATGTTAAATTGTTTGCAGCCATTATGGATTTTTCACTGGTTTTGACTCTGACAGCATTTGGCAATGGGACAAAGTGCATAAGCTCAACCTAGAGTCTCAGTTCTAAATGATATTGCTAAATCTGTCTCTTAATATCTCTACAAATATCAGGGTAATTTAGGAACAGGATCCTAATAGACTTCAATCCAGAACAACCTGAAATGCTGAGAAATAGATCAGTGTTTCAAACCCATGTTCTTTATATGTGACTGATTTTAGGTAAATTAGTGTAAACTTTCCTGCCATAGTAAACAGGAGAATAAGTTGTCTTCCCATGGTTTCTTTTATTTTCATAAATCTGGAGTGGTCCTAAGACATAATGGTTCTTGTGTCTGATAGTCTCCAGATAACAGTTCAGCATTAAGAAGAGAATTGCCTTTTTTAAAATTCAGATGCCCAAGGATATTATTGTAGTTATAAAACGTGAGCTGTATATTTAAGTCAGCTGTTTATTTAAATCAGCTATAAGAACCTAGGCACATTTCTGAACCTCAGTTTCTCATAGGCAAAAAGGGAATAAGACTACTTACCTGGTTTTTTTTTTTCAGAATTAAATCATACATTGTATATAAAATTCTTTCCACTGTGCTGAGCACATAGTAACTATTCTTAACTTCATATAGAAAGAAAATTAGTTAATCTGCATGTAGGGGAATTTTTTTCTCCTGATGAGCAAATCAGGAAGCCTTCTAGAACTAAAATAGAATGCATTTCTTTTGGGCATTATGAGTATATCCGTTGAAGTTCAGTCAGGGAACTAGAATCTCTAAGTGGCATGGAATAAAGGACTAGATCTTATTCAGTTAAGGAGCTGGCAAGATGCCTCAGCAGGGCCAGTGGTTGGGAAGAAAATCTAGACATGAAGTGAGGAAGAACAAGACAAACTAGAACCCTTGAGCACAAACCAGAGCATTTCCTCCAACTTCAACAAGAAGCTGGTACCCTTCCCCATGGAGATTCATGCGTTCATGGTCCAATACTCAGGTGCTTAAGGAGGAGATCCGATTGGAGCTGAAGGAATTGTAGACCTGGCTATTGACTCACACCAGTAAGGCAAGCCAACAGAAAAGTAAAACAATGTGTATCAGCTGCAGCAGTGACTGACACCTTGCCCTGACCTTCGGAGCATAAGGGCTGCTGCTTTACTTGTATTCTCCAAAACTGACACAAATTTATGTAGTGGCCAGCCCTAAACTAGAACCATATAGACAAAAGAATTCTAAAACACATAGTTCCTTCCAGCTTAGCTAAATCGATGCAATAGGAACTACCAAACTGAGGTTTCCTTCTCTGTGGCCATTATCAGTGTTTACTGTGTAAAACCTGCTTTGAAAATTTCTCTATTGATTGTATGTATGAGGTTCAGTGGTAAAATTAAAATCATAAATTATCATAAATCTAGAGTGGATTCAAGAGTGCAGCCTACCTCTATGAGAGTATCATCTCCACAGCCTACTTGTTTAATTTACCAAAGCATATATTGAGAAATACATCTTAGCCAAATATTGAATCTTCTTCACTTAGTCGCATTTTAAAATAATGTCCTCAATTTTTATCGTATGGTTATTACAAGAAACAGCCATATGAAATACACTTCTTCATTTGCTATAGAATGTTTTTTGATATTCTATTTTCTATTTCTTTGTACCTTCCATCATATATATTTTTATAATTGGGTAAAAGCTTTGGCTCTGTGTGGTGACAGTATATGTAAAGATCTGATTCAGTGTCTGGCACTATGATAGTGCACAAATAGTATACCTTTCCTCCAACAACAGTACTACCAAAATGTCCTCACCAGTGGGCTGAGAACAAGCAAAATGTAATCTAGGTGCATTTGAGGTAACCAGTTCTGAGGAAGTGGCAGCAAACATCAAGCCCTCCAGAAATTTATTTTTTTTATATCTGAGATTGCATAAGTTGCTTTCTTTTTCCTACTCGGTTTTCTCATTTATAAGACAAGTGTAGCACTGCAGAGAGGACTATGAAAAATGCCATCTAAATTGACACCATAATGATGATTTGATTCCTGCTGCAAGCACAGAAGTTAAAATATCTCCCCATCAAGTTCTTTTTCCCTTTCTGTTAGATAAAACCAATTTTCCTTTTTTTTAGTCTTAAAATCATGTTTTACTATATAGTTCAGTATTAAAAGGAACAGTCTGAATTATATATCTCAATTATTTTATTATAAAATAAATTGCATATAGTGACTTTTGAAAACTTTTTAAACTTCTATTTTTATACAGTACTCTTTGAAAAATATTTGTTATGAAAAAAGTCTCTAAATCAAGAAAACTATTAAAACTACGAGATGTGGAAACATTTGAAGTAGTTGTGTTGGAGAGCTTGTCTATTATATAAGCACAAAAATCTCAGAATAAGACTTTGACAAATGTAGTATTAATATGATAAGATATTTAGATAAAAGCTAGCATTCTTGGAACAAATTATACTGACACAGACTTTCATAATGAGAAAATATGTACGTTGTATCAGAGAAATCAACCTAAAAATAAAGTTAAAGTAATCAGAAAAAACTGTTTGATTTCAGATTCTTTTACAAACAAAACCATTAAGTCCACAACCAGAAAAGTTTTTCAGTAAATATGATTCAGTCACATCATTGCTGACAGAATCATCAATCATACCGTAATTGTGACTTCATTTGAGATTCTTGGGTTTCATGCATCTCTGTTAGAGGTGATTCTTTCCATATTATTTATTTGTCTATTTATTTTACATATAGTTTATTTCCTTGTCATTCATTAGCCTGCAGGTAGCAAATCTGGTCCTCTCCATTTTTTCTGGTTAAAACATTTCTTTTTCACAAAAGACAGGCAAGCCTACTCTTATTTCTCTGACACCTAGATTTCAACAGTTTCTGTCAAACATAAGTGTCAGCAGTAGGAGCTGCCCTAGTTCTGCTTTTCACCTGTTAGAAGTTTCTGCCTCTGTCTCAAGTGCAAATCTATGTTAATTGTACACATCAATCAGGCACCCCAAAATAGCTGTATCTAATATGGCTGGTGATAAGTTATTTCCATACATGGTGGAATTCAAACATAAACTAAGTGATTTTCCATGAATAATCTAGCATTCAGTGTTAAGACTGACACTGATTACAGGTATACATATATATTTCCTAAAACATCAATAATTAGGTCTCCATTGGTGATCATTAACTGTTTTCCATTCATTTTTAAATTATGATCATGGAAAGTTATTGTTCTATGAGGCATACTAACAACATGTGGTCCAAATCCCTGATTTTGCAGTTGAGGAAATAGAGGTCAAGAGTAGTTCAGTAGCTTGATCAAAGTCATAGAGCTGGAATATAGACTGAAATATGAACTAGAAGTCAGGTCTCCTGATTCCTACCACAGTGCTGCTGCATTGGTAATGTGTGTTCCTTTCTTGCTGAAAAATAAGCATTCTAAGTGTATCACTCCAACTGATTTATTGAAAATAGACTGAAAGGGTCAAGGGTAAGTGTGAAAGCAGGGAGACAAGATAGGATCTGGTCAATTCAAGTGAGAGATGAGAGTGACTTAACCCTGGGTGTTAAAGTGGAAGTGGTGAAAAGGGGTTGGACTCTGGATATGTTTTGAAGGTAACTGGACAGGATGTGCTGACAGGTTGCATATGAGAAGCCATGACTCATAGCCCGTACCTCAGTGTCCCACACATAGGTGTTGAGTAACTATTCAATTCATCCCTTCAACAGGTAATTGTATGTCACATCCTGTGCTAGGAGCTGAGTATAGAGTGGTGACCTAAACAAATGGTTTTTGCCTTCATAGAACTAATGTAGTAGGTAAAAACCATTCCTTCAGAAGTGAGCCAAGTATTTCAAAGCATTGCGTAGTATTGAGGAGTGTATTGGGTGGAAAATGGCATAACACAATGAATCAGCTCAAGAGGGTAAAGAATTATCAAAAGGCAGGCTGGATCCATGATTTTCTTATCAGTATTGGCACAGGGTTTTCTAATTGAACTGAGTTCTCTTAATAGGCTTGTATTGAAATGTGATTGCAGTCCCATCTCTGTCTACTTAGGCTGGGCCTTATAATATTATTGTACCATAATTTCTGTCTCACTTGCAAAATTAAGATGTTAACATGAGCCTTCCTCTCATGCAGATATTATTATAAGTTGTTGCCGAGAAACTTGTGTACCCACAGAGCAATATAACTTGCTAATTAAAATAAAATTGACAAAGCATGAAAATTAGAGATTGATGAGATGTTATTGGTTTGAATTATCTCCGTTGATATAAAAGTGTTTTTCTCACTGGTATCTTTCTGTTTTGGAGAATCCTTTCTTTTCACATAGCAATGTACTTGCATCACCTGTCATGAGAGGTTTTCATAAATGTATGTCTTAGTGCCAGAAGCACTTTTTCTCTCTAATTGTTACTATGACTACATAATATTTACTTGGGAGGCAGTAATGCATGTAGTAGGAGTATAGGTTTTGGGGTTGACAGACCTGGCTTTTAATTTTGACTCTACCCCTACCTGTGTGATCCTGAGCAACTTATTTATGCATTCTGGGTCTCAGTTTCCTCTCCTTAAAATGGGGTTAATGATAACCACTTTACAGATGTATTATAAGGATTTAAATGGATCAATTATATCACTTATAAACACTTATAAATGCTTAATATTGTGCCTGACACATAATAAGCCCTCAGTAAATGATGATTATTTTGAGCTAAGGATGGCAGTTCTTATTTCCCAAGGGTGTTGATTCGTGATAGCCTTCCTGAATATTTTCCAAGTAATCACTTCCATTCTTCCTACCTTACCACTGTATAGGAACAGGAAGACTCACCTTATGGGATCCTGCATAAGAGTCAATCACATCTTTCCTTTAGAATCTGATACATATGACATTCTTTTTGATGGAACATTGACTCTGCCCAACCTAAGTAGTTTGATTGGCCTTCTCTAGATTCTTCCCAATTACTGTTTTTTTGTTCTTATTTGACTGCTAATTTACTGGTTTATATTTATAAAGCATGCTTACTTTTGAGTAAGTGTGGAGCCATTTTCAGTTATACATGTACCCCAATCCTAAAATAAAAGTTAAAAAAAAATCAGGTCGACCTGACTGACAGAATCCAGAGCTACCTCATCCCACTCTAATGAAAGACCTACGGTGTGTGCAGTGCCACATCCTTCACCCTGATTGACTCCAAGTTTTTCTTTCATGCACCAGAATGAGGAAGGCCACCAACAACAGCAGACTTAAGTTCTATGCTGTTATTTCTTATAAGTGGAAAATTTTTGACTTAATATTTAGTTCTACTGCCATCTTACCCCACTTCCATATATTTACTTTTTTCTTCCTACATACAATAATTAGAAAGTTAAGAGAAAACATTTTTTGTAAAATATTTAAAATATCGAAGAGTTTTACTTGTTTATTAAAAAAATGTGGAAGCAGCTATCATCTATCCCAAGTGTTTCAAATTGTTAAGCACCTTCTTTTCTTATGTATAAGAAAGAAGCTATTGGTTTGACTAGTCACTGAAGAAATCTTGGAACTTTGCAGAAAATTACAGTAAGAGGAAATTGCTATTATTGCAACAAGAGAACACTTTGATTGCAAATTTTTCCGTAAGTGTGTCAATTTGCAACTTGAGAAGAATTTAATAGTAGCTGAGCTTTCAAAATGTAACACAGAAACTGATTTTTTTCACAATTAAAATAAGTCCTTCTGATAATTTGAGAATAAGAATGACCCAAATTACCCTCCCCCAACACTTCTCCATCCAAAAGAGTGGGGAATGAAGTTTGAACAGAACATCTGTGGACAGAATGAAAGACAAATGGTCTTTTCAGGCAAATGTCTGAAAAAGGGATCTTTCATAGCCAAACAGAATACTGTTGCGTGCATCGCCATGGTTAAGAAGATCAAAAATACTTTCATAATGGCCTTTTATTTTAGCACATTCTATTTTTATGGAAAGAATTATGATTTCAACACATTCATTCATAATTCATATAATTATTAGCATAAATATCTTTTGACACCGATTTAATGTACTTTTGCCAGGCATATTGTGAATTTAAATTTAAACTGTTAAGTGCACTAAGACAATCTCAGTGCAAGTAGTATGAAACGAGATTGGATAAAAGGAAATATTTCTTATCTACCAAAAGGAATGGCCTATTAAAGAACAGAATTTTCAGTAATGTATTATACATGGATTCATAGACTTCTTCAAGTTACAACAATTAGCTAATTAAGATTACAACCTGTATTCTTTGCTGATGGTTTGTTCAACATCCATTCACATAACCAGTATTTATTGAGTGCCTACTGTGCTAAGTCTTATTCTAGGCAGAGGACAAAGCAATACATAAAATGGGCAGAATTGCCCTTTTTTAATGGAGTTTATATTTGGAGGATGTCCAGGTGTTAAGAAGTGTAAGTATTTAAGATAATGCTACATGCTCAGAGGGGAAACAAAGTTGGGAAAAAGAACAGAAAGTATTGAGGGCAACTGGGATAACAATTTTGGATAGGGAAGCTTGGGAAGAATTTACTACAAAGAAAGCCTTTGTGTAATGACCTGAAGGAGTTAAGGGAGTGAGCCATGACAATATCTGGGCAAAAAACATTTCAGACAGAAGAAACTACAAGGGTGAAAGTCTTTAGATGGGACTATACTTGGCATAATCTAGGAATAGTAAGGTAGCTGGAACAAAATTAGCAAGGGGAGAGCAGTAGGCAAAGATAACAGGGGACCAGATCATGTAGGGCCTTCAAATCATTGAAAGGATATAGGGATTTATTCAGAGTGACATGACAACCATTGAAGAGTTTTGCATATACGAATGGCATGATTTAAATCATATTTTAACCAGATCACTCTGGCTCTTGTGCTAAAAATTAGAGGCGGCCGGGCTTAGTGGCTCACATCTGTAATCCCAGCACTATGGGAGGCTGAGGCAAGCAGATTACTTGAGCCCAGGAGTTTGAGACCAGCCTGGGCAACATGGCGAAACCCCATCTCTACTAAAAATACAAAAATTAGCTGGGCATGGTGGTGTGCACCTATAGTCCCAGCTACTCAGAAGGCCAAGGTGGGAGGATCACTTGAGCCTGGGAGGCAGAAGTTGCAGTGAGCCAAGATCACGCTGCTGCACTCCAGCCTAGGTGACACAAGACCTGTCTCAAGACAATATATATATTTATTATAATATATATTATATATGTATATATAATATACATATATATGTAATATATAAATACATATAATATATATACACATATGTGTGTGTGTGTGTGTATGTGTATATATATATATATATATAATATATATATATATATATATATTAGAGAGGGTAAGAACAGAAGCAGGGAGAACTGTGAGGGGGTATTTCAGTTATCCAGGTGAGAGATTGTGGTGGCTAAGACCAGGGTGGTAATAATAGAGCTAGTGAGAAAAAGTCATATTATAAATACATTCATTGTGAAAACAAAGCTGGTAAAACTTGCTGATGGATTGGCTATGGGGTATAAGAGAAGGAAAAAAGTTAAAGTTGACTCCAAGGTTTTGTACCTGAGCCACTAGGGAGGAAAAAAATGTAATTACTATTTAATAAGATATAGAAGAGTAGGAGAGAAGCAGATTTGGCTGACAAGTGATAGACATCATGAGCTCAGTTTTGTACATATTAAATCCGCTCAGTAGGCAGGCTTTAGCTCAATCAAGAAGTCCTGGCTAGTAATATGAATTCTTAAGTTGCTAAAGATCAGAATTTATAGAATATTCTTAGAAAGTTCAAAGAACTTTCACCCAGATGCTCACTATAATAAACAGAAAGTGCTAGTGAAGGCATTAGAAAGATTTTAATAAATGATGGTTTAGAAATAATGAAAATAGGATTTTTTAGAGAATTGGACTTCAAAAATGCTAACAAGAGAAATCCATTTTTGGTGATCAATAAGCATTACAAGCTTGTGCTTTGAAGTCACATACATACATATCCTCACACTCACCCTACCCTAAACACATAGCAATAAAGTGAAATAAAAGATATGGTCATGGTCAAAAATGAAATCTAATCTCCAGGTACCAGAAGTAACAAAAATGCTCAGTGATAATTGGGACCTAAAGCCACATATCTTAGGCACCGAGTCCAGAAAAAGGTAGAGATGCCTGAGAGTCTTCTCTAATGAGTATCAGAGAACCAATGGACCTCAGCTATGTCAGGAATCTAAAAATTGATTCACGAGGTGTAACCAACTGGGAAGGCAAGCAGAGCTTCCTCATTCATGAGTAAGGAGGTTAAATAAAGATATAGTTACTGAGAAATAAATAAAGATACAGCTACTTGTATAAAACTGAATTCCTAGGTGTCTACAAGTAACAAAAACAGATACTCAGAACCATAGGCCATGCCTCTCCCACTTGGATTTCATGGATGGAACTGCAACCCATTGCCACCACTGAAACGACTGGTTAGTGTCCCAAGGAATAGAAGCAGAGACAGCAAAACACTTAGACAAGAGGGATGAGTGCAAAAAGAACACCCCCCGAGGAGGAACCTTCCACCCAAGCTAAAATTCCAAAGCATCTAGAGAAAATTAATACTTTTTTTAAAAAGGCAATAAACTAAACAATGAGGTGATTTTCTTCACTAAATGCAAATTACAGGAAAGTCACAAAAGCCCTTAAAATAAATTTTTAAGTACAAACCGAAGGTTAAAACAGTGCATATTCAAAAGAGCCACTACCAACTAGATATCCTGGAAATGTAAAATATATGAATAAACACTCTATAGATAAGATAAACTTTAGATTAGGTACAATCAGAGAAAGAATTAGGAAATTGGAAGACAGTAAAATGAATTCCCCTAAAAGGCATTGCAGAAATATGAAAGGATACAAAATAAGAAGGACAGACGGAAGATAAATTGAGAGGTACCAACATATGTCTAGAGTTTAAAAAAGGGACTAGTAAAGAAGAACATTTGAAGAGATTTTCAGAATTAAATAACACTTTCAATACAACACAAAAAATGCAAATAGAGTTGAATTAGATAAATTGTAACCTAGACACATAATAGTGAAACTGCAGAATATTAGGGATAAAGAGAAAAATATTTTAAAAGCTACAGAGAAACTAAAGACAAATTAAAACAAGCAAATAACGGTGTAACTACAGATGGCTTAAGAGAAAAAAAAATAGATGCCAAAAGAAAATAAAGTAATATATTCAAATTGCTGAGAGAAATTATTTTCAACTCAGATTTCTATACCCAGCCAAGCTATTATTCAAGAGGAAGGATTTTCAAACATTAAAACTAGGAGAGTTTGCCACTCACAGACTGCTGTGAAAGAACTTCTAAAGAATATACTTACTTGAGCATAAACTTGGAAGAAGGATAATCTGAAGCTAATATGAAATATACATGAATGAGATATATTATGAATTTTTACCTCATGAGAAATACACTTATGAATGCAAAGATTCTAGGCCTCTTTCATTTTTCAGTTAGTTGTTGTAGCACCTTATATGATCAGCTGTGTATGAATTATGGTCATATATCTGTTTTTAATGTCTTGCTCTTATTAAATTTGCATAATCTTAAAACTGGAAAAAAATGTGCCAATTAAATTTCTGTCACTGACAATGAATAATTCCATCAGTTCTACTAGAAAAGGCAATACAGGATGATAAATTTGCACCTCAGGGGTGCTTAATAACACTGTGGCTGATGACATAAGGAAAACCCTTTCTGGAGATTATTTACGTCCATTATTTATGAATAATGAACAGTTTCTAATATAAGTTTGTAAGGGATATTTTGAATGTGAGGCTGTTTTGGATGTCCCCAAGACTGCCTACATGTTCAGTGATTTGCTAGAAGAACTCATAGGACTCAACATATAGTTGAACTTACAGCTAGGATTTATTACAGTGAAACAGCAGGAACATACAGACAGATCAGTAAGGAAAAAAGACACCTGTGGAATCTAGAGAAATCTGTGTGTAGGCTTCCTGTGCTCTCTCCCTCCCATGATAGGTCACACAGAGCATACTTTCCTCCCAGCAGCTAAAATGTAATCACGTGTGTGCAGTGTTTCTGTCCAGGGAAGCCCGTTAGAGACTCAGTACCCAAAGATATTGAATTGGACATGTAGACATCCTCTGCCTAGCAACTACCAAAATTCCAGACTCCCAGAAGGCAGGTAAGTATTTTGTGCCCCATGTGGGCAAAAAAATCTTATCATTTAGGGAAGCTTCTTATCAGTATAGGGAACTGTTTACCAGCCAAGTTCCTAGATGCCAACCAAGGGCAAATACTGCAAGTAGGCCTTTCTAAGATGGCAACCTCAGGCCTGCTATATTAACTCTTTTCTGCAGAGAGACCTAACTGTATAGTTTTAATAGATTTTCCCATTACTTCCAAAAGCATATAATACAATTAACTTTTTCATTTTAGAAAATGTCAAACCAATTGGAAAAATAATAAAATCTCTCTTAAGAGAACTTATTTTAATATTTATAATATCTATAAAAGACATCTAAGGCTTTGCTTCTTTGAATGATGGATAAATCTGTATTTAATGTCTAGGAGTTTTCAGGTTTCCAGTGCACTGATTATACTCTGCAGTCATGATCTTTATGGAAATATATTTATAGGAAAAGAAAAGATAATCTTGTTAAAAAGAAAACCTGGAGAGTATAAAATATGTTTCATGTAGATTTTTAGAGTAGACATTCAGGTTCTAAGGAATAGCATGCAAAAAGCATAGAAGGTACATTATATAACCCAATTCTTTCAAGCTATCTGTTATCTATGTAGCTTTCTAAAAACAGACCACCTCCATCTTTATCATTTTTCAAAATAATGAGCTGTGAAACTATAATGATTACTTGCAGAAATACAAAAGGAAAAAAAACTCAATCAGTAATTTTATCATGTAACCATTTAGGGAAAATAACTATCTGTAAATTAGCTATACTTAAGCACACCAGCCTGAGTTATTATTTGAGTTATTATTTTGAAGCAAAGTGCATTCAAGAAAATCAACATAACATAATGGGTTTTATCTTTTATGCTTTCTCTCAAAATTTGTAAATTTCTATAACCACGAGTGCTACAAAGTTTGATATATGTGTACACACACACACACACACACACATATACCACATACATATATTTTATATTGCTTTAACACTTGGGTGATTATTTCTGGAAAACTTTGTATGTCAGCAAATTATCTGACCCTTATCTTTAGGACTGATACTCATCGGTAATACTATGTTCATTAGACTTGTATAAATCATATATAGAACAAAAATTATGATATAAGTAGAATGTTGTTTAATGAGCAATGATACTAATAATAAAGTATCACAAAACATGAATTTATTGTGAAAAAAGACCAGCAAATTTTACATAAACAAAATCCAGTTGCCCCTTATAGATATATCTGTGTAAAGAAAAAGAAGAATCTATAACCTGATTTTCATTTTGAAGGAATATCTGTGAATTAAAAGCTCACGTGCTATCTCTGTTCCCTTTTAGCTAGCTAATCATATGAATGTAATTAATCTTATTATACCGGTGAATAATATGGCTTAGTAGACTAACTGGAGCCAGTGATGTGTAGTCATTAATTGAAAGTTAGACCAATCAATATAGTTGTGGGTTTTTCTCTAGACATATCAAGCTGTTCAGGTACTTAGCATGGAGTGAACAGACAGGTAGGTTTAACTGGGATGGATGTTTAGCTCGGCAAGTATGATGCAGAGAGCATGGTCAAGGGACCGATTATAATGGTATCCCATGGAAACAAAGAGGAAAGAAATACAGGCACAAGAGGGTAGTAAGGTCAATGAACTGGATGCCTCAATGAAGTGTTTTTTTAAATGATGACATGAGGGTATTAGACTATGTAAACCATATGTATTACATACAGTGACTGAAGTGTGCTTAAGATATCAAACATATGATCATGGGGGTGGGTAGCTGAGGAGTGGGGAAGTAAAGGTTATTAGAACTGAGGAACCAGGTGCTGACATCATCTACATGAAGATTAGTCACCAATAACAGTGACAGAAGTAGGCATTAGAAGAAAATATTGTTCCAAGTGCTGAAATATTTAGGGACTAAGGAAGTAGGAGATCAGTAGGTGGTGGTGGCTTATGTAATAGAATGAACTTCATGTGAACAAGGCATAATCATGTTTTCTTGCTTACTTTGTTAGATTTTGTGAGGCTCAAATGAGATACTGTCTGACAAAGCACAATATATCCCTGAAAAGGTACAAAGTAGTGTGTGTGTATAAAAGCCTTTAGTTTTACCAAATGCTTTGTGCCCTGATTTCTTTGCCTACAAAATACGGGTAAATATAATATCCTTTCCTGCTTCACAGGAGATTAGGCAGTTAAGTGACATGATGTATACGAATTTGTTTTGAGGCTTTGCAGGGAAAAAGTACTTCCTCTAACAGGGTTTAGAGTCATCATTTGGCCCTTGGGAGTTCTGTGTAGCATACTGGTCCTCTGGATCACACCCTGAGTATCAGCTAACATTCTTTTTATCTTTGATTTCAGACATTTCAGCAGTCCTCACTGCAGCACAAATCAAAGAAGAAAAACAAAGGTAAGAAAAGGAAATGAAACCTTTACCTGCTTATTTTGCTCTTGATAATCCCCAGCACACTTCATCCATGCCCTCTTTCTTGCCTGAGCCCAGTGTGGTTTAGAAGAGCACAACCCCCTAGTGTGAAAGCTGCCAGCTTCTTCTTCAGTTCAATTATAATACAAGGTACCTTTTACAACAAATGATCTCAATAAGTTTTGAGACTGGTGTTACATATTTCTGATTAAGATGTGTGTCACTTATGTGAGGGAAAAATATTAAAGATTTTTATATTTTTCTGGTCTAATACAATATAAAAAGAATTTTTAAGGTTGTGAAGTACTCATACTTCTTTTTGGTATCTATAGATTAATCCTCTACTTTCATATCTTTTACAAAATTGAAAGAGCATTTCCACCCTTTAGGTCCTATAGCAGGCAAGAGCAAAAGACGAATTTCTTGCAAAGATCTTGGCCGTGGTGACTGTGAAGGCTGGCTTTGGAAAAAGAAAGATGCAAAGAGTTATTTTTCACAGAAATGGAAGAAATATTGGTTTGTCCTAAAGGATGCATCCCTTTATTGGTACATTAACGAGGAGGTAAGATAAAGCACCTTTTGTTTTCTCGTCCATTCTCTATCTTTAATCATTTTGAGGCTTATATTTTAAAATCATATAATCACCTTAGGGCCAATTCAGTAGACTTCTGCTCGGTATTTTTCAATCCACCCTCTTAAAATGATTGCATGTTGGGGTTCTAGAAAGATAGATGTCTCAATTATGCTAATATAGCAACATATCTGAAACACAGATAAAGTGTAGTAAAATTCTGTATATCTAAATAAAAATGCTAAGCTAATCTAAGCAGTAGCTTAACTAAAAGGATTACATATGGAAATCTGGCATTAATTTTTTAATGTCTTGCTTTTGTTCAAAATTCTACACTTTTTTCTGTTTTTTTCTTTTTTTTAGAAGTGGGGAAGGGGAAGCCCTTTACTAATTTAAGCAAACTAATGTCACCTGAATTTATTTCCATTTTCTTTAAAAATGATCTAGTAGACTAGTTTTGAAAATCTGCAAGTATTCATTTCATTTGGCCCAATGAGGGGTATATATATAATACATTTAAATTATTCTTATGATTTTCTGGGGGGTTTTAGTACAACAGATTTATATCCAGAGTAGTCATATCAAAACTTATTACATATCTTGACAGATATGCCAAAAGCATTTGTTGATATTCCCTTTATTCTGCACTTGCTTTTATTCTTTTGCTATAGCCATCTATTAGTTCATTTAGTTCATTTGATTAGTTTTTTAAAACAATGATTTCTGCTATTACCTTATTTTATAAAAAATGTACATGGTTTAATGTAGTTTGCTGGGTGAATAGTCCAATACTATTATGTTAAGACATTCATCAATTTGCATTTGAATGTTGTTGAAATATAATTTAACAACATTATTATGCCTATGATTATAACACATAATATCTAGATAATTTTATGTTCCTTAGACAGGTTATAATATAATGTTATGTTGTGTTTAAGAGTAGACTCAGAAATCACACCACCTGAGTTACTGTGCCATAGTTTCTTCATCTGCAAAATGGAAGTAATAATAATGCTTATCACTGGACTACCATATGGATGAAATGAATCAATGCCTGGCACATACTAAGTGTTCAATAAACATATGGTAGGCCGGGCCCAGTGGCTCACACCTGTAATGACAGCACTTTGGGAGGTTGAGGCGGGAGGATCACTTGAGCTCAGGAGCTTGAAACCAGCCTGGGTAACATAGTGAGACCCTGTCTCTACAAAAAATTTAAAAATTAGCCAAGCGTGGTGCACGTCTGTAGTCCCAGCTACTCGAGAGGTTGAGGCAGGAGGATTGCTTGAGCCAGGGAGGTTGAGGCTGCAGTGAGCCATGATTGCACCACTGCACTCAGAGCAAGACCCTATCTCCAAAACGTATGTGTGCTATTAGTAACATTTTTCAAAGGGACCTCTCATTTTATTTATAAAATCTTGAATTAATATTTTTCTATTTAATGTAAATGTCTATATCACCTATATAAAACTATTTGGTTGTTTTCTGTACTTTTGACATTTCTGTGGCAAATCACACAATTACCTAAAATATCCTCTGCTTTGCTAAGTGTGTCTTATTTTAAATATAGGAAACAAACCATAATTTTACCTACAGTTTCGTTTAATAGATATATATTAAATACTTTTTATATGCCAATCAAGTGTTACCAAGATATAGTATCTCTATGTTTCTCTTTATTGTAAGGTCACTTGCAGGTTTATCTGCCATATACTGGATTATATGCTATCTTTCAAAGTTTAAGTGGTGAAAAACTGTGGCCCCTTTTTGTTGAACTAAGTTTCATTCAGCAAGTTATTGTTACTGTTTGCCTTGTGAGAGATGAGTGAAGAATTCTACAGTATACATTGCAAGAAATACCTTTAGTATGATAATATTTTAGGAGAAATGTAAAAATCCCTCATCACATCATTATGAGGAGATAACTACCTCAAAATATTTTAAATTGTTCAAAATTTTAAATGTTTACATTATGACTGTCAAGGGTAACATAACATAGAAATTAAAGTTGGGAAAAGGATTTAAAAATATTGTCTTGGCTGGGCGCAGTGGCTCACGCTTGTAATCCTAGCACTTTGGGAGGCCAAGGCAGGCGGATCACGAGGTCAGGAGATCGAGACCATCCTGGCTAACACGGTGAAACCCCATCTCTGCTAAAAATACAAAAAATTAGCTGGGCATTGTCGTGGGTGCCTGTAGTCGCAGCTACTCGGGAGGCTGAGACAGGAGAATGGCGTGAACCCAGGAGGCAGAGCTTGCTGTGAGCCAAGATAGCGCCACCACACTCCAGCCTGGGCGACAGCAAGACTCCGTCTCAAAAAATATATAAAATAAAAAAATAAATTGTCCTTACTCCAAGATTGGAATAAAAAATATTCAAATATTGAAAAAGTTTAATACTACTCTTTTTCATAACACACACATTCAGTCACCGTCAGTAGCATCAGATTTTTGTTTTGCATGGATGCTTAGCAGTGAAAGCATTCATACAAATATACACTCTAAAAGAATCGAGAATCTCTTTTTTTTTCTCTGTAATAGTGGATGGGAGTATAATCTCATTTGAACTTGATATATAAGGAGCTATGGATATAGCACAGATCAAATAAAAGAGATAGTAAAACTCAGAGGAGCTTGATCATGAGCAGGAGAAGGGATACAATGATTAAAGCATTTAGCAAAAGATAGTTTTAGCTTAGTTGGGATAACTCGTATCTAACTTAATAGTTTAGATAATTCTTCTATCTTGTTTTTCCATCCAGCGTTAGAGAGAGGAGGATTTTATGGATTTTATTCCATTTTCCAGGTGAAAAATGACCTTTATATATATAGCACGTACCCCAAGCCAGATATTTGAAAGTCAAATTGACCTATTTCATTTGTAAACTCTTGAATGCACAAAATAATTGTTACAAGATGCTGACGAGCTTGCAGAGAAGACAGGAATACTTGTACACCGTTGGTGGGAGTATAAATTAGTTCAGCCATTGTGGAAAGCATTGTGACAATTCCTCAAAGAGCTAAAAGCAGAACTACCATTCCACCCAGCAATCCCATTACTGGGTATATACTCAGAGGAATATACATCTTTCTACCATAAAGACACATGCACGTGAATGTTCATTGCAGCACTATTCATGATAGTAAAGACATAAGTCAACCTAAATGCATATCAATGACAGATTGGATAAAGAAAATGTGGTACATATACACCATGGAATACTATGCAGCCATAAAAAGAATGAGATTATGTCTTTTGCAGGAACGTGGATGGAGCTAGAGGCTATTATCCTTTGCAAATAAATGTAGGAACAGAAAACCAAATACCACATGTTCTCACTTATATGTGAGAACTGAATGATGAGAACTCAATGCACACAAAGAAAGGAACAGCAGACACTGGGGTCTACTTGAGGGGGGTGGATGAGATGAGGGAGAGGAGCAGAAAAAATAACTATTGGGTACCAGGATTAGTGCCTGGGTGATGAAATAATCTGTACAACAAACCCCTGTGACACACATTTACTTGTATAACAAACCTTCATGTATACCCCTGAACCTAAAAGTTAAAAATAATTAAATAAAAGATCATTGTTATATAATTAGAGAAAATCAAGTTTGATAAGAGATTTGTTGGAGGAAAATTGAATCAGTAAACATCCCTATATTTTACATCTGAACATTACGAATAATAGAAAATTGTGAATTACAAAAGTGAACTACATTTATTTTATATGTACCAGAAAATAAGTTATAAAACACATTCCACTTTGAGAATTAAAGAATTTTCCATTCTCATTTTAATATGAAAAACATTTTTTAGAAGTTCTATGCATATTTTTATTAGTAGTATTCTAAGTGTTCAAAATATATCTTCAATTTATGGAATACAACAGGTAAGAGGTAATTCTTATCTCTAAAATGTCAAATTTAAAGAATTAAAGGAACAGACTAGTACAGATATTTAAGCCATAGTTATAGAGTATCATTACCTTCACACCTTTGTATATAATAACCTAACCAAGAGTCTTGCCACTTTAGGATGAAAAAGCAGAAGGATTCATCAGTTTGCCTGAATTTAAAATTGATAGAGCCAGTGAATGCCGCAAAAAATAGTAAGTTGATTTTATTTGGGAAGAGGGAACGATAGCTTTTTTTTTTTTTTTTAATTTCCAGCTTTTAAATTATAGGTTGCTCATTTAATGCTTTCACATTGAGGTAATAAGAAAGCAGTTTTGTGGGCAGAAAATTGAACTTTTTACTGATTTCTGTCACCATGATAGAAGCATTATATATGTGAACTCGGGTTAGATGTTGAGGTAATTGTGCTCATCAGAATTATTTGGTTCAAACTTATTTCCCAATTGTAATAAATGTGCTTTGTTTCCTTTTGCAGTGCATTCAAAGCTTGTCATCCTAAAATCAAAAGCTTTTATTTTGCTGCTGAACATCTTGATGATATGAACAGGTAAATTATTTCAGAATATGTAGAAGGTCAGTGAGGCCTAGAATTCTAAATTTTCTACAGTAATGCTTACAGAATAATGTCACTGAAGTTTTTAGATCGATCATTTTAAAATAAAATGGACCCAGAGTAGCTCCATGCAGCCATATCTAATTTTAAAGAACATCATTTAAAAAGTCAAAATAAACTTGTTAAATATTTTTGTCAAGTTTACCAAAAAGGTAATAGAGACCATATACAGACCCCAAAAATCTACCACCAAAAAAAGGGGATTTTTTTAAAGTTCATCTCAAAAATATGTCTTAAAATTTACTCCCAGATGGAGGAAAAAGAGATGTCTACAAAAAAAGCTGACTTTTTCAAGTACTGAGTATTTTCGACAGAATATTCATCTCAATAATTCAGGCCTAAGAAAAATTAGTATTTCTTGCTGTCACTTTTCATCTTTCACCTGACAGGGCCATACAACCAACAAATCAGATGGCTCAATGGTTATTTGGTGGCTCAGGGAAAACCTATATGTATATATTTTTTTCTTTTCTCATCACCTGCCACATTCTGCTTCATGTTAATATTTTGGCTTTTATGAATTTTGTGCTTTCTTCCTTTCTCTTTCCTTTCCCCTCTTCCTTTTCTAGAATTACAGAAATTGAGTTTAAGATTAAAAATTTTTTCCCCTTTCTATAACTTACTAGCCAGTACATATTACAAATATAACCTGCCTTCAGTTAGGGAGAGGCAGCATAGCATCATGGTCAGGAACATGGACTTTGCAACCAGACTCTCTAAATCCCAGCTCTACCACTTACTAGCTGTACAACCTTGGACAAAGAACACGACCTCTTCATTCCAATATAGTATTGTCCAATCTATACAAGAGGTAGGTGGGGATAATAATCAGCCCAATCTCAGCTCTATACTGATTAGCTGTGAGACTTTGGGCAAGAAACTAAACCTCTCTATGCTGAGGTATTGGCCCTTTAATGAAGTGAAAATAATAATGACATCTATCAGTAAGACTTTTATAAGGAGTAAATAAGCATACATGAAGGACTTAGAACAGTGCCTGCTAAATTATAAGTGCTATATAAATGTTTACTATTAATATATATTCCTTTTATATACTTTGGGTTCTTACTCCATTTACCTTTCTCTAAAACAGTTGTACCCAGGCATTTTTAAGCACAAAACTGTGTAGCTGCATAAATTTGCTTGAACGTACTAAATGAACACTTAATGTCCTTTTATAAATAATCTTATTCTTTGACATTTGGGAATACAAGCATGTCTTTTTTCAAAGCAAGGATATGAATACAAGGAAATGGCAAATAAAGGTGGTGTTAAGAACACTTGATTAAAACTTTTATTACTAATAAAGGAATTGAGCCTTTCATATAGTTTCCATAATCTTCTCTTAATTCAGATAACTTATCCTTGAAATTTCACACTAAGCTATAAAATTTTAAGTTTTTTCTCCTTATTCTCAAAATGAAAATATTTATTCACATTCACATGGAGAGGGAGAGGTGTGATACTCCATTTTCTGTTGTAATTATTTTATAATTCCACTGTTCTAGTAGTTACTATCCATTTTACCATATGTTAAGCTCAATACCCTTGGGATAAATGTGAAGAATTTTCATCATGACCACACTGAAATTAAGTGGCATACATGAGCATATCCTATCTTATGCACTAGAACCCAGCCAACTCTAAGAATTAATACAATGTAATCATTCATGATACATGCTAATTGGGATCTTTTTAAGCTTAGAAGTTGCCTGTTTAAGAGTGCATTTTATGAACTATAAAATCCTTCTTGGCCTTCATTACCCACCCCAAGTTAACAATAGCTTCAAAAGGATGCTGATGTCACTGCTCTTTCCTAATATTTTGTGGCTGTATCTGGTTCGGGATATTGCAGAAACTAAACCAAATTTGTGCAGTTCATTTTGTTGGTTTTCTAAGCAATAGGTCAAAGATAAAAAGTGAAACATAAAAAAGGCCATCTCCACATTATACATTTAAAAGTGCTGTTTTAAGGCCGGGCGCGGTGGCTCAAGCCTGTAATCCCAGCACTTTGGGAGGCCGAGAGGGGTGGATCACGAGGTCAGGAGATCGAGACTATCCTGGCTAACACGGTGAAACCCCGTCTCTACTAAAAAATACAAAAAATTAGCCAGGCGTGGTGGCGGGCGCCTGTAGTCCCAGCTACTGGGGAGGCTGAGGCAGGAGAATGGCGTGAACCCGGGAGGCGGAGCTTGCAGTGAGCTGAGAGCCGGCCACTGCACTCCAGCCCGGGCGGCAGAGCGAGACTCTATCTCAAAAAAAAAAAAAAATGCTGTTTTATGTAAAGGCTGCCATGGTGCACTACAACTTTAAGAATTTAATTGTCCCGCCGGGCGCGGTGGCTCACGCCTGTAATCCCAGCACTTTGGGAGGCTGAGGCGGGCGGATCACAAGGTCAGGAGATCAAGACCAGGGTGAAACCCCGTCTCTACTAAAAATACAAAAAATTAGCCGGGCGCGGTGGCGGGCGCCTGTAGTTCCAGCTACTTGGGAGGCTGAGGCAGGAGAATGGCAGGAACCCGGGAAGCAGAGCTTGCAGTGAGCCGAGATCGCGCCATTGCACTCCAGCCAGGGGGACAGAGTGAGACTCTGTCTCAAAAAAAAAAAAAAAGAATTTAATTGTCCCAAAATACTAAATGTTATTTTAATTTAATTAAAATTGATTTTTATTGTTTTCTTTGAATTTTGCTTTCTAAAAAGTAACCCTATTCCTAATGTCTACTTTCAATGGGAAGATTTTTAATTACTTGTTAATAGAAGGGGAGAAGAGTCGGTGCTAAAAATATTCACAGAGAATTAATGATGGGGAGGAACACCCACCTACAGCTTTGTCAAGTCACCTGATTGTTACGTAACAGCAAGATGATCTGAGTGTTGGTTTGTTCTTTATGTAATCTTTTAGAAGCATGTATCTAAGTCTTCAAGAGATGATATATTTATAAAAATAATTATTATAAATATACAATTTATGTGATTATTTCATTTTTTAATATCATACCTACTTCTTATGAAAATACACCATGTTTCAGAGAAATATACTTTTCTGTTCCTCATTTAAAAAAAAACAAATGTAACGCTGGTGGTGACAGGACCTAGTAATTGGTGTTAAAAAGTTATCCTTACATTTAATTTTCTTCTGTAAAATCATACACATATATATACACAATAAATATGTATATATATGTGTATACATACACATACACATAGAATATTAAAATATCACCTTCTATTTTGAGAAGCAGGAAGTTTGATTGTGAGGTAATTTGCAAAAACACTTTTAGACACCCCAGTACTATTCATCCGTTTCATCAGAAATAAGCACTGAAACATTAAAAACTGATTTTTTTCTGGTCTGTGTAAAATCTATGGGGATAAAACAAAACATCATATTACTCAAGTATTCTGAAGACTTATTTACTGAATTTGTTTGGCCTATATATTCCTTACCATGTCAGTACATATGTTCTTGTAATTGTGATGACCCACCAATTCCTATTTGATAATTATTATTTATACATTTCTCCCATGGTTCTTTCTCTTATTTCCCTCTAAACACATTATTCTTTGTCAGTTGTGAATATCTCCTTTGCATGTTTGCTATAGGTTCAATATCCCCTTACCTATATTTTCCTATTTTAAAGCATTTGTGATATGGTAAGGTAGTGACTGAATTTAGACCTGCTATTAAATAACTTCCTCATAAATATATTGAATAGATTCTAAATTCAATATTGTGTCTCTGACCTTCTTACCTATAATAGCCTTCCCTCATCCGCAGCATCTTTGACATTCTCATTTTCTAACTTGCTTGTCTGTTTTTAAATAGCATTTGCTACTATTTCACATATGTTTATTTGTATCCCTGTTTATTGTTTTTTTGCCCTCACTAAGATATAGAAATCATGAAGGCAGGCACTTTGTTTTATCTCTGTATCCCAGGTACCTGGCACATATAGCCTCTTAATAAATATTGCTTGAATCAGTTGATGCATATGTGTCTGCTTTCATAATAACCTAAAATACCAAATCATAACTGTAACAAGCAAATCAGTAAGTATCTTCTAGTTGAAGCCTAAAGGATAAGTTTATCCAAGATAGCACCAACAATTGTGTTGTATTTAGCCTCTTGTGGCTCTACACAGTGGCCTGAGTATATCCACACACTTTCTAAACAATTTTTCTTCAGTGAACAAAATTTTTCTTCTTTCAATTGTGTTATGAAACTTAGTAAATCTAGAGTTAATTGAAGGCAGAAATTTTGTCTTATTCATTTCTGTATCCCTAAAACATAGCTTATTGTTCAGCACATAGCAGACACTTAATAAATGCTGTTGAAGGGAAAAATTGAGCAAGCCCCTTTTTTGTTTCCTGATTTATTTCGTAAGGACCTCATTGTTCTTTACATTTCTGATAAAATGAAATTTCAGTGTTTTTTTGTTTGTTTGTTTTGTATGTGTGTATGTGTGATGGAGTCTTGCTCTGTCACCCAGGCTGGAGTGCAATGGCACGATCTCGGCTCACTGCAACCTCCACCTCCCAGGTTTAAGCAATTCTCCTGCTTCAGCCTCCCAAATAGCTGGGATTACAGGTGCACGCCATGATGCCTGGCTAATTTTTTGTATTTAGTAAAGACAGGGTTTCACCATGTTAGTGAGGCTGGTCTCGAACTCCTGACCTCAGGTGATCCACCTACCTCGGCCTCTCAAAGTGCTGCGATTATAGGCGTGAGCCACTGCGCCTGGCCTTCAGTGATATTTTTTAAAGTACTAAATACAAGGCACTGGATTACAATTCAATGATAAATTTTTCTTTAGTGGTATTATCATTTTCACCCAAAAGCACCAGGCCAGTCTTTCCCAAGAGTGGTAAGATATGCCTTGTAGTACAAATTTAACCCCTTTTTCACTGCAAATCAACTTAGACTGAATTTTAACTCTGAACTTTTACTAATGATTAGAGTCATTTTTAAAACATTGTCATGAAGTTTACTTCTTGATTTATAGTTTATAATTTTCTGGATGCATGTGTGTGTCTGAATGTCATGCTACTGAATTCATTTGATAATCTTTATTTTATTCCAGTTCTACTCCGGTCCTTTCTTCACTTCCCAAATGTACCTGAGGTGATAATTACATTGTAGGTTTTGCTAAAATAAAATTAGGTTTTAATTGACCTATTCTTACAATTAAAGCTTAAGTTTCCATAGATGTGATTTTGTCTATTAGAGACACGACTTTCCCCACTTTTCAAGATATTCTAAGTATCTGATGCACAGTTAACACCATTTGGCATAAATGATGAAATATGAGTCACTTCAAAGAATGTGATCTTCCACTTGACAGGGAAGATAAAGGTCTTAGGAGAAAAAGTTCTCAAACACAAATTTTTCTTAAAAATATATCTAGATCAGATTATTCCACAACTTAATGACATTAACCATACTAGTGATTCTGGACATATTCAAGATAGCTTGAAATGCAGGTTTTTCCTCAATTTCTGATTTGGGAAAGTGTATGGGTTATGGCTCAGTATTGACCAAAGGGAAATTTTCATGTTGTTTAAAGACTTGTGATTAGATAATGTGATAGTGTAAATAGTTGAAATAATGAGCATAAGGAGAGCCCTGGTGGGACAAAAGAAAGATGTTAAAACTGCTTTGCTTTAGGCAGTCCCTACATTGGCAATAGCAGCACTACAGAAAGAGCAAAGAGCTGAGATTTATTTTTAAATTACTCTTGCTCATGAAAATACATTTTCAAGATCTAAACAGATATTAAAATTGTGTAAGTTCATTGTGTCTTTGGAAAACCCCGTTCTCTTGTATTTAGAGACAAGTGTCTGAAGTACTCCCAAGATGTGTTTCCTGTTAGATTGTTAAATAAGCTTAATCAAAACTATGATTTCATAATAAAACTATTATTTTGACAAGCAAGGTTCATAACTTTTTTCCTTCTCATCAGGATAAATTGAACCTGATAATGTTTAAATATCTCTAAAGGAGCATTTTTTTCTGAAGAAACAGAACAGCAGGAATATTTGGAGTACTTCTACATTTGGAACAATAGAATTAATATGGCTTTGGTCATCTCCAAACCCTTTATGTTACAGATATTAACAGCTTTGCCCAAGACTTTTCTATTGAAGTAGAATCTTTGGTGTGGGAGCAATTTGCACTATAGCAAATTGTGTCTCATTAAAGATTCTATGTATCAATAGTAGCAAAGAACACATCTTATATGTAGGATTATTCCATATATTCTTAGACATTTTTAAATAAATGTTTCTAGGAAGTAAAATATAAGAAATTAGGTTACAATGTTATTTATTTTAATATTTGTTTTTTCAGGTGGCTTAACAGAATTAATATGCTGACAGCAGGATATGCAGAAAGAGAGAGGATTAAGCAGGAACAAGGTAAAGGAATACTTTTTAAAAATAATTATGTTATACTTTTTTTCCTGCAGTTATCCTATACAGAAATTCATTGCTATCACTTGAGAGAAAATACATATGTCATTTTTGTTTATTTCTCTTCTAGGCACTTAAGTGAGGTTTAACAACTTGTATAGATAGGAACTGAATGCTCAAATTTTTGGAGCAGCTAATGTGGAGTTCTCTCCTATTTGTTACCCCCTCCTCCCATCTCGTTCCTATGAAGAAACAAAATCTTAAAAGTGGAAAAAGTCTATAATAGGTCTTATGATTGAACCAAGTCCAGATCCTTAGCAGTGAGCAATTTTTTACTATTTAGCGGTTTTATAGACATTTAAGTGGCCTTTTATGCAAATAAATGAGATGAATGATCTTTTCTTTCATAAATTTTCTCATTTGGTTATGTTCTTCAGCTCTGTTACTAACTCTGTGATCCTATGGAATTTGCCTTGGTACTGACCTCAGATTTATGAAACACAGTGTTATGGTGCAGAATTGAAATCTTAAGAACAAAAGCTGTGGTCATTGTTCTTAGGTGGCTTCACATTTCCCAAAGGGTGTTTATTGTACATCCTTTGGAAACATAAATAGGTTTTTGAAATTATCTGTTAAAAGAATCCATAGACTGACACACTTATAAACACAAACCTATTCGTAGTTGTGTCTTCAGTGGGCATAGCCAGTTTATTGATGTGGAGATTCTAAAAGCCTTCTGTTTCCTTTTATACTTAGAGTAAAATCTCAACCAGGTGTTTTTTTTTTGTTTGTTTTTTTGTTTTTTGTTTGAAATGGGGTCTCACTCCAATGCCCAGGCTGAAGTGCAGTAGTGTGATCTTGATCTTGGCTCACTGCAGCCTCGACCTCCCAGGCTCAACGATCCTTCCACCTCAGCCTCCTAAGTAGCTGGGACCACAGGCATGCACCACCACAACTGGCTAATTTTTGTTTTTGTTTTTGCTTGTTGATTTTTGTAGAGATGGAATTTTGCCATGTTGCCCATGCTGGTCCCGAACCCCTGGACTCAAGCGATTCGCCCATCTCCCAAAGTGCTGGGATTACAGGCATGAGCCATCGTGCCCGGCCTTCAGCCAACTCTTTTTTTAAAAAACACCTAAAAACTAAAGTTTTTAAAGATGTAAAGAAGACAGCCAGATCCCAAAACCAGTATGTCAGCAAATGTTTAAGCACAGATTAGTAAATTTTTTCTGTAAATAACCTAATAATATTTTGGGCTTTGCAGGCCATGTAGTAGAGACTATATATTGCATAGGCCTAATTTATGGTAAGAGTACTGAAAAGAAATTAGTCTTCCTTTTCAAATTTCTTTAAAAGGAATAAAACAGTTCTCTAAAAGTGTTTATAGATTTTTTTCTGATTTGTTAAAGACATTGTGTGGGCAATGTACTGATAGGAAAATGAATCTTTGACTCAATTTGCATAAATATAAGGGAGCTTGGTTCTTAGGCTTAACTTCTGTATTTTATTACTTGGCATTACTATGAACCTGAGCTTCATCTTGATTTTAGTGAATTTCCTTTGTACTTGGTATTATATAGCCAAATTTTATGATGGACGAAATAACTGGTAAGTTATATAGTTATATTGGACATGCAGGTTCCAAAAAGTATTTAGTCTGTGGATTCATGATGTATTGGTCTATCATGTGAGTAGAAAATCATAGGCAGAAGCTAGTAGTTACAATTTAATGCAACAAGAATCTTGCTAATGCAATACAACCAGTATCTCTGAAATAATTTTGATTTCCACATAGAGTGTGTGTTCCTCAGTCACTTTAGCATAGGTCAGAAACATATTAGACTTCTTACCTCCTGAATGATTAGGTTGCATGGTATTCCATGTAGAAAACTACTAGATGCACTTATCTACTTCACACTTCTGTAGAGTTATTTGAGTAGAGTTATATCTTCTGAGTACCATTCTAAGTAGTGAAGATAAGCTTAATACAAAATATAGCGGTTTGAGGACTGGGAATATTTCTCCAAGATGCAAGGACATAGCTGCCAGGTACTGTTTCCATCTAAATAGCCAGTACAGCTTAGAAGTGACTCTTTCATTGACTTAAATAAAAATTTAGTGAATTGCTGTCTTTGATTATAGAAGTGTAAAAGATGTGGGGTTCTCTTTCAACATCCATTGTTGTACTTGGAGAAAACAGAATTACACTAAATTCAGCCGCCAAGATAATAATTTGGCTAATTGTCTACTGATCATTTTTGTATTTTTTCCAGCTTCAAGAAAGACATTCATGACATTATTTTCAGTCACACATAAGGTCTTTTTAAAGCCTTAATCACACACAAAAATGAATGAAATATATTGTATTTCTTTGACAGTTCTAAATGAAAAAGTCTTTTTTTTTCAAATCATCCTTTTGTGTCAACATGAGAAAATAAAGTAGAAGTTTTCCTCTTCTAGTGATTGCACTGCTTTTTCATGAGTGCTTATAAAATCGTGTATCATTGAAAGAGACATTAAAAGTATCCATTTAATTTGTGCTATATAGACACCTAAGAAAAATAAATTAATTTGCCATTAGAATAAAAATCAGACTAGTTTTCGTCCTCTAAGCAACAGTGTGTCTCTAATTTTCCACACAAACCCAAAAGAGCCTAACTAAAATTTCTATGTAGCCTCTTCTCTGACATTGCTTTCTCAAAGACACACAGCTTAGTGTAAGAAAAATAATAATAATTTGCAAAGTAGTATTTCAGCCTTTTCTTAGGCAACCCAAGAAAACTTTGGACTGATAATGCTTTTCAATAAACCAAGAATTCCATCAAATAGTGGGACTAAAATTCTTCCTAATTTAACTAGAAGGAAAAAGTAGAGAAGGAGCCTTCCAAAATCTGTCACTTGTAGTGACAGCTATGGAACCCTTGATAAAATCGTGATCATCTCCTTAGTGTGCTAATAAGGACCACTTGAGGTATTAACGCCTTGAAGGTATCAGTGCAAACATCAAGGAGGTACTCTGCACGGGTGCCACAGTTCCTAAAAATAGTGGGAAGAATACCGGCAGGGTGATCTTTCCTTGGCAGGGGCGGGTTTGTTTATTCCATTTACCTACAGAGTGATTTCCCAGTAGTATTTCAAGCTCTCACAGAACTACCCAACCCAGGCCCCAGGACTCCAGATTTTAATTTTCATTGCTGGGCCTTGCTACAAGAAAAACTGTATGTTTAAGAAGAAGAACACCAGGCATTTATCGCTTATGGTATCTGAGTCACACTGTCCTGTCATGCTACTACAAATACACCCAAGAAGATAAGCAGTTCTAATATTTATTGAGTGTTATCAAGATGCAAGGCACTTGAATATATGTTACCTTATTTAGTGCCCACACACACACAACTCTGAAAGGCAGTTATTATTAGACCCCTTTTATAGATAACAAAACAGACTCAGAGAGGTTAAATAACCACCACAAGAACACCAAGATGGTAAGTGGTCTAGCTAAGAGTCGAAGCTACATCTGTCTGACTATATAGTTCATGTGTTTTTCCACCATCATTTGCTGGGTCCGTTTCTGGGCAACTGTGCCAATTCATATTTGAGGGAACACTTGGTATACTGGCTATCACTGGCATGAACCAATGGAAAAAAATAGATATCAAATTAAGATTAAGATTTGCTTATCTTTTACTCAAAGGGAATAACTAAAGCAGCAATAGAATTTTCAGAGTCTTTGTATTTTGAGGCCTGAATATAATTGAGAATGTATTTTATTTCCAACTTCCTTTGCTGAAGAATTTATGTTCACAGTAGCCAGAGGTATATAGCAGGAGGAGATGGGGGATAAAATGTTCATCAATATACACATCAAACTCTTCTGCTATACTTTACAAAAGAGTCCCAGCAACTTAGTCTCCAGAGCTTTAGGGTAAGGCAGTTTCTTAGTTCAAATCCCAGATCTATTACTTTCTATTTGATATATAGTAATTTCTTAATGTATATTTACTATGATTATCATTAATATTAATCAGCACTGCAGGGAAACCGTATAAAAATATTACAGTATGGGAATTCATGGGTGGAGAGGAGTTCCTGTAAATACACGTGCCATGATTGTTCACCTAAGTGTGAATATTAGTTAAGCCTTGTGATGATTCTTTTGTGATTTAAATTTTCATAAGAATAAGGAGACTTTTGTTATAATATGTTTTTTCTTATCATCTGAAACTGATGGATAATACTTCAGGTTTTTTTCTTGTAAATCATATAAAGAATAAAACCAGCAGTTACAGGGTGGATGGGATATTACTGGAACAGATTCCAATTATTGGCCCCCTTTTGCTGCATTTGACTTACTCTAGTAATTTGAACTTATCTCTTAAGAGTTCTTTCCCCTCCCTCTTGCCTGAGGTCTGCCAAGTCACTTTGTCTAGCTGCTTACATTTGCTACCCTTTTAAGTAGTTCTGGAAGTTTGGAACTTGCAGCCCACATCAGCAGATTTGCCCTTTTGCATTTGGCAAGAATCAGAATGTGCCATGTGTTTCCAAGGAGAGGTGGGAGTATGGTGTTATAGAGATTCATGTCAGCATGAGTCTGGAAACAGTGATTGTTAGATAATCAGTGAACTGAAGCCAGAGAAGAGAATTGAGAGCATTATTTTTAGAGCTGTTTATATCTGTAGAGATCTACAGCAATGTATATATTGCTTTTCTTTGGGTACCTTTAAGATAAAATTATATACCTTTAAGAGGCATCATGTGGTATCATTCATTAATTGAAGCTTCAGAATAATTGGATCTGAAATCTAAGGTACCCTAAACCTGATTGGGCTCATGCAGTACGTTTTTCTTAACTTTCTAAAATTATAGCTGCATGTAACTGCTTGCTTTAAAAGGAAGTTAGAATTAGGTGATTATACATTTACTTTCTCCTCAAAACTCAACTGAAAATAAAAGTTGGTAGGCCAAGGGTAAGGTAGTGCTGGGGAACATAATGTCGGAACCGAATTTAGATTTCCTTTTTTTAAAGGGTAGTTCATGTTTGTGAAAATATGACTAGAAGCATTTAGTAGAATGTTGACGTATCCATGTCTGTGAATTTTCAGATTACTGGAGTGAGAGTGACAAGGAAGAAGCAGATACTCCATCAACACCAAAACAGGATAGCCCTCCACCCCCATATGATACATACCCACGACCTCCCTCGGTAAGTTAGCAACAAGAACATTACTTATCACCAGATTCTTTGACCTGAAACATCCTTTTGTATGTTAAAAACATATGCAGTAGATTGCATATCAAACTTCAGGTTTCTCAGGGGAAAAGAAAACTGGGAGTCTAAAATCAATAAGCAAATTTTTTTAAATATACAAAGAATATTTAACCAGGAAAAACAGTCACTACAGATTCCAGGCAGAATAAGTATGTCACCACTTTTATTAACAAAATATACTGTTTGTGTTAAGGTAGCCTTTGTGGAGATAATCAACAACAAAAAAGTTTTCTTAGAAAAAAGATATATAAAATGACCTTATTTATTCCACACTAATAGAGTTTATTCCTATGTCCTTTAGAATGAACTCATAAAAATTAATATTATAACTATATTGAAGATATTTTTGCATGTAGCTTTCTCAGCAGCCATGGGACCTGGTTTAATGTATATGTTCGTATGGCGTGTCAGACAATTCTCTGTAAATTACTCTGTGTATAGACTGTACTTTGATATTTTAATAGGATAAACAGCTGGTTTACTTGGGACTATCCCACTTTATGTCCCTTTCCCATCAGAATTACCAAGAGTATCTCAGTAGTGTTCCGGTTTAGACAATAATATTCCATGGTCAGGCCGGGCATGGTAGCTCATGCCTCTAATCCCAGCGCTTTGGGAGGCCAAGGCGGGCAGATCACCTGAGCTCAGGAGTTCGAGAGCAGCCTGGCCAACATGGTGAAACCCTGTCTCTACTAAAAATATAAAAATTAGCCAGGTGTGGTGGCGGGCGCCTGTAATCCCAGCTACTCAGGAGGCTAAGGCACAAGAATCGCTTGAACTTGGGAGGTGGAAGTTGCAGTGATCTGAGATCACACCACTGCACTCCAGCCTGGGTGACAGAGTGAGTCTGTGTCTCAAAATAATAATAATATTCCATGGTCACATTACCATAAGAATCAATTCTGCCTATCTTGGGACTAAGTCTTCCACATAGGAAATAGAAGCTGGATTTAGGTGACAACAGCCAACCTAATTCCATCTCAGTACTACTCCAGGGGGATAATTCATATTTTCTCTCTTTTTCTAAAACATCAGGATCTGGATAATTTCTTTTAAATATCTATAAAAGAAGAAGAATAGGAAACAGCATCTTCACTGAACAGCTGCTTAAACATGGCAATTTGTGAATTTCAAGAAGAAAACTATTCATATTATTATTAACATGTGGGAAGGTAACGGACTGCCCGCAGAGGATGCCAAGTAACTTCTCCTCCTTTACCAGGAGGGGTGGTATGCAGCTTCACCTCAGTCAGGCATGTCCTGGCTGCCACCTCAGCCCTGTTTGTGATGATCACATTTAACAAATCAGGCTCGGCCTGGGCTGGTGTGTTATTAGTCCCCAGAGGTAGAGTAAGGCTTGTGGCAGTAGAGGTGCCTGCAACTATTTTACAGTGTTCACTTGATGCTAGTCCTTTTTCTGGTTATGTTTTGTGCTATAACATATAGTCCCAAACTTTAAATTCCAGGGATAAAAATATTCCATTTTTCTTTTATATTATGTGCCCTGCAGCATCTATGCTCAAGGCTAATGGTAATCCCCAGCAAGGTATAATCTCATCCTGCCTAACATTTTTAACCCCATAGAAAGTAAGACCATCAGACAGCTTTTCTCTGGCACCCATAGGAGCAGACATTCTCCTATGAAGAAAAGGAAGGGTTCTGTCGGTTTATAGGCAACCTATTCTCATATCCAAAAGACTCTCTCCTTGTCCCCAACCCCAAGCTACATGAAATCAGGAATATGAATCCAGGGACAATACTTCTTCAAGATCTCAAAATGTGTAGAGTTTTTAAACTTTGGAATTTTTGTAGTTGCTGAATTTTCTTATGTAAGCACTAACTCTTATACTTTCATTGTTGTAAAATTTTGCATTAATATGTCAGATTTTTCATGAGAGCTTGGTATAGCAGCATTTCAATACATCCATGTCTCTGTCTCTTAAAATGTAAGCTGGGGCCTAACTTTGAGATGTCTACAAACTTGCCTAGTCATTAACTTGACTACGTAAGAGTTCATCTACTTAAATATTACCTGGTGGAAACCGAATGTGTTCCTTGGAATAGAAGTGGTCTGTTATTTTGGTAGAGACTAATTAGGGGCTCCTTTCTACAGATGAGTTGCGCCAGTCCTTATGTGGAAGCAAAACATAGCCGACTTTCCTCCACGGAGACTTCTCAGTCTCAGTCTTCTCATGAGGAGTTTCGCCAGGAAGTAACTGGGAGCAGTGCAGTGTCTCCCATTCGCAAGACAGCCAGTCAGCGCCGCTCCTGGCAGGATTTAATTGAGACGCCACTGACAAGTTCAGGCTTACACTATCTTCAGACTCTGCCCCTGGAGGATTCTGTCTTCTCTGACTCTGCAGCCATCTCCCCAGAGCACAGACGGCAGTCTACCCTGCCAACTCAGAAATGCCACCTGCAGGATCACTATGGGCCGTACCCCTTAGCTGAGAGTGAGAGGATGCAAGTGCTAAATGGAAATGGGGGCAAGCCTCGAAGTTTTACTCTGCCTCGAGATAGCGGGTTCAACCATTGCTGTCTGAATGCTCCAGTTAGTGCCTGTGACCCACAGGATGACGTGCAACCCCCAGAGGTGGAGGAAGAGGAGGAGGAGGAGGAGGAGGAAGGGGAGGCAGCAGGGGAAAACATAGGAGAAAAAAGTAAGTATGTTTCTGGAGATTCTTAGCCTGTGTACACAAAGTCCTAACCTTTTCAAACTTCTTATTTGAAGAAAATAGAATCTTGCTTCCCTTTTTTCTTAAAATAATAGTATTGCTATATAGTAAGTTAGGTCTCCCTTGGTGACCTACTTTCAGAACTTCAGTAACTTGGGAAAACATGATGAGTAATGAAGCTTATATCCCAAGATACCCACAGCTGGAGCAAATAATTTTTTTCTCCAACTAAGCCATTTGCCTTTTAAGGTTAATGGTGGTTTTTTTTCCTTCCTTCTGTTATCCACTTTATTCTCACTAGCATGCACCATCTCATTGGCCCACAGTGGTTGCCCCCTGAGTTGGGTTAAGAAACTATAAATGTTTCAAGCAGGTTGTTAGCAGAGCCTTGGTTGAACAAATGAATATACACACACACCCACTCACATCTATACATATACATATTTATCTTTCCTTTTTATTGTCAGAAGATTTAAAGGAAAAATCCAAAAGATAGTTTTTCCAAGCAGAGATTTCACATAGCATTTCTTTCAACTCCAAAGAGCTGAACTTGTTTCTAGAAACCAATTTTCCAAAAGCATCCATCTACTTTCTTGGTATGTATGTTGATTATAAAGCTCAATTTATGTGAATCAACTCTTAAAAGACAAGTCAATGAAGTAACCCTCTGTCTTGTTGACATTAAGAATATCTTTACTAGTTATTAAGTTCTTTATTCAACATGCCATGCCAAGCCTCTGTTTAATACTAACGTGACACATCAGTCCAGAAACCCAGGCTGGTTTAAGGGAAAGGCTACAACTCAGTTATTTTAGTAAGAAAGAAAATCTAGGTTAGGCTATAAGTCTTGAACATAAAATGCCCAAAACAAAATATATAGAAGAAATAGTATAAAACTGTTCACATCTCTTTATTCAAAATGTAGTCTCGGTCAATTAATACAGATAACTTGAGCAAATGGTGATGAAATCACAGTTACTTGTTTGGTACCCCTAGGGCAATAGACTTCTCTTTTTAAAAGATGAAAGCAGAATGTAGCCCTCAGACCATTTTACAAATATATGGGACTTTGATTACAGGATATATTAGTGTAAGTTCTTCATCACAACTGGAAAAGTATCTCAAAGTTCACAGATTACCAACAGGTCAAGAGCCCCATGTCAGTGTCAAGCGTGGCTCATTTAAAATGATAGTCTCTTTGGAAATGATTGACAAGAAAATACAGTGGACCCCCCTTTATGGTATGGATCTTCATTGCACTATTTAATATTATCTACCAACAAAATATAAGAATTGCTTGTAATAAAATTCATATGCTGGGGCAGTTTCCATGTGAAGTATACTTTAGCCGCAATCTCCATGAGAAACATTATAAAAGGTATGTTATTAGTACAGGAAAAGTAATTACCATTCATTACTTGTCAAGCCCTTTCAACATTCACATCTATCAGAGTTTATGGAAGACTCTTATGGAAGAAATATTTAGGAGCCATGTTAGTCCTCTGTAGGAGTTCTGGCAAGCATAATAGTAATGTTTAATATTTTAAAGATTACTAAAATTAATAAATTGTCTTCTAAAATTTAAAGATGAGTTAGAAACTTCATTTCAACTGTCATTCCGGTACTACACAACTGCTGTGACTAAGTATGTGAGGTTTATTTATTCTTTTACAAACATATTGGAGAAAACACTTTATCTCAGCTATTTTAAGATAAACTGTGTTGAAATTAGGCACAGCCCTCTGAAATAGAGAATTCTGTTCAGAAAACATTTCATCATTCCTACAGGTTAAGTCACTAATGTTGTCTTGTTTTGAAGAAGTTAGGCACTTAAGAGATCATCCTGGTCATTGAATAAGGGAAGACTAGAAAGAAGCAAGCGTGTCCTAAGACATGAAGGGAAAATATGGCACCATGCTTGCTCATTCTTCAAGTTTCCGGTAGTCCACAGAGCACCTCTAGTTAGATAGCATTCAATTTTTTCTTCTAGAGTCTCTTTTTTGTTGTTCAGTAGATTGGATTTTTTAGCCAAATAGATGCACTCCTAAGTTGGTTGGTTTTTTTCTTTACATTTCAGATGAGTTAAGTGGGTATTCAGTGCTTTCCATCTTTTTCAGTGGGCTTTCTGCAGAATAATTGTTATAAGACAGAACAGACCTAGTAAGTGTGTCAGTAAATTTGGTATTGTACTTTTTGTCTTTACAGTACAATATTGTGGTATGTTTCTTGCTATTTCAGTCAGATCTGCTTCACTGAAAGTGACCTTGCACTATCTTTCAGGCCCCATTTCTTTCTGGGTATTTTTTCCATAAATCTTGCACTTGATTTCTCCATGTACTTCAGACTGTTCATAACAGAGTAGTGCATTCATGCTTTCTGGAAGATGCTTATTATTCAATGAAATGTATGTTTGTTCTATTTTGGTTTTCCGCATTGCTATTTCTAATATTTAGGAGTAGGCAATTTGATGAACACCTTATTCAGGAAACATCAGCTTTAAAAACCAGTGTTTTCAAAAGAATCTTTAAGGTCTAGTTATGGGATGTCATATTTATGGCTTCCCTGGATTGACCATTAGGAGTAAGTTCTCAGGCTGCTTGTTCAGATCAAGCTGTTTGGTGTTATGTCAGCAGAGCAAAAATTATACACGGGAACGAAGCTGTGGCCATTACATTAGCCTTAGCCTCCCGTACACGTCCTCCAACACAGAGTGCTCACTGTGCTGCCACCCAGTTCAGCAGGCAACCTGTGCTTGTAAAAATCAAAATCCAATGGCAGTGTGTTACTAACTGTGCTGCTCCAGGTCAGCATTCAGTTTGACCTCCTGAAGTGAATTTGTAGTAATCAAGTACAGAACTTGATGACTACAAAATTATCAGTTTAATGTGTAGTTCCAAACATTTTTCTCAGTTTGCCAAGAAATTAAAAATAGGAAGTATCAGGCAAGTGGCCAAGAGAAATAATGGAAGAAAACATGAAAATAGTCTGTCATATGCTTTAAGGGTGAAGAATTATGTCCTCTTTCTTATTTATATTTTATCTTACCTTGTATCACAATATATGTTATATAGTGCTTATGAGCTTACAGAGCAATCTAAGAAGCAAGATATACCTAAATCCATGCCTTAACTGTTTTTCATTTTCCTTATGGATATGGAATTTGGCCCTGCTTATAAGTGTATTTAGCCTTCCTTAGAACAGACTTCAATCTGTGTTCTCATGGCTGAACTACCTTTTGCCTTATTTTGAAATTCAATTATTTAACTGAGTCATACTGTGATTTTCTTAGGCTGAACTCATTTTAGTCTGAAATGGATGGTACTAAAAGTACACAGATGAGACCTGTCTTGTTTTCCTTTGACTGAAAAGTCAGCTTGCATATTAATTATCTTGACCCATTTCACTGACATTTGAGAAAAGACAAGTAATTTCCTGTTATCCCAATTAGCAGTTTCAAACCTTACTAGGTATGGACCTTATAAGACATCAGCTAAATTAAATTATAAATTATGTCATTCTATGCAACTTTAAAGGAATATAAATTATGAAAGTATGGGACAAAATATGAAGATATATTTCATTCAGAAATAATCTGCCATAACATTAAAATGCTATTTTGGTTAATACAGCTTGAAGTCAGCTTAGAAAATCTCGCTTTCCTTTGCTGTATGTACTAGCCAATTCAGATGAGGTTTTGAAAAACATTATCCCTTAATCCTGCTGATTTTCCCCTAAGCAATTATAAGGGAACTCTCCTGGACACACATTCTTGGTGCCTTCATTTACTCAGTGAAGTCATAATGTCCTTTATCATTGTCTTCAAGATTACCTACCAGTATTCTCACTTAATTTACACATATAGTAGCTTGGTCTTAGAAATCTAAAGCAAAACCTAGGTCTTTTAAGGGGGAATAAAATCTATTACCTTGGAGCCACTGTACACATTAGATTATCAGGCTGAAATATTACTGACACTTTCAAAATGAGATCTGCTGAGAAATATATTTTAAGGTTATTTTTAAAAATCTAGACTGAGTTTGGTGGCTCATGCCTGTAATCCCAGCTTTGTCACTGTCCCACTTACAACTGGTATGATTGATCAAGTCATTTAACACCTCGAGACCTCACTGTCTTCATTTTCAAATCATACGGTAATAATACCCAGCTTTTGAGGTTGCATGAGTATTCAATGAAGTGATATCAGAAAGCACCTTAGATCCATATATGACACATTATAATTCTGTCCAGTAAATGTTATATAGATTTTATATTTGTTTTATTTATAGATTTATATAATTATATAGATTTTATGTAGATTTGTATTAAGGCAAAGTGGGCAGTTACAATACTTAAATAGTGCATTAGGCCTGGCAAACCTCATTAAGTAATGTTTACTACATGTCCTATCTTTGTTCAGTTCTAGCCATCGAGTCGAACCATATGAAATGTTGCTTTTGTAGGTCAAAATGATGAAACATTAGCAATTTTGTATGTTTCAACCTAACATATTAGCTGTGTTCTGGGAGCTAAAATAGAAATGTTTCTCATTTCTCATTCTTATCACTCACTACTCCTTTCCTTTTTGACTTTGGACATTTGGGAACTCAAAAGAACCTTGTATTCCAAATAGCAATAATTTTATCAGATATATGTACTGAAATATTTATTTATAGATCTTGTCATTTGGGTCTCATTTCAAATATTTCCCCTCAGAGACCCTTTCTGACAACCCAGTCTGACCCAGATACCCGCCACCACCATTCATCCTCTTGTATGGTTACCCTGTTTTACATTTTTTCCAGCTTTATCACTATGAGTATAATATTAATATTGTTCACAGATTTATTTTCCATCCCTACCCACCAGAATATAAACTTCTGAAGAGTGGGGATTTTATTCCTGTCTTATACACCTAGCACCTAAAACAGTATATGGCCCATAGTAGCCCAGGCACTATTGAAAGCATGAATGAGTGAATGAATGAGTAATAGCTAACCCCTTTTGTTACTAACTTCCTTTCAATTTTATTATTTATAGAACTAAAGTTATTGTATCCAGCATATGACATAAAAGAAATCAAAACATTGCAGAATCCTCATTTTTGGTATTTTGTGAAGGGAAAGCCAGGACTGCATGTATTCAGCACACCCTCTTTATGCTGGAGACCACAAAGCTGGGATGCTGATAACTAGAATTACTGCTCTTCACGTTATGGCTCTTTTATGGTCACATTCTCTACTATTGAAACCATTTCCTCCTGTTTCACTGCCATTTCAAAGATGAAGGCCACAAGAATATGACATCTGAAATAACTAGTTCATTGTCATAAATCAGTTAGAAACCAGATCTTCCAACTTTCTTTTGGTTCTTCCCACCAAAATCCACTGCCTGTAGAAGAAAGGAAAACTCAAATCACTACCAGTGCTTGGCTAACATTCCTAGTTATCCATCACCTAGCTTCATCTTAATTAGTTTGTAAAAAGTGTTGAAACTGCAACTTGTACTTTGGCAAATAACCAATAGCCCTGCATCAGCCAGGAGAATAATCTCAAAAGTGTTAATAAGTAATGACATCAGATGTAAATGGCAAAAGAAGGAATTGTAGATGCTGTCAAGTCACAACAGCAGAATATTTGGCCAGAAGAGAATTAAAGCTCACACAAAACAATGTCAACCCCTCACTAGCATAGGTAAGATGTTATGATTTATGTTATTTTTTCTTACCAAGAGGGATTATTAGATTCAGCCACACTGTTATCTGCTACTATTTTCACGCATCAAAAAAAAAAAGAAATCACTTCTCTTCAGCTCAATAATAGCATATTGTTCATTTCTCCATAGAGTACCTTCTAGCTTATTGTATGAGAACCTACAGCCTCTTTTTACCTTGCTCACCCTTGCCAGAGTAGTCCGAAGGTCACAAATGCCTCATTTTTGTCCCTCAGCATACACAATTTACCTCCTATGGTTGGTTACCAACTACCAGAAGATGATAGATTAAGATTTAATAAGATTGCACCATAAAACATATCTTGGAGATTTTTTAACTACCCTATTTTTGTTGTGTAATTCCAGAGTAATAACTTGCTTATTGCAAAATAAATAGTACAGTGATGAAAGTGCAAAACCACCTTCTCTTTTCTTTACTCTCCAAAGTTACTGTCAAGTTAAGGTTTTAAAAATCAATTCTTGCATGAATTTATTTTCCTTATATATCTCTATCTTGTAACTCAATGTGAGTTAGGGATATGAAGGATGGTTTAGTTGATTATCAGTTAGAGTTCCTGTAAAACTTTTTAGATATGGCATTAGTTTATAATGTAAGCAACCGTCCTGTGAAATAACTTACATAGCACCTTAGAACCCAGCCCAGTCCCAAAATTTATTACTCTCGAAAATGTAGCAGTTGACCTTTTCAAAAACAATAGAAATGTGAGAAGAAAAAAATGGCATTGGTTGTACATGCACACTCATACACTGCCCCCCACAACACACCCCCTCACACACACCCCAACTCAAATATCAGAAGTTCTCTTGCCTACTTGCCTAATGCCTTAATGCCTTATGAATTTTGCTCAGCTTTCTTTATGAAGATCTTCCAGTACTTTCAGTTTATACAAAGCTCTGTGATGAAAAGAGCCAAGCCAGAGCCAGTTAGAAACAATTAGCCAGTCTATGCTATTGTGAATAGTGCCGCAATAAACAAACGTGTGCATGTGTCTTTGTAGTAGAGTAATTTATAATCCTTTGGGTATATACCCAGTAGTGGGATGGCTGGGTCATATGGTACATCTAGTTCTAGATCCTTGAGGAATCGCCATACTGTTTTCCATAATGGTTGAACTAGTTACAATCCCACCAACAGTGTAAAAGTGTTCCTATTTCTCCACATCCTCTCCAACACCTGTTGTTTCCTGACTTCTTAATGATTGCCATTCTAACTGGTGTGAGATGGTATCTCATTGTGGTTTTGATTTGCATTTCTCTGATGGCCAGTGATGATGAGCATTTTTTCATGTGTCTGTTGGCTGTATGGATGTCTTCTTTTGAGAAATGTCTGTTCATATCCTTTCCCCACTTTTTGATGGGGTTGTTGCTTTTTTCTTGTATATTTGTTTGAGTTCTTGGTAGATTCTGGATATTAGCCCTTTGTCAGATGAGTAGGTTGCAAAAATTTTTTCCCATTCTGTAGGTTGCCTGTTCACTCTGATGGTAGTTTCTTTGGCTGTGCAAAAGCTCTTTAGTTTAATTAGATCCCATGTGTCAATTTTTGCTTTTGCTGCCGTTGCTTTTGGTGTTTTAGACATGAAGTCCTTGCCCATGCCTATGTCCTGAATGGTACTACCTAGATTTTCTTCTAGGGTTTTTATGGTATTAGGTCTAACATTTAAGTCTCTAATCCATCTTGAATTAATTTTCGTATAAGGGGTAAGGAAAGGATCCAGTTTCAGCTTTCTACTTATGGCTAGCCAATTTTCCCAGCACCATTTATTAAATAGGGAATCCTTTCCCCATTTCTTGTTTCTCTCAGGTTTGTCAAAGATCAGATGGCTGTAGATGTGTGGTATTATTTCTGAGGACTCTGTTCTGTTCCATTGGTCTATATCTCTGTTGTGGTACCAGTACCATGCTGTTTTGGTTACTGTAGCCTTGTAGTATAGTTTGAAGTCAGGTAGCGTGACGCCTCCAGCTTTGTCCTTTTGACTTAGGATTGCTTGGAATCAACCCAAATGTCCATCTGTGACAGACTGGATTAAGAAAATGTGGCACATATACACCATGGAATACTATGCAGCCATCAAAAAGGATGAGTTTGCGTCCTTTGTAGGGACATGGATGCAGCTGGAAACCATCATTCTTAGCAAACTATCACAAGAAGAGAAAACCAAACACCGCATGTTCTCACTCATAGGTGGGAACTGAACAATGAGATCACTTGGACTCGGGAAGGGGAACATCACACACTGGGGCCTATCATGGGGAGGGGGGAGGAGGGAGGGATTGCATTGGGGAGTTATACATGATATAAACGTTATGCACATGTACCCTAGAACTTAAAGTATAAAAAAAAAAAAAAAAAAAAAAAGAAACAATTAGCCAGTCTAGCCTCCAAAAGCGAGAAAGCAGAACTTGGATATGGGCTTCATAGCCACTGAGTCTGGTGACCAGTTTACCTACAGATTTTAGCTTCAAGTTATAAAACACTGAACCTTCTACTAAACAATCTCTCCTATTTCCATTGTTCTCACTAGTTCCATACTACTAGCCACTCAGATTTTCTTATGCCGTGCCATAGGTACATCTTGGCCTAATATTTGGTCTTAATAACACAATCTATTACACTCTAAACTTTTTCTTTTAATGGGAAAATGTTCCCACTACTATGTCATTCAATAAGGAAAAAGTGCCCATTATTATATTTTTAAGTGGAAAATGTGATCTTAAAAAATTAATAGTTAAACCTCATACTTGAGAACTTATAGCAGGTTCTTGTCTCAGGAATGACAATTTCGTATATTTTTGTTTTTATTACAAACACAAAATATGCCAATAAAATCAACTGTCTGGATTATTTTGCAGACATTTTAGAATACTTGAAAATAAGAGTTATAGTTGTGTAACTCAGTGATTGACTTCAGAGCTTTTAGAACTACAAACTCTTTAACGTTCTTACTCATAGATTTTCTAACATTTCAATATCTAGATTTAGCCAGCTAAAGTGCCAACTATATCTCTGTATTGTATATGTGGTTTGTTGTATCAATATATAATCCAATTAGTTCCAAACATGCATTCATGCATTCAACATGCATTTATTGTTTATTTTTCTACACACAAGGTACCATGTTAAGAGCCTGTCTAGCTCTTCCGTAAGTCTATTTACAACAGAAATGTGTAAATTATTTTTAAGAAATAAGAGATTTTTTTCTTTCTGATAACATGAAACACAGCAAGTAATTCCAAATATGCAACATCTTTGTTACCTTGTAGCAGTAGTTTTCCCTAGTAACCAGTTTATAATTTTATAAAACTTATTCATTGAGAGATGGTGCAAGATATTTTATTTTTATGTTAAGTTACTTATCACTTATGCAAAATTTATAAGACTAGTTAAAATCAGATGAGATCACTTAAAGAGCTATTTCTGATTCAGCTTATTCCTTAAACATCATGGTTGAGGAATATGCATTCTGGTTACCCAGTTGTACTGATTAACACAAATCAGATGTCTAAAAATCAATGAACTGAACTTCATATTATACTGACCATAGATTAATTTTTTTTTATAATTGAGAAAGCACTTCTTAATGTTATGCTATAATCATTGTAGAATTTGATTATCAGAAAAACCTATTAATATAGGGAATATTAGCAGAGCGTTAAATACAGAACATTATATTGTATTTTGAATGTCTATTTTAGGGAAATTTGAACCTTAAAATTTTAAATAGTTTTTCATTTCCTTCCACATTTGAAATCCCTAATCTTCCATGATTTTGAATCTGTTACTTTTACTGTGCTATTTCTCTTTTGATAAATCATCCGTAGAATGTAGTTACTTAATGCCTAAGATCTATTCACTTAAGACCTCCAATTTTATTGGTCATTTTCGTTATTTTTTTTTTTAATTTTTGTTGTTATGGCCCCTCCACTGCTCCATGACTGAATTTAGAGTTTATTCTGTAACTTATGAAATGGACATTGTAAAGCATATACCTTGAGATTCTTGGTGAGAGAAAATAGCCCATAACTTTGATGTCACTAAACTTAAACTGTACACATTTTTTTTTCTCTTTATTTAGCATCTTGGGTTCTTAGATTCATGATGCACTTTTATTAACTTGATTAGAAGGATTTTGCCTCAGCACTAGAGGTAGGCAAGATGTTTATCATTACAAAAATAATTCTGTAGAAATACTGAATAGTTTTGCTGAATAAGTAACTGCAAACGTGCCTTAACTTTGAATGCTTCTTTAAATTTGTAAGCATCTTTTTTTAATGTGTTACTGTCAGTGGTATCTCTCTGGCAAATAGTACAGTACCTATTTTAAAATGTTTTATGTTAAGGAAATGGATTCATTTAATAGATGAATTGCTTTTAATTGGGCTTGGCATGAAACATGAGTCATGCTGTATGTAAATATGCATATAGCCCTCTCACCATAGAACTTAGAGTTTTGAAGCACTTATCTTCACTTTCTACCCAAAACAGAAACTTTTGCATATTTAAAAAATTGTTGTTGAGCCTCTGCTTGAATATTTTAGAGACTCAGAACTCCCGCCTCCAAAAGCAGGCATTTCATGTTGAAGAGCCTTACTTACATTACAGAGTTCTTCCTTGTATTGATACAAAAACAAACTTCTGCTAAACTTTCTACTCATTGTGGATCTTAAAATTGCAAATTCGAAAAATCCAGAGCAAGCATTTGAAAGCCTGTCATGTTGAAAGATGATAAGATAGTCTTTGAAGTTCCAGAGAACATAATAGATAAAGGGCACAAGGAGGCTGATTTTAGATTGATATAAAAAAAAATCCAATTTTTGCAGGTTTATATAAGTTTAGTGGGCTCCTCATTACTCAGAGTGTTTAGGAAGAGGGTGAATAACCAGCTACCAGCCAGGAATTCCCAAGTTAGCTGGAAAGTTCAACCTGATGGTTTCTTCCAACTCTAAAGTTTTATAGTTCTCTTCAGCATAATGGTCTTGCCCTTTGCTCTCACCATATGCCTTGCACATTGTATATATCTCTGAAACTCTAAAATGGAATTGTGTTATCAAACATAATTCGTGTTGTCTCTTCTTGAGGTATCTTTATGCCTGTGACACATGAGTTCTAGGTAACGCATCATCCTGGCTACCCTCATCTGGACTCCTTGTTTCTTTATAGAATCCCCATGCTAAGTGTATTGGAACTATTACAGTGATCTAGACACTATACTTTTGTTAACATGATTACATTAGTTTTAACGTGCTCACTGTTGGCTCATATAATGCTTTAATGTTATCAAGTGGTAAGCATTCCACTTACTTGATTTTTTAATCTAAGTGCAGCTATTTATATTTATTTCTGTTAAATTTTTAACTTATCATGTTTCACCCAAAGTATTTGACTCTGTTACAAAGTTTGGAAGCTCAGTTTATCATATATGATATTACTCATTTGTCTTATCATTTAATAATCCTCCAAAATTCTAAGCGCCCTTTCTATGTTTTTAACTGATTCATCAAGGAAAACACATTTTTTAAGAAAACATTTTAAAGAAGAAAGGGCCAAGGACAGAGATTTACAGCATTAAATTTTAAACTTTATGTGTTAATTTTATTCAGTCATTCAAAGTCCTTATATGGATCCACCTAATACTAACATCATTCAGCCCATATTACAGTGTCTTTATTCATAAGGGTAGCAGACAAAATTCATCTTATGTAAGACATACTGCCCAGGGTTTTCCTCTTCCCTTCCAACTTAGAGATACTGTCCCCAAAAGAAGTCATTTTAAATGCTTCATTTTTTATTAAATTCATGTTGGTTTGTCAAACAAAATTAAAAAATAAAATTGCACCCACTCATCGTCTATTTTTAAAATTTTATATTTATATCAGGTTTATCAATATGTTCATCGGAGAACTCATGCTTTTTTTGTTTGTTTGGATAAGAGGACTCTTAAGATTTAAGCATTAAGTCTCATGGAATGCTGACAGTAGCCCTAAGATAATTTCCAAAAAGTTTATTCACTTGCTAAGATTATAACCTTCTAGTTTAAAGGAACCACAGAATGGTTCTTAGTAGTCCCTTGTCTCCAGAAGCATTTATGTTTTAATGCCCTAGTTTGAAGACTTTTTTTCTTGCAGGAAAAGCCTAAAATGTCATTGAAGCCATTATGGTTCTACTTTTTGTCATTAATGTTTTCTTAATTTTTCTTTACAAAAGCTTTGTATCTTCAGTTTTTTTCATAAGCTTCAGCTGAACATTTGCCTTTGTGGTGCTTTTCTTACAAACAATTGGTATTATTTTCTACTTCTTCATTTCTTATAGCTTCTTATTCCATATTTTATAGAAATCCTCCTTAAACTAAAGCTTGTTCTAAAGAAGCTCCTTGTAACTACCTTAACTTCATTTGCATCCCCTTTCCCTCCCTCATTGGGACAGTTTACGCTTGTATTACTGGAATTTAATTTTTTAAAACTGCTGATCATTAAAACTTTCCATTTGTCTTTGTAAAGTTTGAAAATCATATCTTTAATAATCTAGGGTCCATATCCAGCTATGTGTTCTTTCCCTTCACCACTAGAAGAAAAAAACAAAAACGAAAAAGCAAAATTACAGAATGTGTTTCTTTTAGTTCTCTTTGTGCCGTAAAAGTTCTTCCCTGTTGTTCAGCATTAAATCCCAAATAGGTTCCACATATTTCTTTGTATTTCTGAAACATGAAATCATCAGGGTTTAAATGCATGCAGTAATTACTTACATGTATTGATCTCATTTTCAATGCATTAAATCCTGTAATTAATATATTGGTGGCTTCAGCAGAAAATATTGAAGTTCAGGTTATATTATTTTATATTTTTTCATCTTCAGAAGATTTTATAGAAGTCGATTCAACTTTTAGTCTACAATAATAGGAAACATGACACTATAAAAATTATGTGACTTCATTAGGACAATTTACAATATTTTTAAGCCTTTGTTCTTGCATGCCTCAATCAATACCAGAATATGTTTGTATAGAGTATTGGAACTCTACAGACCTGGTTGGACTTTTACAGATCTAGTAAGAGTAAGAAAATGAGAGTACCAAAGATTTCTAATAGTTGTTTTTGTTAGATCCAAGTCCTAACCTGATCAGCCATATTCTTCAGTCAACTATTCAGTGGCTCCTAAGAATTATCATTCTATACTATGCCCCAGTTTACATTCTTTATAAATAATAGCTTCAAATTACAGAAACAGTTGCATTCAGACTTCTTCATTTTAAGCCCTTTTACCTAAAGTAATAATGACTTGGTAGTATAAAACTGTACTACCAATTTCTGCTCTAAAGAGCTTTTAGAAATTGGGGTGATATTTGAGTATTTATTAGATTATCTTGCTGTAATCTATCTAGTGCAAGATACTTGCTGCCTGTCTGTAAAAGAAAAGGATGTTTGCTAAAGGTAATCTCTTTCAGCATATTTTTAGAAAGTACATAGTAACATTTCAGGATGTATGGTTTAATGAAGAGTAGCGTTGCACCACATTGTCAGTGCTTCTTGATATTTTCACACATAGCCACTGATATACCTCTCCCAACTGAATAATTAACATAGCCAATTTTAAAAATAAACAAACTTGATTTAGCCCTTCAAAATTTATTTGCTTATAATTCACCGAGCTTGTATGTATTAAACAAAACATATAAGAGGTACTTCATTGTCATGGAACCCAAACTAAGTAAGTATTAAATGAAACTCATTCATGGATTTTAGCTTACAAAATGCTGCATATTGTCAGAAGAAGAAAGGCATAGGTGTCCAAAAATTGGTTTCTAATTAATTATAATATGGAGAATTTTAAAAAGAATGAATAACTTTTTTACAATTCCAGCCAAAATTTAGTATGTCCTCCATTATATGGAGCAGTGAATTTAAAAATTACTTTCATGTTTTTAGAGTTTGAGATAGCCAAATTACACAAATGATTCACTGTTTAAACATCAGTAATAATTTCCACTGGTGGCATAAAATCAGGCTTCAGTTTCTGAAGTGTGTATGGAAATCCTATGCGTTACTGATATTTAGAACTACCTTTTTCGTATATTAAGATGATTGATGTTAATCAAGAGCCCTAAATCAGTTGATAAACGATTTTCACAAAATGCAGAGATATTCTATTTTACTTTTTGTCTTAAATTTTAAAGAAAGAAAGAAAACAAAGGAAAAAGACATAATTAGTTGTTTTACTTGACAATCAGCAAAAGTCTGCTAAGCAGGGCGTAGCTATCATCCCAAAGGTGAATAATAAAAACAATCATAAACTGGACTGATCATATATATGAACAATGCCTAAAATCTCAAGAACCATTTATTGTACTTGCAATTGAGTTTAGTGCTTAAAATGATGAGAATTTTGCCTATAAAATCATAATTCCTATGGATAAAGAATGGGCACAAACTGCTATCTTTTTTTAATATAAAAAGAAATAGGCTGCCTCTAAGTTTGTTTTTTCGTTTTTCTTTTTTTGAGATGGAGTTTCACTCTATTGCCTAGGCTGGAGTGCAGTGGCACGATCACAGCTCACTGCAACCTCCACCTCCCAGGTTCAAGCGATTTCCGGCTAATTTTTGTATTTTTAGTAGAGATGCGGTTTCACCATGTTGTCCAAGCTGGTCTTGAACTCCTGACCTCAAGTGATCCTCCCACCCTGGCCTCCCAAAGTGTTAAGATTACAGGCATGAGCCACTGCACCCGCCTGCCCCTAAGTTTTCTATCATGACTTGTTCCAAAAGGTAGAATTATGATGTATTAATTTATCTACCTAACCAAACTTTATTCTATTCATTGCACAATTTCTAAAATCAGATATTATCTGAAATTGACAATATCTGATATATTTCTATATTATCCCCCAATAGCTCATAATTCAGGTGGTTGTAACCCAGTTAAATGATAAAAGCCATGAGGCTTGACTGAGTGAGGGAGAATACTAATTCTTAGTTTTTCATTGTCTCTAATGAAATGACTGACTTTTTAGAAAAGCCATTTAATTTATCCACTAATATTATAAGGCATCAGATACTTTTAGAGAATGCTTTTTTAGAATTTAAACTCAGTTTTCAAAAAAGATTATTAAATGCACATCGTATTCTAAAAGTAAATATGAATTAATTCAACTATTTGGGCAAAATTTGGTGACTTTTTCTGTTACATTTTCAATATTTTATAGAAATGCACATATAATAAATGTAACATGGCATTTTAAAATGTTAAAACAGTAACTAATGGTTTTGTCACAGTCGTATTTATTTTGCCTCATCCATGTGGTACAGAAACCTAGCCATTCAAAATGTGTTTAAAGGACAAAGTTTTACACATAGCAATAGAGCTATATCAAGCAATTTGTCTGCAGCCCCTTCCAGCGTTTCCCCAAAGTAGTAGGGTGGTGAGGTTTTTTTATAGTAATTCCATCAATCTGCTTCTATCAACAGAGAAGGACCTTTAGAGAGTATATTTATAAGTTATATTTATAATTAAAATCTCATCCTGAGTCTAAGATTTTGTCTTACCTCATCTACTCCTAACATTAATGACATATGAATATCTTGACAATGTAGGTCATTCAAAGAAAACACCCTTTAGCAGTGGTTACACTATCACTTCATATAAGGTCAAAATCATTCTTCCTTGACATAGCAAGCAGTGCTAGAAATAGCATTCTTTGACTTCAGTGACTTATCTTCCTAATATTTCCACCTCTGCTACGTAGTTCACCCCAAAAACTTTAAGTAGATCTTCTCACTTCAGTTGAAAATCTAGTGAGGTATAAAGCATTTTACATAGTTGTTTAATAGAAGTCTATTCAGTGTTCAGCTTGTACTCGCAAATACTGAGATTTTGAATTAAGAGTATTTTGGTGATTTAATTAATTCAAATAATATTTATGGAGGCAGCACAGTGTCCTGAGTACCCACTCTGCTAAGTGCTGGAAAAACAAAAATCTTTAAATTACAGAATCAATAAATTCATTATTTAATGGGAGAGAAAAACATACAAATGTAACAGTACAGTATATTAGATGTTTTGAGAAATGAACACATTAAGTTCTATGAAAGCACTTAAGAGGTCTTGATTATCTCTACCTTGTGAAATCAGACAAGACCTCACAGAGGATGTGACATTCAAGCTGGATGAATAAGGTTTCACCAGGAGAAAAAGAAAAGGAGGGTACGTTCTAGGTGGTAAAAAAAAATAAAAAAATAAAAAACAAAATGGCATCAGCAAAGGTGGACAGGTAGAAAAACAAAGAATAATTTAGAGAAATACGGTAGTACAGATGAGACAAAGATTTATGTTAGAAATGAATTTAAAAGGTCCTAATATATCATGTTTAGAGGTTTGGATTGTATCCCAAAGAACATGATAGAGAGCTTCAGTAGTTCACTCTGGCCAATATAGATGTATTGATGTGGGAGAATACAGGTGATGGGGTACCAGTTAGAAAACTACTTCAACAATCCAGATGAGAGATATGATACCCTCCCTTGACAAATGTGAAGGCAAAACGTTACCTTCTCAGAGGAAGATCCAACAGATAGAAAGTAGGTCTTGAAGAGTATAGTAGAAACTTGGAGCTCTCCTAATGAAGAATTGGATATTGGGCTAACCAGGCACTAATAAGAGGTCTGCCAAGTAGCCCTGAATGGCCTGAAGTCAGAAAACACAAATTTAGAATGGTGACAATCAGTGTGCATATACAGTTTTTTCTAGCAATGCCCAGTGGCCAGGCAGGAGTAAGAAAGCACATATTGGAACAAGTACATGTAATACATATCCAAGAGGGATTGAGGGGTCTAGTCAGAGGGGTCCAAATTAGATAAGGAAATTAATTGAGGAGGGGGATGGTTCTTAATAAGATCAAAGACTAGACATCATATCATGAAAGAGATGGAAAGAGAGGAAGCTATATTCAGGGAAAGCTGTAATATTTAGGAAGTGATGTGGCTTCCCATGATGACAAGCTCAAATGTGTATTGATTTTGGATTAGTAAGAATTCAACGCAGAGGGCACTTATTACAAAACAGCTCTTCAATATGACTCTTTTAAGTTTGCATCTTGAAGAAAAAACTTTGGAACACTTTGCACATGGATGTGTATTAGTCTGCTTTCACATGGCCGATAAAGACATACCTGAGACTGGGAAGAAAAAGAGGTTTAATGGACTTACAGTGCCACATGGCTGGGGAGGTCTCACAGTCATGGCGGAAGGCAAGGAGGAGCAAGTCACGTTTTACATGGATGGTGGCAGGCAAAGAGAGAGAGCTTGTGGAGGGAAACTCCCATTTTTAAAACAATCAGATGTTATGAGACTTACTCACTATTATGAGACCAGCACAAGAAAGACCCACCCCCATGATTCAGTTATCTCCCGCTGGGTCCCTCCCACAACCCATGGGAATTATGGGAGCTACAAGATGAGATTTGGGTGGGGACACAGAACGTATTATTCCACCCCTGGCCCCACCCAAATCTCATGTCCTCACATTTCAAAAGCAATCATGCCTTCCCAACAGTCCCCTGAAGTCTTAACTCATTTCAGCATTAACTCAAAAGTCCACAGTCCAAAGTCTCATCCAAGACAAGGCAAGTCCCTTCCACCTATGAGCCTGTAAAATCAAAAGCAAGTTAGTTACTTCCTAGATACATTGGGGGGATACAGGCATTGGATAAATACAGCCATTCCAAATGGGAGAAATTGGCCAAAACAAAGGAGCTACAGGCCCCATGCAAGTCCAAAACCCAGCAGGGCAGTAAAATCTTAAAGCTCCAAAAGAATCTCCTTTGACTGCATGTTTCACATACAGGTCACACTGCTACAAGAGGTGAGTTCCCATGATCTTGGGCAGCTCCACCACTGTGGCTTTGCAGGGGACAGCCTCTCTCGGCTGCTTTCACGGGCTGGCATTGAGTGTCTGCAGCTTTTCCAGGATAACTGTGCAAGCTGTCGGTGGATCTACCATTCCGGGGTCTGGAGGATGGTGGCCCTCTTCTCACAGCTCCTCTGGGTGGTGCCCCAGTAGGGACTCTGTGTGGGGGCTCTGACCCCACATTTCCCTTCTGCACTACCCCAGCGGAGGTTCTCCATGAGAGCCCCATCCCTGCAGCAAACTTCTGCCTGGACATCCAGGCATTTCCACACATCTGAAATCTAGGCAGAGGTTCCCACACCTCAATTCTTGACTTCTGTGCACCCACAGGCTCAACACCACAGGAAGCTGCCAAGGCTTGGGGCTTCCACCCTCTGAAGCCATGCCCCAAGCTGTATCTTGGTCCCTTTTAGTTATGGCTGGAGTGGCTGGGACACAGGGCGCCAAGTCCACAGACTCCACAACAGCAGAGAGACCCTGGGCCCAATCCACGGAACCATTTTTTCCTCCTAAACCTCTGGGCCTGTGATGGAAGGGGCTGCTGCAAAGGTCTCTGACATACCCTGGAGATATTTTCCCCATTGTCTTGATGATTAGCATTCAGTTCCTTGTTACTTATGCAAATTTATGCCGCCATCTTGAATTTCTCCTCAGAAAATGAGATTTTCTTTTCTATCACATTATCAGGCTGCAAATTTTCCAAACTTCTATGCTGTTTCCCTTTTAAAACTGAATGCCTTTAACAGCACCCAAGTCACTTCTTGAATGCTTTGCTGCTTAGAAATTTCTTCCACCAGATGCCCTAAATCATCTCTCAAGTTCAAAGTTCCACAATTCTCTAGGGCAGGGGCAAAACGCCCACCAGTCTCTTTGCTAAAACATAACAAGAGTCACTTTTGCTCCAGTTCCCCACAAGTTCTTCATCTCCATGTGAGACCACCTCAGCCTGGATTTCATTGTCCATATCATTATTAGCATTTTGGTCAAAGCCATTCAACAAGTCTCTAGGGAGTTCCAAACTTTCCCACATTTTCCTGTCTTCTGAGCCCTCCGAACTGTTTCAACCTCTGCCTATTACCCAGTTTCAAAATCACTTCCACATTTTCAGGTATCTTTTCAGCAGTGCCCCACTCTATTGGTACCAATTTACTGTATTAGTTCATTTTCACACTGCTGATAAAGACATACCCAAGACTGGGCAATTTACAAAAGAAAGAGCTTTAATTGGACTTACAGTTCCACATAGCTGGGGAAGCTTCACAATCATGGTGGAAGGCAAGGAGGAGCAAGTCATGTCTTACTTGGATGGGGTCAGTAAAGAGAGAGAGCTTGTACAGGGACACTCCCATTTTTAAAACTATCAGATCTCATGAGACTTATTCACTGTCACAAGAACAGCACAGGAAAGACCCATCCCCATGATTCAGTTATCTCCCACTGGGTCCCTCCCACAACTCATGGGAATTATGGGTGCTACAAGATGAGATTCGGATGGGCCAAACCATATCAATGCATGAAGTAGGTTTCAATGCGTGAAGTAGGTTATTTAATGGCAAGAGGGAAACACCCATTGATAGGGAAAAGAAATCTCATGTATATTACAGGATTTATTTATTATGTTTCAGTTGTTTAGTGAAATATATTCAATGAACATGTAATGAATTATGAAGAAGTGAAAACTGAAGCTATTTTAACTTGCTATTTCCATTCTAAAGCAAATCTCAACTCATTTCAGTCAGGTTTACATCATTAACTGATCAGTCTTTGAATAAAATAATTTTAAGTTTGATGTCAAGGGATTCTGAATAGAATGACTGAATTATATGTATTTGTCCTTTTACTTTCACTGCTGTCTCAGAAGACTCTTTTTATGTTTTCTATAGATGATACCTCTCTGTTAAAGTCAAAGACATTTTAGTGATTTATCTTTTTTATAAAGATATGCCACATAGTCTGGATTTGAAATGCAATCTGCAAAGCCAGGCATGCCCATAAATCTGAATCTTTTATTCTTTTCTCATATAGAAAAAGAAGATATTTTTACACATGGATAAAAATACTAAAGTAGAATTGCCTTTCTCAAGGTAAAGCCAAAACACCTATAGTGTGATGCATTTTGTTTAAATTTTATAGGTTTGTTGAACACATTAATCTATTACAAATAATAGCTAACATTTTTAATGAGCACTTACTATGTGTCAGGCACTATTCTAAGGTCTTTGCATAATATAATTCATTTAATCCTTACAACAACTCTGTACGGGAAATACTATTATCCTTATCTTCTAGATGAGGAAACTGAGTTTAAATAGCGTAATCCAGGACTCCCAGCTATTTGATAACAGACCTGAGATTCAGACAGACATTGTGACAGCAGAGTGAATGCTCTTAATTGCATATTGCCCCTCAGACTTATAATTCTAATACAGATTAAAATTTATTAAAATATTTTTCACTATATATATATATACACATATATATAATATATACATTATATATAAAATACACATACATATACATATACATATATATATATATGACCTACATAAAAGGAATTAAAATTTTTAGGTTTTATTACAGCAGCACCATTAATATGGTTAATCAAGTAAAGCAAAAATGTTGTTCTGATCTTTCAATCACATTTACAACATTTTACCTTTTATTAGTAGAAATTGTAATTAGTGTACTTTCCATTTTAACCAGTGTCCAAAAATCATGTCCTGTGATATGTATAAACAATGAAACGAGTCCACCACTTGAGTCAAAATCCTTTCTTAGTATTTTAAGCTTTGACATGATTCCTTTTATAGCTAATTTTTAATATTGGAATTTTTTTTAAAAAAGAAAAACTGGCCAGGCACAGTGGCTCACACCTGGCACTTCGGGAGGCCAAGGCAGGAGGATTGCTTGAGCCCAGGAGTTGGAGACCAACCTGGGCAACATGGCAAAACCCTGTGTCTACAAAAAATACAAAAATTAGCCAGGCATGATGGCATGCACTAGTAGTGCCAGCTACTCAGGAGGCTGAGGTAGGAGGATCACTTGAGGGTGGGAGGTTGAGCCTCCTGTGAGCTGTGATCACACCACTGCACTCCAGCCTGGGCGACATAACAAGACCCTGTCTATAAATAAATAAATAAATAAATAAATAAATAAATAAAATAATTCCCAAGAATTAAGTCTGGATACCAGTTTGAAAATTATTTCACTTGGTGACTAATCAGAAGTTATTTCAATTTTTCCTTCAAAGTTCTACTTTATACGTTTTTATAGAAACAATCCAAATATTTCTGCCTATTATCTATCATTTGGTAGAGATATAAAAGCAGTAGATTTATGAGTAAAATTCAGAGATAACACTGATTTTACCAGTTCCTACTCACAGATGACAAATCTGATATATTGCGTGTTTCTGTATATTCCCTCATGATGAAACATTAATTCTAATCACCTCTTACAAATCTGAAGAGTAAATCCATATGACCTGAAAAGAGCTATTAAAGAATGCAACATTTAATGCTTTAATCTATTTCCTTCTAATCTCTCATGCAGTATGTAGAATAAAATAAAAACTCACTACTAAAGTGAACGTTAGTGAAATTCTCACATTTCCTGCATCTTCTTTCAGATATTGCGTATAAAAGTACTTTGTCAAGTAGAAAGTGAAATGCAAATGTTAGTGCCATAATTATTATTACTGAGCTAACATGCTAAATTGGTTTGCCTTCAAAATGTTAACACCAAATTGAAGAGTAAAGGTTTTTCAGTGCTAATTCTTAGGATTCCTTGAAAAAAGAATACTAATTAGAATATATGATATTTTGCAAAAACAGCAATACCTCCATTAAATTCCTAGCTCCTCTTTTAGAAAACCAAATTCAGAACTAGTGAATAACTTATTACTTTTATCCCATATGTTCTGGCTTTTGATTTTACATCTTAGTAATAAGTTGATATGGGTATCTGTAACCCACCCTTCTTAGCAGGTTGCCATGACAACCTGAGGTAAAGTACCAGTTCACTAGAGCTTCAGGCTTTGTCCATGCTAAATACAAAAGCTACATTTGATTTCAGCTTGGCCGTTTCTATTGGGAGCAATGTACCACAGTTCTTTCCACTTCCCTGGTTGACTTTTTCATCACCATGGAGACCAGATCTGCCCACACAACTAAGATGTGAAACCATTCCTCATGTGGCTAAAACTAAGGCCTTGGTTCCCAAGGCCTTTTATAAAGTATATTACTTTGTTAAAGAAGAGTTCCTGCTTCTGCTTTTAAAGTGTTTATTGATTTTCCACAAAGAGAAAACAAACTTTCTGGTGCTGAAGCTTTAAAATAAGGAGAAAGAAAATGACATTTTCCTTGGTCAGGTTCTGGTTTTGTGTGTACTGTATTCATGGTGTGTACTCTGTATAGTCAATTACTAAGGAATAATGTTTCATTTCAAATTATATGACAGTATTCCTAAATAGTAGTTCACACATTTAATGTTCACTTGATGGTGGGCTTAAAATGTGACTTTTAGTTTGAGATTTTCTAAATTTGTCACTAAATCCAATATTGGTAGCTTTTAGATTAGTTGTGCACTTCCAATAAAATCAGTATGAGAAGTTATTTTAGAACCTTGATCATAAGTATACATGGACTTAAGGAAGAACTAATGTAATTTATCACTACAAATCCAGTTAACAGCATATCCAGATAGATCTGATGAATTAGCTATAGAAGATCATATAGCCCAGTTTTAATATATTCTTGCATATGTAAATTTGTAATGTTAGTATGTGTATATATGTGTTTGTGTGTATACACACTTATATAATACACACACACACCACACACACATAGATTAGTACCACAAATAGGGTCAAAGTTCCACAGAGTTCTTTGAAGATCATATTTGTTATGGAGATACTAAATACTTTACAGCTGCTATTATTTTTTTGCCATCCCCTCCCAGAAAATGGCACCAGTCAAAGGAGATAGTAGGAAGTCTTAAGTGGTGTTGGGAATCCCAAATTCACCCATTGCTTTGCACATTTCTCAAAGTGACTTAGGATGACTTCTCAACTTTGATGGTTGTGTTTTTTACCCTAGAGAAGGCAACATGGTCCTTGCTTAATAAAATACATATACTAAATAGGAATTCCAAAAAATTCTGACTTCAATGAAACATAGAATTGTTCTTATTTTTTAAAATATATTATGAATAAGCTAGCACCATAAAGGTGCTGTAAATTAGTTTACAGATGGGAAACAAATTTATTAACATAAATGAATTTTTGTTTTTGTACTAGCAAAAAGTTAGCAATCCATTGCTATATTTGAATACAAATTATGTTGTAGGATACAAAACTTTCTGACATTTCAAACATTTGAATTTTGCAAGAGGACTCTCACTGCAGTGAAGTTCCTGTATCATTCTAGTTTTCTGTAATTACACTGGTGAGTGTGAAATTCAACATGTGATACTAAATGTTAAACACAGATATAGCTGGGAACCTTTTGCAATAGCTATAAAGTCATTTGTATTTTTCCATAAGAACATTGAGAGTCAGCATATCTCTAACTCTTTAGTGGAACTTTCTTTAAAAGGGCGGTGCCATATAATTTTGTCAGAAGGGAAAAATGAAAATTAATATATAATAGGGTATTTTTAAAAAACACATTCTTCATATGTTGTTAGATTCAATAGCTTTCCATCCCAAATCCAAGATGACTTTGCTGGTCCAAAATTTAATAACCAACAATTTCTAAGACAACTAAGACTGAATATGAAACCTCATTACTTGGTTTTTAGTTAAGATGAACATTAATGCTAATTTGTTTACATCTATGCTATATTTCTTACAAACATGATTTTATAGTGATTTTTACCAAATTAATGTTTTTCTTCTTGCCATGTACACAATACATTTTGAATGCCTAAAAATATAATAATTTGAATGTTGGAATATGCAGATGACTTAACAGTGGGGATTTTTGAGAATTGTTTATGATGTAATTATTGTAGATTAGAAAATAAAAGAATGTGAAAATACCGTGGGTTAAGGTGAGAGATTAGATTTATAACAAATTTGACATAAAGAAAAAATCTTAATGATAAATAACTGTCAAGATACAATTTTAGATTCTTACAAATGTTTCTTGAATTTTCTTCTTACCTTTCTTTGGCACTTCCTTTGCTAAGGAAGGTATCTTTCATTGTCCTTAAATTCAATTGGCAGTGCCCCTAAAGCAGCTCCTTCTTGCCAGAGTTGTTAATAAGCAAATGATCCCAAATGTCAGAATGGTGTGTCAAGGAGGTTATTAATAAGGCATTAACATTTAGAAGTTATTGAAGGAGGAAAATCAATATTACCATTTTTAGAATATTGCAAGCTCAGTTAGAAAGAGTAAGCAGAAGTTTATTTCAGGCTTCTACAATCATAAAGAATGTTACAGTATGGGAGGAAATAATGTCTTTAGATTTTTAGCATAAGAATCAATTATTTTCTTATTCTGCTGTCAGCACCCCCCATTAGTACTGGAGCAAATACTGAATATATTCTTCTAATAAAAATAACAGTAATCCTCCCAAAATCAAGATGGCAGTACTTGAGGATAGAATATGAATTTAGTATGAGAGTAAGAATAGGATGGGCTAGACCTGTAGGACAAAAGTTCACAAAGATCTATGTAACTGTTATTTATAACAGAATATATTATATATATAATATATCATATATATATAGTATATATATACACACACTAAAATAAATAAATATATATTCTGTTATAATATATCATATGTATAATATAAATGAATATATATATTCTGTTATAATATAATATAATAATATGTATAATATATACATAGTATATACATATTATAATATATGTTACATATTATATATTATAACAGAATATATATATTCATTTATTTTAGTGTGTGTATATATATACTATACTACATATATATCCTAATTTCAAAAAGAACCTATTAAAGGAAATCAGCAAGAAGCTAAATTGACAGAGTTGATCCCAATTTGCCTTTTCATTTTGGCAGACCAGGTATAGTCACAAATGAAGTGTTGAATGACTCACTTGTTCACCAGACTGGCAGTTCTCATCAATGAGTTACTTCACATTGATTATCATCCAGGCTGAATATGATCTAATTATATCCTTTTAATACAAACATACAAAGTGGTGGTAGAAAATCCACATAAATTTAAAACCTGCACTGTTCATCTCTAAAGTATTTGGAGTTTAAAAAAAAAAAGTCTACTATTTTCTGTAGGGGGTTCATGTCTCAGACTTCAGCTCTGTTGTCTCTATAGCTATTTCAACTGTAACTGAGAACTTTAAGGAGATTATTTTAAATTAAGTCATTATTCATCATAAAATGGATTTCAAAAGCAACCCAACCTGCCAATAGCTTGCTGTCCACCTACATTGCTGAAAGAAAACCTTACCCAGGAATGGTTATTTTTACTAAAGTTGTCTCATTGGAGTTTAACGTGATTCTTTTATTAATAACCTCAAAATAACATCTCCTGAAATATTTTAAAATATGGATGGAGTATGATGGAGGAGTCAAATATTAAGTCAAATAAAGTAGATAATTCTTAACTATCAAATTTTAAGATAGAAGTGGGAAGGAGGTATACAACTATATCATAATCGTTTTGAGGTGAAACTGTCATCTTTGTATATTTATTCCTAACATTTGATATAGTATATATATATATATATATATATATATACACCCATAGGCACCCATTAAACCTTTACTGAACAATATATTTCTATAAAAATTAATTATTCCCGTTTTCCATTTTAAAATCTGAATGGCGACATTTGCAATGACAGTATCGTGTTAAAATTCCATAGTACATTTTCCTGAAATATCTATAGACACTTCATTGAAAATAAACTGGTTGTAAATTAAAATAACATGTTAAGTACTTTTGTAACTATTAAATGTGAAAGATGTCTTCAGTTGTTTTGTATAAACTTCATTTAAAGGGTACTTTAGATCTGCCTTAATTTCAGATAGTGGTTTTTAATGCAGATTGTAGAAAGTCAGCATATATGATAGACACATGGATAGGTAATTAAGTCATAAATGGCACTCTAAGACCATAATATAACAGTAGATACATTAAGATGAAATACTATTTTCATAAGGAAATACTCCATGTCTTGTGATTTATACACACAGGATGGAATTGTGATTTGGGAATTTAGAGGAACACTCAAATTATCTGGAAACAGTATTTTCTTACCTGTTTTGCCTATGGCTTAGGTTCATCAAATATTTTATTTTACCTGGAACTGTGAATTAAAGAACTCCTTAAGTGCTGTAAGTATAAGCACAAACTATATTATCTTTTACTACTTACCACTTTATTTAGAAAAATAATACTTTATCATGAAAATTTTGCTTCACATTCATAAAATAAAAATATTTCCCAACTCCTCCCTATGGTATTAAAAAAATAAACAAAACCTTTAATATCCTGTCTTTTTGAAGTTAACCTTTTATGAGAAAATAGGCCCTCAAAATTTGTACAGATAATACACAAACCACAATTAACAAGTCTCTGTTTTGGTCTGAACATTCTGAACCAAGGAATGAGCCCACTCTCTCCAATACTTACATAGAGAAAAGTAATTATCACTATCATTTAATGGTGTTAGATATCCTTGTTTTTGAAAAAGAAAAACTTAAATTTTTCAAAATAAACACAAAACAATTCTACTCTCCCAGGAGTAGAATTGTGTTACTCTTGATAGACTTGAATATCTGCTATTGATGGCCTTTGTTATCCACAAATAGCTTAAGACAAGTAGTCTTTGACTTTGCCCTTAAATTTGCCCTCAAGCATGCTGATTATGGAACTGAGTAAAATGGAACCGAGTTCTGTCTTAGTACTCAAATAGAATTAGGAATCTTTGTAAGTGCTCATCTGGCTTAAATACTTCCATTTTAAAATATTTTCTTCTCTTCCATCCATTAAAGAAAATATTTCTTTTCACCTGTTTTATATTCAGCCTTAATCATTTTCTTGAAGATGTTCATACCTCTACCCTTATCCCCTCTATAATCTAATCCTCCTCAGGCATTTTATTGAAGTATCATCTGCTATTTTTAGCAGGTCACTAATAGAAGCCAGATTATATTTCTAAAAACTTATGTTTCCAGAATTCTATTTCTGCTTATTTGGGATTTTATTTGGGGCAATGTTAAAATTCATAAAGCAAAAAGAGAAAGAAACATCCTCCTCAAGATTTCCTATGCAAATTCAATCTGTGTCTCAAGGAACTTGCATGGACATGTAATCTCACTGGAATAAGTCATTCTACACATGATTCAACATGGCATTACATCTGGGTTCATCATTCAGATCTCCACTATAGTAACAGGGAAACAAGATCTGTTTCTTCTTAACCTAAGCTGGTGGCCTCACAATTCGAAGTTTCAGTGATGAGTAGAAGCTTAATAAATATTTATTAAATAATATGCCAAACAGAAGCATTACTGATTTTCTTTGTGGTAGCATAGATATGTTTCTGTCATTTCAAAATGTAATTGGCTGAAAGCTTGGTAAATAGTGAAGTTTATTTTAACAGCAGCAGTAGGGAATATTTTTATATCATCCAAAAGAAAACAAAATAATCAAGAGTTATATAGTTTATGTTTTTTCTGCCTTCTATTGTTTTTTCCATAGAGATGGGGTCTCACTATGTTGCCCAGGCTGGTCTCAAACTGCTGGCCTCAAGTGATCCTCCTGTCTTGGCCTCCCAAAATGCTGGGATTACAGGCATGAGCCGCTGTGCCCAACATGCCTTTTTCTAAAAAACATGCAATTTCCATTTGCTCTTTTAGAAAAGAGGAATAAAATTAGTCTGTATAATAATTGTAACTGGTTTGACTGTTTTAACTATTTGTATCAGGATAAATGAAGTTGTCCACTACAAAGGAGAAGGCTAGTAATTGGGAATTGAACACACACACAAAAAAAAAACCCAGTGAAAACCTAAAGGGAGAGAAAAGGAAAGAGTGTTGAGAATCAGAATGGGACTTGTAAAAAGTTAAAGACACATAAGCATGAGATTCACAGAAGTCCAAGATAGAAGGGCAGTATAATGAAGTAGGTTTTTGTGTTTTGGAGATTTCATCTAGATTAGCCATATACGGGCAGCCCTTTGTGTAGTTGCTTCTGACCCACATGGCTCGCCAGTACACTTATACTTCAGATTCATAATGCATATGCCAAGACATATAGTGGAGTTGAGTGTAGGAGTGCCTTTGTAGTTGTTTGTTTGCCTCAAATATAAATAGGCAGTATTTAACACTACATGAAAAGTATAGCTCTAAAAAAATTATTTAAAATTTACCAAGGCCTCTTTCATTTTGCCATAATCTCAGTAGACAAAGATACTTCCATCAGATTCCTCAGCACAAATCCTGAAATTGTTTAAACTGTGTCATACAGTGTCAGACTGGTGATGGGATTAAAAATAAAATGCTCTATGTGAAGTCTCTGAACTCAGGGCTTCTGACTTAGAAACTACTTGTATATGCAGTGCAAAAATTGATGTTACTCCAACCAGCCCTAGCCAATGTGATTGACCTAAAGCAAGAGGTCTCAAACTGCAGTGGGCACAAGAATCACCTGGATTGCTTGTTTAAAATGCAGATTCCTGAGTTCCATACCCAGAAATTCTGATTCAATAGATGAGGTGTAGGGCCCAGAAATCTGTGTTTAACAAGCACCTCCACCCTGAGATTCACTAACCACTGGTACTGTTACCACTAGTAGTTGAAGAGATACCTTGCCCTAGGGAGTTATCTTCTCTTATGCTAACATACCCTAACTGGTAACTAGTTGTAGCCATTTTGAAATAGTACTTCTCCCTCCACCATCCTGTAGGAGCTAAACTGAGGAGATGTTTCCAGTCTCTTGCAATAGAATTCAGCAATTGTGACTTACCAGGGCTCTAGTTCAGTTTAGTATGAGTTAAGTGGGCATTAAGGGAATGTGTACTAGAAATTAAAAGGTTCACGTAACCTTATCTCTGTGGGAAAACAATAGATGTGTTCAAAATAACTACAAAATGTTTGAATTGCTTAGATAAATGAAGAACAGTTTAAACTTAGAAATGACCTTGTGCCCAAGGTTGGATTCCTTCTGATTTTGCTGTGTGAAATTCCATGACCTTGTGAAACAAAGTGGTAGAAGCTAAAGCTAGCATTCCAGTATTATAATATTCTAAAAACTGAAGTATTGTGTTTTGTTTCATTTGACCTATATATGAAGATTATTCAGTTCCCACCCCCATTTCTGCAAAAAGAGTATAATATTACAGACAAAAATTAGTTCTGCTGATTTCTGAACTATGCTATATCTTGTTTGCTAGATATCGGTGTTATAGGCAAGATGTGTCCCTCCCCATTTTCTAAGGGAGGACATAATGACAACATGCTTTCTCTATTCTCTCTCCCAACTTGTTTCTTCTTTTCTCAATATAACTCAAAGATACTACAGGATGTTGCAGATAAAAATCTGCACTAGGCTAGAGATTTAAAATATTGCTGGTTTGTTCCTGCTGACAATATTTATTAGATTCCTCAAGATCCAAAATAAAATGACCTAAAAGAGAGTACAGTTTATTTATCCAAATTGTTGTTAGTTTCTCAGGTCATTCAGAAATATCCATCTCTTCCAGTTTCTTAACTCCTTGGCATGTGACTTATGCTCAGGTATAAAGTTACCCTTTCATCACATTCACTCTATTTTAGCTTTTCATTTCTTGGCATTTTGCATTGTTAAGCATGCGGCCTCCTCATCGGAGCAATACTAGCTAGGTTATTCCACTGTCTCACTGATTAGACATAGTAGCATATATATCAGGTTAATCAAATACCCTTCTGGTCAGAAGACTAGAAAGGTTTTCTTCATGCTTCTTAATTGGATGAATTTGAGGAAAGATTCGTATAGAAATAATTCTAATTTTCTCAAAAGAAATGGTAATTTTACATGTATATGGAGAACATTTTAACATAAACTATTCTGATTAAAATTATAGACATACATATACAAGTATAGTGGTGGGAAAAGATTTTTCTGCACTGTGTGTTATTGTTTATATTTGGGAGATTAACATTTCCAAACAACCAAGTTTAAAGCAAAAAGTGTCCCATTTATGGCCAAGTAGACTTGCATGCCAACAGAAAGACATTGTATTAAAACCATATGCAATTCTAGCCATATTTTTCTACTTTCTCTTCATGGGTATTGCATGATGGTATTTCTAATACAAATACTAATATGCTTTGGAAATAATGGCACTCGCAGGTCTTTCATCATATTGTATCACTGCTTTATCATATTAGGCTAATACACTGCGAGAGTTGGTAGAACCTCTCCATGCCAAATCGGATCCACTTCTGTTGGCACTCAACCCATTGGACTCACAGATTGATAAGCTAATGTTTAGAGAATTTAGATCGGAGAGAGTCGGTACGGCGCAGACTCAACATCAACCTCTTGCAAGCAACTAAAATGGCCTCGTCCTTGCTGTTTATAACAGAAAACAGACTTGTATAAAGCTTAGATCATCAAGTGTTTTGGATTGGGGGCCTCCCAAAGGGATATAAGAGGGGCAGGCCACTCTTAAGAAGAATGCGAGCTTTCTACATTGGGACTAGCATAAGATCAAAGCCAATCAAGATGGAGCACAGTAACAGAAAACTGCGGTTTCTATGGGAGAACAGAAGGGGAAAGGGTCTTAATTGGGAAAGGGCTCTGTGTGGTGACACCTCAGTTGTGTTCTCCTGACACCAGGAAAAGAGAGGGATCAGCTTCAATAACTAGAAAATTCTGGCTGTTTATGGACTCTTTGGTGGCCTCTTTAAGGCAAAGCAGAGAAAGCAAATTATGTATTAAGTGTATTTTGCATTTTTAAAACTTGACGTGCTGTATTGTACTAAATTAAGTGTAATCTATTAAGGCAAGGTATACACAATTTGCTTTGAAACTTAATATGTTTATTCTATTATAAGTGTATTCAGGTGCAACACAGAGACTGCTTTCGGTGACATTAATGAAGAAAATTTCTCATGTCAGGCTTTATTATAGAATCTTCAGCTAAAATCCTAACTTTCTCCTTATTTCCTGGCACTTGTACACAAGTGGTGTTGCCTCTTAGGGCAGGCATGAGCTATTCTTTTCTGTAAAATATTTCGAATCTGTAGGCTGTGGGTTTCATTTTTGAAAAAGTATTTTGTCTGGATGTCTTTCAAACTAGCTTCAGATATTATTTAATACTATGTAACTGGGTCCCCTATGGCTCAATCAGTATTGCTTATTTTTCTTCTGTAGTGGATGTGAAATTTCCTTTAGTTGGATAAGATACACTGTAATAATTTTAATGCTAATTAATGGATATTTCATACTGTGCAATGAACAGATATTTAACACTGTATTTTGAAATGTTTTTTTCTTCCTGTCACCGCAGTGTGTGGTATTGCATAATGTGAATACCTGTAAAAATATAAATTACTTAAAAATAAAAATATGACCAATTGGTATCAGATCTTTTCAGATAGCTAAATAATTTGCTAAGTATGCCTGATAGTAAATATCTTTCTAAAAAGAAGTAATCAGTGCTTCTTTCTCACAAATGGAATTTGTTTCTGTGAATAAAATCACATTGATCTGCCTTACAATTGCCTCTGTGCTCTAACCATTTTAATGTGTTTTTTTTTTTAATATCTATATAATGATGGTTCTGGTATATGGAAATCCATCAAAATGCATTTTATTGGCATTTAATATTTATGGGATTGTCCTGGGTCATTCTCCCTGTTTAAGTCAAGTAAAATTTTGTGATCTAGAGAATTTGATTTTTTTCATTAAGGAATATAGTGACTCCACATTACTTTTCAAAAATAATCATCTCTTAGCTTTGGTTTTAAACTGTATCCTTTATGAATTCCTGCCTGAGGGCTAGCACTTTGACTTCCATATTCCTAGTGGTTAAATTTTTTAAATTCTGTGGGTAAACCTAAACTGTCATTTATATTTTTAATTGTCCTTCAAAGAACCTTCCCTTCTTTGAGGCAATAAATCAATACTAAGGACACCAAGATTTTGCCATCTGAACTACTTGTCGTAAATACCATAGTGCCCTGAAAATTCAACCACTATCATGTATTTTTATCATTAAACTGCATAATTTAGCAGAAATTACATGTTCAGAGAAAGACGTATAGAATAAACTTTAGCTCTATCTCTTTTGTCACATCTTTATGGAACAAGATTTTGTGTTGTAAGGAAGGAATTGACAGACACAAGTACTTGATTTCAGTGAAGCACATTATCATTCTTACAAGGATGGGCTTTACATGTTCTTTAAAAATACATTTAGCAAATGCTGGTGGAGTCACTCAAACTGTTCTTTTAAGAGAAGGGTTTTTTTCTCACTAAAATAGATTTCTTTCCTCAGAGAAAGTATTGCCCAATAGTAATGTTTGTGTATTGTTACTTTGCCTAAAAGAAAATAAATAACCCCTAAATATGAAACAAGTAGTTGATTACAGAGGGAGGACTAAAAGCCAGCTTTTAAAATCTTTAAAATCTTATGTTTTTTTCTGATATAACAAACTGCCTTCCCCAAACCCAGTTTTATAATGGTAGGCATAGCTGATTGACTTATATAAAAGCACAAATTAAGAGAGCTAGTATTTAATTACAAACATTCAAATTATAGTATAAACCCCTGAATACTTAATCATCCTCATCATAAAACCTCCAAAGACATTAAGTCCATTAAAATTTTGTCACCTTACATATAAATAAGTTATTCATTATGGTTTGCTAGTAAATTCATATTCATAGAAAATATTTGGGTGTTCTCAATGCAAATGTTAATTACCTTTTGTGACAAGAATAGTGTTTCACATACTTGATATCATTAGCCTGGAAGCCTTAAAGCACTCTGCAGCTGTACAAGAATGAATGTCTCCCAAATCTGACTATGTCCAGTCTTCTCTCCCATTTGTGATTTAGTCTTTCCCAACCTTCTGGGCTCATTACACAGCTGTATTGCAGAAGGAACAACTGTTTCCACAAGGATATCATTGTCCAATTTTACAAGATCACAGATCCCTTCTGAAATATGTACAGAACTCATTATCCATCATTGATTTCATTCCTCAGGAACCCAACTGGTTTACTTATTTGTTTTGTTTTCATTTTTTATGCTCCTTCAACATTGTCATTGCAGGGATGGGGAAATGGGGAGGATACTAGAGTAAAATTTTAGGTTGCCAAGTTTCATGAACAATATTATACAATAGACTGTCCTAATAATTACACAGTCACCTGTTACGGAACGCTCTTTAGAGTAGTTCATATATAAAGTAAAGAAAACCATCACTCTGTTTGAATGTGTTGGGTTGCATGAGGCACTGTGCCAGGTAGAAGAATGGGAAATGTAAATATGAGTGGGACAAATTCTACTCATGGAAAAGTCACAGTCTAAGTCTCTGAAGTAGGGCACACAAGGGTCCATTAAGGTACAGGAAGAAAAAACATTGGAATTTTTCCTTGGGTTTTATCTCTCATCCTTTTGAATTTCTTTTTGTGTATGTTTTATAACATCTATTTATTACTATAGAGTAATACATGTATATAAGTTTCTATTCTATAAAACAGAAGTGTTTTAACTAATAAGAGTGTGCAATCAGAAAAAGTTTGGAAACCACTGAGCCTGAATGTAAGAAATACGTCAACCAAAGACTTTTTGGTATTTGAGAAATGCATTATTATCTTCTAATAAGCAATTTGCAAGAGATTCCAACAAACTGGTATTTTTCGTTAGCTGTTCTTTTCTTTGAGCTTTCATTTATCACTTACTACCTAGAGGTCATAGGCAACCTGAAAAAGACAAATAATGATGCTCACTACATTCCTAGATTCACAATATTTCATAGTGGAGCAGAATATAAAAGGGACAATAAAGAGGATCTTCTTTCACCCTGTCAAGTATGACACAGCCATAAATGACCCTCCCTCGGCACAGAATACAAGTTAATTCATCAATAACTTAATTATGATCCTCAAATCCATCAATCAATGAAATTTTATGTAGGAAAGAAAATTTTATATGCACTCTTTGCTTCAGTAAAATTGGAATTCAAAAGTATGTAATCTGACACAGGACTAATTTACATGTTGTAAACGTAAATATAATTTTGGGGGAAATTTATTTCTGCTTAGGCCCAGATTTCCTGAATAAATTAAATACAGATTAAAATTCCATTATAGCGTGATACAGTTCCTCATTAGGAATCACAGAAGGTCCTATATATGTCCTGTGATTTGAATGTGGTCTCTACACTTTGCCAACTTTCAGAAAACATTCATTCAAATTGCAAAAGAGCTGGTTTTCAGCCAGTGTTCCAATGGCTGTACTGGCACATTGAAAGAAAATCAATCAGGAAGCAGACCTCACCAAGTGCTTGCCTCCTCTTCCAAAGCAAGCCTCTTCTAAAGGAAGAAAAAGCAAGGGTTGAAAAAAGAGAGAAGCCTGAAGAGAAGTGAGAAGGAGATGAAGAAGAGGGCAAAAAGAGAAGAAAATAAAGGTGCTTTCATATTTTCAGTTGCAACAGTAGCCCCAATTGACTTAATTGGTATTCATCTGAGAAAAATCAAGGAAACCAATTGAAAATTATAAAAGAAAATAAAGGTCTGTTTTTGTCTTGAATGTTGAGTTCTGTGTTGTTTTGACTGTTGAGCACAGTGAATCAGATTTATAATGTGACTCTGCCCCTCACCAAGCCCCCCTTTTGAAAATAAAAAGACTCTTTGTCTAGTCTTAAAATGTTAAGTAATTGGTGGCATTTTGTGGTAGCCTGGCATCTCAGTCCCTCGTCCTTACTCATCCCACTACTGTGTCTTGTGTAGTGTGTGTGTATGATGTGTAGGGGATGGGGGTAGGGGGTGGCTTACTTATCTCAGATAGGAGCCACACTATCCCATTACTATACTTGGAAATGTTTCTGTGTTCCGTCTCATTGTGATTGCTTGTTCAAGTGTGCTGCCCAGAGATAAATTCACACTCAATTCTTTTTACAGCTGTCAAACCAGATTCGTTGTAGAATTATGTTATCTTTTGACTGAATGCTTTTCTCCCCCATAAGAGCAAGAAGGGGGAGAAACTTTCAGTTTTTATTGTTTAATACCTATGTATGTCATTTTATATATTGAATCTTCATTCATCCTTCTTAAAGTAAAACTACATTGAAATTTTATAAAATCAGTCATCTGCCCCAGTATTCACAAGCTTTAAGAACTGAGGGAAAACTGGGTCAAAATTTTTGTAAACAAAATATATACACCCTTCTACAATGTTAGGTAATATGGAGGAAGGTTCTTTTAAAATAAAAATTACTGTGTAAAAATACTTCTGCCTCCCTTAAATCCTAAAACTAAAATCTGAATCCCTTTTTCCTTCACCTTCTTTCTAGAACCAAAAAACTAATAATACATTAGGCCACCTGATACCTTAACTACTGTAATTCACATCTGTTAGGCCTCCCATTTTCGACCCCACCCTCTACTCTATGAAATTACATCTGGTTTTACATGCAGTATTGCCTTGAGGAAAAAAAAGAATGCAATAACTACTATATAATTCCTCAGGGATCTTTCCTGGCCTATGATTTTCTGAAATAGACTTATGCTGTTAAATGTGTCCTTGTTTTTACAATTCCATTTAGTTATTCTAAATGATCATCTGATTTTGTGCCTTCCTCATTCCAAATCATTCTCAGTTAGGATTCCCTATCTTAATACCATTTCGTTCGTAACCCACAAAGCAGTTTCTCCTTTTTACAGTCTTCCATCCCCCATCCCTCAAAATCCTCTAGGTGTCGAATATATTCAGTGATGGGCCAACAGAGAATTTAAAAGCTGTTATTTAAAGAGATTTTTGTGTTTTTAGATTATAGTTCTAACTTAGATATATGGTTAAGAAGTTAAAATTTATCACAGAAGACTTAGTGATAGCATGTGCTGATGATAACAAAGAATTTTCTAATAGAAGGACTCAATGACTATACCTACCATTAGTTGTTAACTTCAGTAGCAGAGCCAAAAGTTGAATGCGGAATTTAAATAAACCTACTTTTTAATCCTAAAATTATATTTTTAGGTTAAGGTACTGTACATTTTGGGCATTGTTGACAATTTTACATACAGTCATTTTAAAAAATTTTTTTGAATGCTGCATTTTAAGGGAGTCTCACATTTGTTGGCATCTACTGCTAAATACGCATTTCAAAAGACAACTGAAAAAATTGGCAGTATAGAATTCTTGTTAAAATTGTGGATTCTGGGGTCAGACTGCCCACATGGAATTCTAGCTCCATCACTTATACTAAGTGTGACTTTGAGCAAGATACTGCCCTGCTATAAATGAAGATCAAATAGATCTGCTCTTAGTATTGTTGTGAGGATTAAATGAGATCATAAAGATTAAGCATTTACCCTGCTGCCTGGCGCATCTAAATATTAAATGGCATCATTACCAATTAAGGAATCTTTTTTTAAAACTATGTCAGAAAGCCTAAAATATTCACATGGACCATTGTGGAATGAACAACATTCCATATTTACTCTTTGGGCCAATATAATTACTTAAATATGACTCTGGCTATCTATTTAAAAAAAGATGATATAGCCCTACTCCAATCTGCCACTCCAAGCAAAATCCTAGTTCATCTTTGTTTATCATTGTTGAGAAAGATATGACATTAGTGTTCAGGCAATTAAAAAACAAGATGGAAGTTTTATTTGTTCAACTATGTCTAAGATTCTTATTGAGCCAGTCTCTCATTTTTTTCTCAAAAATATTTACTGGAGTATTTTCTCCTCAGGTCTTACTAAGTATCTTCTCTTAGCACATGCCATATTTGCATATAAACATATTCCCATATTTCATTTTAATTAGAATATTGATACTTTATGATCAGTTACTATATTTACAATGTACAAGGCATTACTATGGCAGTCACATGAAACTAATAATCCTCTATGGCACAATTGGAAGATTTTTATAATCAAACATGCTCCATTGAATGCCATTCAATCTTATGAAATCTGGAAAAATGTAAAAATCAGTTCATTTGGTATTGCTAAACCAGGCAAGCTCTATTAATCAGCATTTCTATGCTTATCAGCGTAATGATAAAGGATATTCATTAATATTTTAAAAGATAATGTGCAGGATTGTTTCCATGTTGTGTGCCTTTTGTATTCTAATTCTTTGAACTTGCTAGACTCAAGATATATATGGCAATTTGCTATCAAGAGTATATTTGGTTAATCAAAAACAATTAGCTATCTGTAGCTAATGTTATCCAATATAACTAGCAGCTGTGGGTTTTTGTTGTTGTTTTTTAATATAATAGTGTTTTCATAGTCATTCATTATCCTGTTTTTCAGATAGTTTTGATATTTTAATAAATTTTCAGTGTGTCAAATAACTTTATTGCAATGAATTCATTTCTCTCTCTGTCTCTCTTTTTTTTATTTTTTTGGACATTGCAGGTGAAAGTAGAGAAGAAAAGTTAGGAGACTCGTTGCAAGATTTATACAGGGCACTGGAGCAGGCCAGTCTGTCACCACTAGGAGAACATCGTATTTCAACCAAGATGGAATACAAGCTATCATTTATAAAAAGATGTAATGATCCTGTAATGAATGAAAAACTACACAGGCTGAGAATTCTCAAAAGCACTTTAAAGGTAAGACAAGAAATGGAAGGACAAATTTCTTTGAAGAGATTCATTCCTAAAGTGGATTACCAGATACTGTAGGTTAAGAAATACAAATTGGGGGCTGGGGAGAAGAAGAGGTAAGCAGTAAGAACCTGAAGCTGAGCTGTTTCTATGTCATAATAAGTATATTGGTAAAGAGGAGATCATCTTAACTTTTCATTAACGTCTCAAAGCACTGATTAAATGTCATTTTACTCAGTTCTAGGAGAAAACAGGATGTGATTTAAATTGTTTTCTAAAAATGCAGGGCTGGTGTTATTCCTCAGTCTATAGATTTTCTAAGATAAAAATACCATGTGGTATAATTATTAGCATTATTAAAAGAACACAGCATGCATGCAGAATGCAATAGTGGGTGCTAAAAGAGTTTGAGATATTTCATGATTGTTTCCTGCATGAACTACAGTGCATTTGGGGTGAAGCCATGGTGATTTGTGGTCCGTGTAGAAATTGTATAATCATTCTGTTTACGCTATCAGTTCCCAACTTACATGTTACCCTCCTATTATACATTTCCGTAAGTGTTTACATTGCCTCCAGTCTCCTTATTATATGCCTCCAGGTTGGGGAGGAGGTGGTGAGGAAAGGAGAGCAGAGAGGCAGGAAGTTGGAAAAGGAGGCAGACAAGTGAGCCCTGCTCACCGTGTGTGGGGAGTATGTGTGGGAGATTGAAGGAGAGGGCCCACCACACAAGCCACCTGAGCAGGCCCTGTGCCCTTAAAAAACAAAAACAGAAGACATTTGTACAGCCAACAAACATGAAAAAAAGCTCATCATAACTGGCCATTAGAGAAATGCAAATCAAAACCACAATGAGATACCATCTCATGCCAGTTAGAATGGTGATCATTAAAAAGTCAGGAAAAAACAGACGCTAGAGAAGATGTGGAGAAATAGGAACACTTTTACACTGTTGGTGGGAATGTAAACTAGTTCAACCATTGTGGAAGACAGTGTGGCGATTCCTCAAGGATCTAGAACCAGAAATACCATTTGACCCAGCAATCCCATTACTGAGTATATACCCAAAGGATTATAAATCATTCTACTATAAAGACACATGTACATGTATGTTTATTGTGGCACTGTTCACAATAGCAAAGGCTTGGAACCAACCTAAATGCCCATCAATGATAGACTGGATAAAGAAAATGTGGCACATATACACCATGGAATACTATGCAGCCACAAAAAAGGATGAGTTCATGTCCTTTGCAGGGACATGGATGAAGCTAGAAACTATCATCCTCAGCAACTAACACAAGAACAGAAAACCAAACACTACATGTTCTCACTCATAAGTGGGAGTTGAACAGTGAGAACACATGGACACAGGGAGTGGAATATCACACACTGGGGCCTGTCGGGGGGTGGGGGGCTAGGGGAGGGATAGCTTTAGGAGAAATACCTAATGTAGATGACGGGTTGATGGGTGCAGCAAACCACCATGGCACATGTATACGTCTGTAACAAACCTGCACGTTCTGCACACGTATCCCAGAACTAAAGTATAATTTAAAAAAAAAAAAAACAGAAAAGAACTATCACAGTATTGCTGTAGTAATTTCAGGAAACAAAAAGTCAAAGGACTCCTTTGGGAAATATTTCAGATCCATAGCATGCTGCTGAGGTTTTGTAATTTTGAAATATAGGTGAGTACCAAAGAGACAGACAAACTAGAAAATGACTTGAAAGAATTTCAGATAGCAAGCAGCAAAGTTTTCAGACTCCATTAGCTTTTAATTGGTAGTCATGCAAATACTACTGCAAATCCAGGGGACAATTTAATGGACTTTTGGGAAGAGCAGAATTTTTAGAGAGTGCTATAATAGTCGTAAGAATAGTTCCAGTGACTAATCCTACTTCAAAGATATTATCACCCTCCCACCTTATAGAGCCTCTCCACTTCCCCCATTCAGTTCTAAACTGCCTGGTTTAGAAGGCAGGCAGGCATTTTGAAGCAGCTTAGATTCATGAATCTTAAAGACCTGTTTCTCTCCTTCTATCTCACAGCCCCTTTTCCCTGTTTTTTATGCTCTGTAGAGTCCCCCAAGGTATTTTCTTCCAGTGACAAAATATGTGGCTACTGCCAGTATTCAGTTCACTAAGTATTGATGAATCACCAGGTACATGAATGCTCCACTCGATTCTCTGGGGCCAAGAAAGATAATGAAAAGTCACTGTTAAAAAAATGCCCCTCATTGGTACAAATGAACTACAGAACCCTATGCTTTTTGGCATGGAAAATTAATAGGGAATGGATTCCTTCATTAGGGAAGGACAGCTGGCCAAGCAACCCTGGATGTGTCTAGTTCCTGGAATTTTAACAGTCCCCCTCACCAAGCACAGATCTCAGATCCCACACAGGCAACTCACAACATCCTCAGTCCCAGCCCTCTTCCATATTCTGGTCTGTGAGGCCAGACCAACTTCTTAAGCACCTTGCTGTTCTCCTTGCCTCCCAACTCTGGCTGGCCCAGAGGTGTGTGCCTTACTTCCTGCAGAACATTTTCTACACTTCCCTAAGCTTTGCTTGAGTCCCTAAAAGGCAGGACTGAGCTGCTCAGATTGTCTTAACCCCTACTTCTCCATCCCACCTTCCACCTGGGAAATTTTCGTCTTCCCCAGGTGATAGTTTTAACTTGGTGAGTTATACCAAAATGAAGCTTAGTCTTCAGCTGAGACCCAGCTTCCAACAAGGAAGGGAGAGCCATTCTCCCTTACAGGCCCCCAGTGCTACAGAAAGGGAGCCATAGCATTTACACAGCAAGAATTATGTATTTATGGTAACAGGGGGGCCATGCTCAGTCCCTTTCAAATATGAGAAGCTTACCATAAAGCAGGAGAGATAGAACACATGCAAAAGTAACTCAAGAGATAGAATATGACAAATGTACTCAGTGGCAGTGATGGAGTAGTAAAGGGGCATAAATGAGGAAGAAAACTTTTCTGAGTGCATGCCAAAAGGACAGGCAAAGAGAAAAAGCAAACCACACAGTGGGCAAAAGGAGGCATTCCTCGGGTGTAGAAAAAAGTACACTTAGGACGTGAGTCTAAAGAACTGGGTGGGTGTGAGTATCCAAAGCCATCTCTTATGGGCTTCTTAAATGTTTTGCCTATTAACTTTTTATTTTAAACTTGAATAAAACTTTGTCCCTGTCTTAATGTTGACTCCTTTTTCTTTTCAGGCCAGAGAAGGGGAAGTAGCCATTATCGATAAAGTCCTAGACAATCCAGATTTGACATCTAAAGAATTCCAACAATGGAAGCAGATGTACCTCGACCTTTTCTTGGATATCTGTCAAATACCACCTCAAATGACCCACTGAGTATTTCTTCTGAAGTAGATGTAATCACTTCCTCTCTAACACACACTCATTCATACATTGAAACGCATGTCTAAATGTATTCTGCCTTCAGGCATCTAGTACCTGCTGGTACTCTGAACACATATATAAGGTAGTTTTTATATCAATGTGTGGAACACTTGACAAGCTATACTTTAATGTTACCAAACTATATGAAACAAACCATATATGGTCACAATACCACTATCTTGAATGAGCATTTGTATATTTTATATGCAATCAGTGCTCAGCTTATGTTTACCATGTGCAAAATCAGCTGTCTTTAATGACTTAAAATTAACTTTTGCAAACAATTCTAATACAGGTGGTCTTCAAGTAGTAAAACCACAAAAGGCAGTTTTCTATCTATGGTCATCTTTTCTCCCTTTAAGTTAATTTTATATAAACAAGACTTCAAAAGTAAATCACATTTTTTCAGGTGCAGACATCCTTGTGGGTGGGAAAGAATTTAAACCTTTTTTATATTTATTAAAATGTTCTAAGAATTTTCTTAAACATTGCACAAAGTTTAATGCTGTAGTTTTATTTTTGTGAAATGTAGATGCACATACAAGAGCTAAGCAAAATAGAAAAGCATTGACATAAGAAAAGTTCAGGTATCTAATATTCGTCTTAATAGTCTATTAACTTGTGAAAGCTAGTTAATGGAAATATTATTCCAAATCTATGAGAACACTTGGTGTATCAGGGCAAAGCTTTGTAAGATGTTTTTGTAACTAAGACCAAAATTGAAGATAGAGCTGCTTTATTTTCTTGGTTTAAATCTTCCTTTATTTTTGTAGTGATGAGATGCTGATTGTGTACAGAAGAATTGAGAGGGGATTTTTAAAAACTGACTTAACACACCCAGAAAGGCAGCTAACAGCTATATATATATATATATAATATATATATATATATATATATATAAATTTCAGCCCAAACTCATGTTTTTAAACTCCAACTCTTAACAGACAACAAGGTATAAACTGAAATGAATCAACTTTCCACTTAGTTTCCAATGTTCCCCTAGTCCACTAATTAAACTTATGTAATTATACTTCAGGCAGGGAAGTACAATATGTTTAGTTACAGGCTGATGTGTGTTATAAAAAACAACACTGAAAAATAAAAATGTACTTCCCTACTAAGGAGCAAGCGGGTGATGGTCATTCGGAGAGATGCACATTGAATTATGAGAGAAACAATATAGAGGGTTTTTTCCTAGCTTCATGAATTGTTCTGTAGAGTGAAGTTAAGAAAAAGTCCTCTTCATATATTTCCATTTATAAGCGTCTTGTTTTTGAAAGTGATCACAGCATGAAAATGACTGTGCTGCTTTTTAGTGTCTGGCTGCATAACGTACAAGTCACAATTTGCTGTTTTTTTCAGGAGGAGAAAGGGAACCTCCTTACTATTCTATATCCTAAAATCTACTTCTAATCAGCTTTATACTGTTGCCTGTACAGCTCAGTGAATGTACTTTCATCTTTAAGAGTTCAGATATATGCCAGTGAATATTTTTGCTGTAGAGGAGAAAGTAAAAACTCCACAGCGGGGATCTTTTTCTTTGCTTTTGAAACCACCATTGAATCACTATCGTTTTGCAGACTTTGCACAAACTGTACAGGAGAGTGGCCTTTCTACAGCACATTTTCAGTAATCCTATATTTAGTCAAAATGGATGAGAAATCATGTATTAATGTTTGTATGGAATTTTGGGTCCAGTGTAATATTTTTATCATTTACAAAGAACTTTATTTGTAAAAACATTTATTTACTGCATGGATATTGACGCACATTAAATTTGTGGGATTTTGTATATGTAAAAAAAAAAAAAAACCAAAAAACAAAAAACCTCTTGTCCTAAAATGAAGTGTGCTTGTTACAGGTGTTTAGACTTATTGATGTTTACTAGACCAAATGTGTATGTTCACTTAAAAATATATGTACCTGATGGATGTGTCGTGTTTACAGTGGCCAGGTTGTGGCCTGTAAACAGCAAGCAGTTGATGGGAAGACTAGCTCTGTTGCTACTAAGCAGCTTTTACTTTTGTAAAGTCATCTCTGTTGTTTTAAATGGTAAAAATTAAACTAATGAATTTGACAAGACTCGTGGCTAGCCTAGCATGAAAGAGACCTTTTAACACTATATAATATCTGTACATTTTATTGCATTCGTTTGAAATCTAGGAGAGAGGCAGTACTGTAAACTGAAGTCAAATAAATTCAGCTCTTAATGAATCCTTATAAAGCACCTACTTTATTCATGCAAAGTCCTTACCACATTTCTTTGTGACCTAATTATACAGTCACCACCCCCCACCCCAGTTTCGAGTTCTAACTTTGCTCCCTCATTGGTGATACAAGCCAAAAGCAGCACCTGTTCAGTATATACAAGTATCTTATCTAAGACCCTGAAAAATCAAGCTGGTTTCCCATTTACCTGACACAAACTTTAAAACTTTGCCTATTCCTCTTTCCTTTCTCTGTGATTCTTTTGGGGGAAGTGGGGGTAACCACCAAAACTTAATTATTTTTTACAAATATAATCTACAGTATGTCTGCAGAATGAACATTTAAGAGTATGAAAGAAATCAGTTTTTGTTTTGTTTTGGTTAGACATTCCACTTAACCAGAGGACCCTGATTATTATGGCTAAAGGTTGATGAAATGTGACTTAAAACCAGTGAGCTGTCTAAAGTCAGGGCAAAAGCAGCCTAGGGTGACACCGGTGACAGAAAAATTTTAGGATACTTTCTAGAGAAAAAAAAAAAAGTGCTTAGAGATTTTTTTTCCCTCTCAGTTCCATATTTATATCAAACCATCAGAGCAGAACTGTAACCATGGCTCCGCATCATAAAATCATAGTTCCCCTTACAATGATTTCATGGTATTTAACCAAGGCACTCTCCTTTCACTATTTATTCAGATAATGCCATCTCCTAGGACTTAATTACAGCCTTTATAACCAACAATTTTCTGAGTTTTGTATAAACTTCCTGTGGTACATTTTTTGGCCTTTTTTTTCTTTTTTGGCACATAAGTAATCACTGTTTTGCACCTAGGGAAACACTTTAACTGTAAGAGGGAAAATAAGGTCATATTTTATTTGTGAAAGTCCTTTTCTAGCCTTGCGTGAGCCTTTCTAAAAATTTTATTTCACCAGCTCACTGAAGTTGATTCATATAGCCTTCTATTTGAACACCCCTGTCTCCCATTCTTAGCTCAAGGAGAAATGTTTCTCTTTGCTCAAGGCCTTGTTTGCCTGTTAACCTTCAGAAGCCACTCTGCTCCCAGAGTCCCTTTCTTAGAAAAAGCCCGTCCGTTGCTCTGTAAGACTGGCCAAGCGCTACTTTCTCCTCCATTGCGGAAGGAAACTGGACTGACCCATTCAGCCCAGCACTAAATCTAGCGCCTCTCCAGTCTCTCCTTCCCTCTCCTTGTCCCCACCCTCGGCCAGCTGCAGCACTGCGCACTGCAGGCCACTCCAGGCCCAGGGCAACGCGCAGCCGATGTCCTCCCAACGGTCCAGGTCAAGGTCGTAGCCCACCACGTTGCGGGTAGGCACCTGGCGCGAGTCCCGCCACTTGAGGCCGCCCAGCAGCAACGCTGTCTCCTCGACCACGGCCAGCCCATAGCAGAAGCGGTCGTAGGGTAGCGGCCGCAACCGAGTCCACTGGTCGGCGCCGGGATCGTAGCGCTCTATCTCAGAGAAGGGCTCGTATCGCCCCAGAAAAGCAAACACAGCGCCGCGCAGCACTGCCATGTGGTGCCCGAAACGTGCGGTCCCCATGGGTGCCCTCTTGCTCCAAGCCTGCTCCTCAGGGCCCAGGACGTATAAGTCCCGGAGGCTGCTCGCTCCGCCCTCGCCTCTCCCTGCCTTGCCCCCCGAGATGTACACAACACCGTGGTCCCCGACGGCCCCCGCGTGACCGTGCAGAGCCCGCGGTAGTGCCCCAGCTGCCGTCCAGCGGTCCCGACGCAGGTCGTACATCTCCACCGAGGCCAGCGCCTCACCGCCCGCGCCCAGGCCCCCGACGGCCAGGAGCCTCTCTCCCACCGCGCCGCACCAGAAGTAGGCCCGCGCTTCCTTCATGGCGGGCACCTCCGTCCAAGCGTGGAAGCGCGGGTCGTAACGGTGCACTTCGGCCGTGACTACCCGCGGGCTGTCGGCCAGGGGAGAGGTTACACTGCCTGAAGGGCTCTCCCCACCCAGAACAAACAGGAAGTTGCCCGCGGTGCACACGCTGTGCCCCAGCAGTGGTGTGGGTAGCTGCGTGAGGCTGCGCCAGCGGTGATTGTACACATCGAAGCCACCACGTTCTGGGTGAGCTCCCACTCCTCCTCCTCCTCCTCCTCTTCCTCCAACTCTTCCTCTTCCTCTTCGGGCTCTGGGGCGGCGACCCGGCCCCTAGCTGCCCTCTGCGGGGCCACGACCTCCTCAATCACCACCTCCCGTGCCCTGCGCCCCCCCACCAACAAGATTTGAGTCTGGGGGCTCCGGATGCTGGTCTGCTCGCCCTGCATGAGTGGCTGGCGGGAGGGCGTCGTGTGGTAGTTGAGGGCCTGGATGATGAGGCCCTTGACCCGGGCGGGCAGCACGAGGCCGGAGCCCGAGTACACGCGCCGCAGTACGTCGGCGGGAACCAGGCCAAAGCGGACATGCTCCAGCAACTCTGTGCAGTGTGCCAGGCGCTCAGTAGTGGGCTCCTGCCGCAGCCAAGCTAATGCCAAGCCCAGCAGCCGGGCCTCGGGCACCCGCGCCACGTCGGGGGCACCCAATACAGCCCTTAGCGATGTAGGGTTGAGCTCCAGCAGTCCCGCGGGGCCCGCGCCCCGCGCCAGCAGTTCCCGCAAGTGGCGCACGATGCAGCGCTCGGCCGCGTCCAGCGTGTGAGCCAGGCCAAAGCGCGACGCCACGTTGGCGGCGAAGCAGCAGTTCTCTGGAGCCAGCTGGCGCTCCAGGTAGCGCCCACAGAGCCCCAGGGCCTCGGTGACCTGCAGGTAGCTGGCGGCCTCCAGAGTGTCCTCTACAGTGTCCATGGAAAGCGACAGCCAGGCAGTGTAGATGAAGTCCAGCAGGCGCTGCAGGCCGGCTGCCGATGGCACGTGCAGGTGAATCACGCGCGCCCGGGATTCCTGAGTGTGGCTCTTGAACAGGGCCCTGAAGTAGTCACTGGAGCACGCCAGGAGCGACCTGTGCGCCGGGAATTCGCTGCCCTCGGTCTCCAGTGTCACGTCGCATAGAAAGCCCTCGGCGCGCAGGGCCTGGTAGCCGGTGAGCAGCGCGCCGCCATGAGCTTTGCAGTAAGACAGGAAGTAACTCATTCTGCCCAGGGCTGGAAGCAGCCTGGCGGGACCAAAGGCCTGCTGGGCAGGGCCGGAGGCATCCCGGGGCACGACACTCCCGGGACCCCCGCGTAAGCCACAGAGCTCCTAGCAGAGGCCCATTTCTGCCTGCTCAGTTTTAAGCCCAGGGCTCCTTCATCCAGACCTGCAGATCGCCCAGTGCCCCTCTCAGAGCAAATCCAGTCTGAAAACGGTTTTCGGAGGCCCCTAGTAACGGAGGGCGCGGAATTCTGAGGCTTCCGGGGAGTGTGGCGCTTGGTTTCCACGACTGTGGAGGCTTCCAGCGCGTTGCCCAAAGTCCCCTCCCCGGCCCAATGTGGAGAGCCCACACCTGCACGCCAGGGGCGGCGGTGGCCGCACACCATCACCTGGAAGAACCGAGCTGCGGTGGACTCCGGGGGTGCTGGATCTCCGACGGCGCAGACGCGGCGTCCCGGGAGTGCAGGGCAAGGACTCTGACCTCTCGGGGGTGGACGAAGAGGACAGGTTCTGCGGGCACCCGCAAAGGCCGGGGACAACTGGTTACGGGGCAGTGGGTGGGGGGGGTGAGCTTGTTCCGCGGGGAGGATCAACTGAAAGCCTAGGGGATTAGGGAGGGGAGGGCGCAGGTCAGAGCGGCGGGTCAAAGGCGTGATTGGGCGCCGCACATAACATGCCGGTAGCTCACAGTGACAGGAATAGCGCGCCGCCTCGGCCTCTCGGGCGCGCCCCGCCCCGCGCCCTGACTGCTGGCCGCGAACCGAGGGCACGGGCACGGGTGAAGCAGCCCTGGCCAAGGGCTTGACTCCAGTGACCCTACTGGCCACCAGTGTCACCAGAGGGTCCCAGGAACCCGGCTGGGGTTGCGGGAGCCGGAGTTCACTGGAGAGGCACCAGTCGCGGGAGCCCCTCGACCCGGTAGCGTCCGCGGAGGGGCGCCCGGCTGGGCAGGAGGAGTGTCGACCTCCCGGTGCCCCTGTGTCTGGGAAAGAAGCCCTGGCTCAACTTTCTGCTTTAAAGAGGCCCTAATTAATCCAGCGGGAGCGAGGATTAAGCTGCGACTTTGCGCGCTGACACCCAGTAGGCCACTGTGCGATGAGGAGGCACTGGCGAGAACCACGCCCGGGCGAATCCCAGGCTCCCCGCCAGCGGCGCTAGGTAACATGTCCCTCACCTGGACTCACCCTTGTGAGATGCTGGGCCTACTCTGAGCCCTTCCTGAGGCAGCTCGCGTCTCCCAGGCTGGCTCATTTCACCTTTGTTCCCACGCCCTTTCCCAGACCTCACCTGAGTTTTCCCTTCCTATTCTTGGACCCTCCCGCGACCCATCCCTTTGCAGCGTGAACAAGGAAACTGTGGTTGACTTGGATTTTCTGCCACTCAGTGACCACTTCCTTTTAAAAAAAAAAGTGATTCCTTCCAGTTTCTCTCCCCGATTTTCCACGCTCTGATCTAATTATTGGCTGCTACATCTTCGATGTTATCCCGGGATAATGAGCAGTACGGTTGCAAAGCTCGGTAAAGCTGGAATTTCTTAGAGCCCTTCCTCATAAAGTTATTTTTTACAAGAAACACCCCAGCGTGGAAATGACTAAAACCACCCTGATCTTGAGACATTAGGAAAGCATCTCTCCATCTCCATACTGTTCTGAATAACTAAATGATTAATATAACTGGTCTTTTTCTATTTTTTTTTTTTTTTTTTTTTTTGCCATTTGGAGACTTCTTTTGCTTTCATCAGGGATTGATTTTTCTATTTTCTAGTGCAACCCCTCTGGCACCCTTTTTTAGGTGAGCCTTTTGAGGGCATCTGTAATAACTCATATTTCTGACAGCTGGGGTTGTATTTCATAGGGAAAAGCAGTTCAAGGAAGGATAAAATTCTGTCATTTCCTACCTGGCATGCCATTAGTACTTACAAAGTCTCCAATTAGAAGTAATTCTTTAAATGCATAAAAGTATTAGTAAAATGATTTTGCTGTCAAAGATGAAACTGTATTATGACTTAAATTAGCCAAATTATAAAGTGCAGGCAGGGGCTCCAATTGGGCTTCCTTAAACTCCAGAGGCTAAAAATACTCCAATTTGAATTCCTAATGTTAGAGCTAAAGCTGGGTTGGGGGGACGGGTGCTGGTTTTGTGGGGATTTGGGGGTTTTAGCATTAAAGTTATTGATTCACAAGTAAAATAGCAGCTTGGTTCACTTTGCACAGATCTACATTTTGAATTCAAATGGCCTTTACCCAACCCAACAGAATTTTGCTAGAAGGGATTTTTGAGATCATTTAGTCAAACTTTGTCCCTTTTCTCTGAAATCTTGTTTTTCTTTTTAAACAAATGTGACAAACAAGCCCCAGTGAGAGTACGGTTTGTCTGGATGACTTGGATATTAAGTTACCAAGTTTGTACTAGAATCAAGGGCTCCCTCCCCACTATATTATGTGACCTTATGTATGATAAAATAAAATAGTGCAACACACAGTTTATTTAAGCCAAATAGTCAGGGTGATGAAGTACACTTATCCCCTTTTCAACTTAAAGCTGTTTAAGTAGGTTTTTAAAACAGCATATATTTAATCCAGAAATTGGATCCTATCCCATCTGATCTGTCCATCACCACACTTCCAGATTGAATCCAAAATGTCACACTTATTTGAGAATAAAGATGCCGTGAGAGACTTTAAACTCTTAACATCAAAAATCCAGTTTTACATAACAAGTATGTGTTTATTGTTGACACATGACCCAACATGCTACCTTAACATATTTTGCCATTGAAGGTTTGATGAACTGTGTTAACTGAAGATGTTTTCCTATTAGGTGTGTTTATAAGACCTTCTTTAGAAAATGTAACTGTCAGTCTACCTAAAAAAAATCATTGTCCTTTGAGTAATATGTATGAAAAATATAAGTATTTTAATTTCTGTGCATTTTTTATTTTTAATTTTTGTGGGTACATGGTAGGCGTATATATTTATGGAGTACATGAGATGTTTTGATACAGGCATGCAATGTGAAATAAGCACATCATGAAGAATGGGGAATCCATCCCTCAAGCATTTATCCATTGAGTTGCCAACAATCCAATTACACTCTTTATTTTAAAATGCACACTTATGATTTACTATAGTCACCCTGTTGTATTATCAAATAGTAGGTCTTATTCATTCTAATTTTTTTTTTTTTTATTCACTAACCTTCCTCACCTCCCCAGCCCCCACTACCCTTCCCAGACTCTGGTAACCATCCTTCTACTCTCTGTGTCCATGAGTTCAATTGTTTTGATTTGTGCAATATTAAGTATGCTAAATAAAATTTCAATGTGTGCTTTTTAAAGTTATTGTAGGTGTGTATCTTAAGTTGGTGTCAGTCCGTGTCGGCTGCTATTACAAAACACCTTAGTCTGGGTAATTTATAAACAATAGAAATTTATTGCTTACAGTTCCAGAGGCTGATAAGTCCAATATCAAATTGTCAGCAGATTTAGTGTCTAATGAGGGCTCTCTCCTTCATAGGTGGTGCCTTCTGACTGTGTACTCACATAGCAGAGGGGTGAGGGGCTAACAGACTCCCTCAGGGTTTTTTTGTAATGACACTCCTCACCTCCCAAAGGTCACACTTCTTAATACTATCATATTGGAGATTAAGTTTCAACATATAAATTTCAGGAGGACATAATACATTCAGACCATAGCGATTTGGATTCCCTAGAAGCACGCTTTGCGACCCAACCTGAAGGAATGTTGATAGACAGATCTAACAGGATGAGGTCATTATGTTGAAAATGATCTACTTATCAATTGCCCTCCCTTTTAGGCTATAAATTCCGGAGGGCAGGGACTGTTTCTTGGTCTTTGTATCTGCAGCCTCTGTCATGGTCTTTGGCATAAGTAATGTTGAGTTGAACAGATACAGGGAAGGAGTAAAGAGTTATTAAAAGAAACTTGATAGGGACAATTACTTCCTTATCTCTTGTTCTCCTTTCCCTCACACAGCTAGGATTTAGGGCACATCCTGGTAAGGTCTTGAGCTTACATCCCTAGGAATCAAGTGGATGACCATGGGTGGCCCCCGACTAAGGAGTCCAGGTGGACTCAACTCCTTTGAGAAAGCCTTACTACCTTGTGCAACCCTGCAACTCCAGTCTAACCTCACATGCCTCTCAGCATCCAGGCACACATACTGCTACTCCTCCTACCCAAATGCAGGGCCCCAGATGCCCAGGTGCCCCTCTTGCCCCAGTACACCCTCCATGCCCCAATTTATATGGCTGGGCTTCTGTTGAAGGCCCAGCTGCTCACCCCAGAATACCTATTGAGATCCTGCAATTTGTCCTGAACCCCCTACCCCTCATCAGGACAGTGAGTTGCTGTCCCTGATCCCTTCATGCATCTTCACATCCTGTGACAGACCCTAGAACTAAAGTCTTCCAAACACTCACCTCACTTCCCACATCAAGATGGCAATGCTCATCAGCCAGAGCACTCCACTTTTCTCCAATTGGCCCTCCCTAGCTAAATCTAAATTACAGAGTTCTTGCCACCTCTAAAATAATTGTATGTATTTATAGAAATCCAAAATTATGAACTTCCATGTATAATGGCCATTTAATATTTTTTTTTTACAAATTTAATGTGCTCTTTTTGGTAACAGCTTCATCAGGATATAATTCCATATCATACAATTCATCCATTTAAATTGAACAGTGGTTCTTAGTATATTCGGAGTTGTGCAACCATCACCACAGTCTAATTTTAGAATATTTTCATCACCTCAAAAAGAAACTTCGTACCCTTTATCTGTCACCTCCCTATATCACCAATCCCCAAAGCTCTAAGCAACTGCTAATCTACTTTTTATCTCTATAGATTATCCTTATCTCATATAAGTGAAATCATACAATATGTGGTCTTTTGTGACTACTTTTACTTAGCATAATGTTTTCAAGCTTCATCCATTGTAACGCACTTTTGAGGAAGAAAACCCCTTTGTATAAGGATAATATTGGAAACCTTTTCTCAAAACCATAAAACTCTGAAATTCGCCTGTTTGGTATTTAGGATACAGTGTTTTGGCAGGTTAATCCTTTCTCATCTGTCATTACTGGCTCCTTTCAATCCAACTATACTTCTTTCCAACACATGGCTTCTGGCAACCTCTGTGGAGAGTCTATTATTAGAAATTGACACATAGTAAGTTTATTGTGAAAACATGATTACAAACAATAATAGACATGCAGTAGAAAAAAATTCTATGTTATCTACACCTCCTGAGACCGTTTTTGAGCATGTGAAATGTATTTTTGTGATATGCAATTCAAGTGAAAGGATTTCAAGAAGTGGAGTGTGGGTATGGGTGCATGTGTGTGTGTGTGTGTTTTATTATGAGGGATTTTGACATTCTGGCTCAGCTGACAGTTTAAGGAGCAGTGTGGTGAGTGGGGAAGAACTGGGCTTTGGAGTCAGACAGACTTGGGCTCCAATTCCAGATCTACCCTCATGTGACCTTAAAACAAGTAACTTAAATTCTGTGTCATTTTATTATTTTTAAAAGGAGAATACATTCATAGCACCTACATTCATAGCACTGTTAAAATAAGATTATAATATATTTGACTGCTCCTGGCACACAGTATACACAAGAGATGCGAGTTTTTCCTTTTCCTTCCCTTGACTAAAGCCTTCTGAAAACTCATGCTACCAGAGCCCAAGCAGTCAGGAATTGTCATAGAGGAGTGGGTTGTCAGTGATCCTCCTGTAGCATCACCTGGAAACCTGCTATGAAACATAGATTCTCAGCCTCATCTCAAACCTGCCAAATCAGAAACTCTGGAAGTGGGACCCAGTAATCTGTTTTAACAAGCACTCTCCACGATTCTGATGCATGAGAAAGTTTAAGAACCACTGTCACAGAGGATTATTAATAATTTCTGCTGCATTCTGAATTCACCATTCTCAGTGACAACTTGTTCTGGCTATGATGTCAATGTTTTTCCAAAAAGGAAGGAAGTCTACTAGTTGCAAAAGATCAGAAGTCAGAGACCTAGAGGGGAAAAATTAGTGGCCACTGCCCCTTGTCATATGACTTAATAATATACTGTGGTCTCTTTTGCCCTTCTCACCCCCCCCGCCACAAGATGACAGTGGATCACTGAGGCGTGAGATGATGACTTGGTAAGCAACACATTTTCCCAAACAACATTTGATTGAATATTCAAATCAGAAGGTACCTGTATCCCCCATTTTCCATCTGGATGCCACATTTTCAGAGGCTCCTGGATGAATTGGGGAATATCCTAAGAAGCCAGCCAAAGGAGGTGGGGACTGGAAACATTCTTCCTCATTTAGGGAGGAGGTAAAGAATCTGGAGATTTTAGGCTAAGAGAAAAGGCCCCTCTGGGGGTTAAATGTTCATTATTTTCAACTTTCCGAAGGGCAAGAAGAAGTAGAGGTGGTCTCGTGGCTACAGAGGGCAGACCTGGGACCAGTTAGTAGAAGTTACAAAGAGTAGTGTGTGTCACGGGATAAATCAGGACCTCTTGCCAATTTAGAATCTTGAAAGAAGAGGTACAACTAGAAGAAATAGAATGTGACTGGCCATAAGAAGAATTACCTAAGGCTTGGAGAAGAGAGGGAACTTGTCCAAGACGCCATGGTTTAGCAGACCCCATTGGAGCCCCGCCCATAACCCTTGATCCATTTGTAATTTGGGGGCCCACCAATCTCAGTGGCTTTTGCTCCCAGCAGCCAGCACGTGCATCACTTTGTGGGCAGACCCTTCTGTTCTGCTGGATTCCACCTTGCCTGTGCATGTGAAGAGAAGCAAAAACACCTGCAAATATACTTCTCCAGGGGGGCCTCCCTTAACCGATTGACAGGCAGGGTGGCAGCAGGTATACAAACACCCCAGCTCCCTTTCCAGGTGTGAGCCACACCATTTCCAGAGCTCCCCTATGGGATTGAGCCAAAGTTATCTTCTGTGGGAGCATGCTTGGTGTCATACATTGGCTTGATCCCCTTCCCTTCCCTGTCTCACATTGCCACCCGCTTCCTATCGATCTTTTCCAGAAACACTTCCTACTAAATCACTTTCACACAAATCCTCACCTCAGAAGGAACCCCTGCCTTGCTAAACGCCCCCCAAGCCTCTCATCTGGCAGTTTCAGGTGGTTGGTGGGGCACGGGGTGGGCATGACACATACTACATCCACAAAGGTCGATCTGTCATTTGCTTGCAGACATGCATAAAACAAAATTGATATATTGTGTAGGTAGACATGTAAGCTCAGTGGCACACCTGGTCACAGAAATCAAGACAACAAGACTGGGTGTCTTGACCTTCACCCCTCTGGTCTTTCAGGACTGCTGTGGAAGCCAAAGTGAACTCCAGAGTCCTTTCAAACCCAACATGCCACAGTTGAGAGCCACTGCCCCCTTAAGTCCCATCTGCAACTAGCATCTAAATGTGAACTTTACCTGAAGTCTTTGCTTTATGGGATTGACTGTGTTCTTTGTTACTGCCTCCCTGGCCCGTCCCCAGGCTGACCACTGCCCACTACAGCCACCCCCAGCTTTTCTCCACACCTCACATGGCTTGAAGCTGTGTTCAGCTGCTTTCTTCTAATATTTCTCTCTCCTTCCTACATGGGATGACCTCATGTTCATTTCTTCATTCTACAACAGCTCACATGCCCAGTCCTACTTCCATGTGTTTTCGTGCATGTGGCTTGCCCAGGGCTTGGCTGCCACCGAACTTTGTACCTGATAGTTTCCAAAGGGGCAGTCGGCGACTTTGATAACATTCTTAGTAAGAGAGATTCAAACCATTTGTCAGTTCCCTGTGGATGTGTGTTTCTGACAGTGTGACTGGGGACCACCAGCATTTGAATCTGCAGAACTTGTTAAGATGCAGGTTCCTGTGCCCCACCCTAGACCAACTGGATCAGAATCTCCAGGTGTGGCAGGAGTGGGAAGTGGCAGAATTTTTAACAAGCTTCCCAGGTGTTTCTCACTCCAAAGTAGGGCTACTCAGTGTGTGTGGTCAGCCAACAAGCAGCATCAGCATCACCTGGGAACTTTTTAGAACTGCAAATTCTCAACCCTCACCCCAAACCTGCTGAATCAGAAACACTGGGGATGGGGTCCAGCCATCTGTACTTTATCAAGCCCTCCAGGGGATTGTGATGCACACTAAGGTTTGAGAAACATTTCTCTAAAGTTTAAGAACCACTTATGTAGAATTTCAATCCATTCATTCAAAAAATATGTCTATTGTGTTCCAGGTGCCATGGTTTAGCAGACCTCGTTCTGCTAGACACTGAGGGTACCATGATGAGCAAATCAGTCAGGGGTCCTGCCCTTGAAGAGCTTAAGCTTTAAGGGATTCCATATCATGTTGCTGCTTCAGTATGTCTTCTAGGTTCTCAAGACAATCCAGCCTTTATGGTTACTTTCATGAGGTCTTCGCCGCTTCTACTTCAGTAGACATAAACTGTCTAAGTAGAAGACTCCATTGCCAGTTCCCAAGTGACTGCTGTTAAGTTCCAGACCTCGGACCTGGCTGATGGGTTTATTAGAGAGGGGTGGAACATACGATATCAGCCAGGCTCACCCTGCACCAGTTCCCCAAATCAGCCCACAGTGAAGTGGCTTGGCTGTTAGTATTGTATCCCACAGTCAGCTGTCATCCACTTGCAGATGTGTACAACAAAACAAGCCCATGACTTTTGATAGTTGGACTTTCTTTGGAAAGACACAACACTCTGACTTCAATATCAGAGTCTCTTTATGCATCTTTCAAATGGCTGCATAGTACAAACCAAGTCATACAATGGGAAGTGGTTCGGATATGTCATCTGAGCACAGAAATATAATCATGGAACAGCCTTGGAGTGTTAGTAAATGTCTTCAATCACTCACCTGTTTAAGGAGTTGCAGAGGCTGGGACTTCAAATGCTTTTTTTTAACCAACACTCTTCAATAGAGATATTATACTCCTTCCTGAACTGTCCCTGTGTCTGACACATGACCAATATGTCAACTGTGCCAATTGCTTCTGCTGTTTTCAGAACCCCTTTCTAATGATGCTGGTCAGTGACTAATCAGGAAAAATTCTACCCAAGGTCTTGCCAACAGGGGAGAAATCATGGAATAGTTTGCTCTCAACTGCTTATAGAATTCTTAAAGATATTCATAATATTAACAGCCTCAAAATCTTGTGCCACTTGTCCAGGGTTTTATTTTTTATTTTCTTTCTTTATTTATTTGACATGGAGTCTCGCTCTGTCGCCCAGGCTGGAGTGCAGTGGCGCAATCTAGGCTCACTGCAAGCTCCGCCTCCCAGGTTCACGCCATTCTCCTGCCTCAGCCTCCCGAGTAGCTGGGACTACAGGCGCCCGCCACCACGCCCAGCTAATTTTTTGTAGAGATGGGGTTTCACCATGTTAGCCAGGATGGTCTCGATCTCCTGACCTCATGATCCGCCCGCCTTGGCCTCCCAAAGTGCTGGGATTGTCCAGGGTTTTATTTCTTAAGAAAGATTATCCAAAAGTGTCTATTAAGAGTTACCTGTACAATCATGAGCAAGAAATGGTCATTAAACAATAACAGCCCAAGTGAATGTTTTCTGATCAATATTTCATGTCACTCAGGAAGTCTCAGTTTGAACTCCAAGCAGGAGCAGATCTGCCCTGCCCTGTCACCCTACAAAGAGCGTTTTGCCACCAGAATGTGAGGACACTGGGCAGGCGATTCCAAAGCCTGCCCATTGTAGGAAGACCACTCACCACAGTTCCAAGAGTCGATGAACATAACAGCCACCTGGCTGGCCCCAAACCCTCCAGCTGCCTTTAATAGTTCAGTAGAAATGGCACCAGCTCCCTTCTCATAGATGGCAGCAAAACTCAGTATTGCCCCAAGAATGCTGAGGAAATTTGGGGGCTTACATTTTTCCTGAAAACTCCCTGCTCTAATTCTGGCTTCTGCTGACACCGCCATCTCCCTCATGTTTTGCTTCTTGGGATTATTTCCTACTCTTCACTCTGCACTCAGCCACCCATGGAACACAGTCCCAAGCCTTTATTCTCCCCCTTGATTTCTCATACAACTTGTGAAGGACTAAGAAAGCGTTTACTGAAGACTTGGGTGGGACGGGCACAGTAAAGCAGCAAAGTGTAGAGTAGCAGATAAAACCAATAACCAATAATTCCTGTTTTAAAACTTGTCAGCTTGTCCTCCCCAGGGCCACCGTATCATGTTGCTGGCCCTGGCCCTGTCTCCTTCCCTTTTCCTCTTTTGCCCCACCCACCACTACTACCCCTCTCTCCCAGACTGGTCCCACAGAAACCCAAAATACATACGATTTCATTGTTCAGAGCACTTCAGCCTCCTTTCTTCCAGTTTTGCCTGGCCAGTCCTGACTCTGTGTGTGTGTGTGTGTGTGTGTGTGTGTGTGTGTGTGTGTGTGTATGTGAGAGTGAGAAATACATTTAAAAAATTAGCATTTTAACAATTTGTAGATGTGCATTGGCATTAAGTACATTCACACTGTTGTATAACCATCACCATCATCCATCTCCAGAACGTTTTCATTATCCCAAACAGAAACTCTGTATCCATTAAACAATAACTCCCCATTCCCTCTCCCCATCACCCTTGGTAACCATCATTCTACTTTCTGTCTCTATGAATTTGATTATTCCAGTTACCTCATATAAGTGGAATCATATTTGTCTTTGTATATCTGGCTTATTTCATTCAGCATAATGTCTCAAGATTCATCCATGTAGTTACATGCGTCAGCACTTCCTTTTTAAGACTGAATAATATTCCATTGTCTGTATATGCTGCCTTTTGTCCATTCATTTGTCAATTGACATTTGGGTTGTTTCCACATTTTCCCTATTGTGAATAGTGCTTCTACGAGCACTGGTGTACAAATATCTATTTCAGTCCCTGTTTTCAGTTCTTTTGTGTATATACCCAGAAGTGGAATTGCTGGATATTGTGGTAATTCTATGTTTAATTTTTTAAAATCTGCCATACTGTTTTCCACATCGACTACACCACTTTACATTCCCACCAGCAGTGCACAGTTTCTCCACATCCGTGCCATCACTTGTTCTCTGTTTTATTTTTTGTAATAGCTATCATAATGGGTGTGAGGTGGTATCTTGTTGTTTCAATTTGCATTTCCCTAATGATTAGTGATATGATCATTTCATGTGCTCATTGACCATTTGTGTATCTTCTCTGGAGAAATGTTTTTTCAAGTCCTTTGCCCGTTTTTTGAATTGGACTCTTTGGTTCTTTTGGGGTTGAGTTGTCGGAGTTCTTTATATTTTCTTGATATTAATCCCTTATCAAATATGTGATTAGCAAATATTTTCTCCCATTCTGTGGGTTACCCTTTCACTGTATTGGTAGTGTTCTTTGAAAATCACAAGTTTTTACTTTTGATGAATTCCAATTTATTATTTCTTATGTTGCTGGTGCTTTGGGTGTCACATCCAAGAATTCATTGCCAAATCTAATGTCATGAACATTTTCCCCTATGTTTTCTCATAAGAGTTGTGTAGTTTTAGCTCTTATGCTCATTAGGTCTTTGATCCATTTTGGGTTAATTTTTTTTTTTTTTTTTTTTTTTTTTGAGACAGGGTCTCACTGTATTACCCAAACTGGAAGGCAATGGCACAATCACAGCTCACTGCATCCTCGACCTCCTGGGTTCAAGTGATCCTCCTGCTGCAGCCCCTAAGGTGCTGGGATTACAGGGGTGAGTCACCCTGACCAGCCTTGAGTTAATTTTTGTATATGGTATAAGGTTAAGAGTCCAGCTTCATTCTTTTGCAGGTCAATATCCAGTTTTCTCAGTACCATTTGTTGAAAATAGTGTCTTTTCTCCCATTGAATGGTCTTGGCACACTTCTCAAAGATCATTTGACAGCATATCTGAAAGTTTACTTCTGGGCTGTCTATTCCAATCATCTGTATGTCTGTCTTTATGCCAATACCACACTGTTTGGATTACTGTAGCTTTGTAGTGAGTTTTGAAATCAGGAAGTGTGAGTCCTCCATTCTTCTTCTTCAAAATTGTTTGGTCTATTAGAGGTCCCTAGATTCCTATGAATTTTAAGATGCGTTTTCTATTTCTGCAAACAAATATCATTAGGATTTTAGTAGGATTACATTGAATTTGTCAATTGTTTTGGGTAGTATAGACATCTTAACAGTATTAAATCTTCTAATCCATAAACATGAGATTCCTTTCCATTATTTATGTCTTTAATTTCTTATTTTTATACATGATAGTTTTTAATATACATCTGAGCTAAAGACCAAACACTGACAGTAGGAGAAGAACAAATAGCAAGTTTGTTAGCCTACATTTAAACCTCAAACAAAAGAGATGACTTTTTGTTTATCTAACAAGTTCTGCATTGATTACACACCATAAGTAATATTATATAAAAACACACTTGTATTTAGTAAGAATATTTTATTTCTTGGGTCATATATTTCAACTAGGTGATCTAGCATAGTTGGTACTTTTGAAGTTTAACTTTATTAGATGAAAGTATGGTGTGAAATATAAGTACACTGTTGTTGGAACCGAACTATAAAGCCGGAAATAGAAGTAGTTGCTTCATGAGGTTGTAATTCTTAAGTCTATCTTATCTCATTTTGTTTTACCTTTTATTTTATTTTAGATTCAGGAGGTATGTGTGCTTATTTGTTGCATGGATATATTGCATATTGGTGGGGATTGGGCTTCTAGTGTACCCATTAGCCAAATAGTGAACATTGTACCAGATAGGTTATTTTACCCTGCACACCCCTTCCACCCTCCCCTCTTTTGGAGTCCCCAGTGTCTATTATTTCATCTTTATGTCCTGTGTACCATTGTTTAGCTCCCACTTATAAGTGAGAGCATGCAGTATTTGGTTTTCTCTTCCTATGTTAGTTTGCTTAGGAGAATGGCCTCCAGCTCCATCCATGTTGCTGCATGAGACATGATTTCATGCTTTTTATGGCTGCCTAGTACTCTGTGGTGAGTATATATATATCATGTTTTCTTTATCCAGTCAACTGTTCATGGATACTTAGGTTGGTTCCCTGACTTTGTTATTTTGAATATATGAGTGCAGTTGTCTTTTTTATATAACAATTTCTGTTCCTTTGGGTAGGTACCCAGTAGTGGGATCATTGGGTCACCTGGTATTTCTATTGAATTATTTCAGAAATTGTCACACTATTTTCCACAGAGGTTGAATTAATTTACATTCCCACCAACAGTGTATAAGCATTCCATTTTCTCTGCATCCACACCAATATTTGTTGTTTTCTGACTTTTTAATAATAGCCATTCTGTATTTATGTCTTTAATTTCTCTTTAGCAGTGTTTTTTAGTTTTCAGTGAACAAGTCTTTTACCTCCTTGGAAAAGTTAATTCCTAAGTATTTTATTATTTTTGATGCTACTGGAAATTGAATTATTTTAATTTCCTTTTGGGATTGTTCATTGTTAGTATACAGAAATACAACTGATTTTTGCCTGTAGATTTTGAAATGATTTGTGACTATTAATTAGAGGGTGCACCCAAAGCTATGGTGGCCTGGTAATAACACTTTTGTCTCAGTGTTCACACTAAGAATTGTGCAAGAGATCAAACATTTTCCTGTCCTTATGGGTTTGGAACCACATTTCTTATAATTCACTCATTGCATGATAATATATGATAAAAATTGATAGCATTTTCTAACATATACATATTTTCCTTGTAAATAAGCTATGTTGTTAATTTTCCCAATTTCTTTTCAAGGATATAGAAATTTCAAAATTTTGACTAAAACAAAAAGGAATAAGAAAGAAGGCAAAAATGCCTGAAGTCTTTCCATTTCTGTATCAACCACCATTAACACCATAGTAAACTATATATTCATATAGGTTTATAATAAGTAATTTTGCAAGGGTGGGATCATACCACATGTGTTTTTTAAGCCAAATTTTTCACTTACCTATATATTACAGTGGTATTTCCAAATACACAATATGGATATATAACAGATATCCTTTCTGATGTTTGTATAGTGTTTTTGTATAGATATAATAAAGTTAACAAATCCTCTTCTAATGTATATTCAGATTATGCTCACTCCTATAAACCAAGGTACAATGAACATCATTGTACAAACCTCTTTGCCCTCCTGTGTGTTCAGCTCCTGAGGATATATGCATGTATATATTCAAGTACATATCTATGTACTTGAATATGCAAATAAAAGTCTGGAAGAGAATAAGGCTGAATATTATCAGTAATCGTAACTGGGTGAATGGTAGGTAATTGTGCTCTCATCTATATTTTTTATTTTCATAAGACTATACTTTCTTTCTCACATATTTTAATGTTCATAGAGTTATAGGTAATTTTATCATCACAATTTAATTTTCATGGAAATATTATTAAATAAAAGGTTTTTAGAAGCAAAAATACTGGGTATACAGAAATGAAACCAATTAATCACATATAAATACATTTTATTAGTGTTTATTGGGATTATGCCAACTATTGAAAAATTGAAGAAAATAGCCATGTTTCTGATAGATTAAAGTGTTTTACAAAACTTTTGGTTTTGCTGTTGGATACACCTGGAAAAACAACAGAAACACATATATTTCCATTTCTTAAAATTAGATGCTTTGACATTTATATACTTAAAACACTGGTGGCCAAAAACTGATGGTCACCAATCTTCAAATGCCATACTATTGAGTTACCCATATCCTAGGAATCTTTACTATAACCCCTAAATGCGAAGAAAGTAGAATGACCTGCCTTGTTTTTTGCCTGTAACTGAGTAGAGTGGAAATGAATGCTAGGGGGAAATGAGAGAACTGGGAAAGTGACTATTAGGGCTTACTCTTTCTCTGATAGAAATAATGACTCAAAGGTCATATGCTGAATTAAGGGAAACAAAAGGAATCCCAAGGATATCCTCCATAAGAACAGACCCAGACCCACAGCATGGTAACTGATCAAATGTACTCCATGCAATTAAATCAAGAATTCCACTTAGAAGAAAACACAGCACAAATAATATGAGGAAATTCTTCACAATTGCTTCAGGCTATAGAAAAAGTTAATGAGAGCATGCGTTTAATAAGAGCTCAAAGACGAGATGATGAAACAGCAGAATGGAATGAAATGAGAGATTGCAGCTTTAAGGGAAACATTAAGGATCAAACTAATATCATTTCAATACTAATACCTAAAGTAGAAACAGCAATGAACAAATGGACAGCTAAAAACCTAATTATGGCTATAAGAGAAATACTTGGGTAATCACAGAAATACAGAATAAAGGATAAGAGATGAAGACAATTTTTAAAACTGAATATATGTGGAAGACACATAATGATGATCCAAGATAAGGATAACTGATGTCTCTGAAATGAAGAAGCCCACTAACGACAGAAGGTATGTTATCAGTATTATATAAGAAAATCTGCCCAAATGAATAAATTTGCTGATTTAAAAGTTATACTTCATTCTAGGAAATATGACATAGAACATTCAATGTTGAGACATATTCTCTTTTTAAGTTTTTAATTTTGAAATAAAAAAATTAATTATCCAGGAAAACAACAAAAAGCATCTATGGGGGGAAATAATAAGGTTACCTCAGACTTGCTCATACTCATTAACCAACAATTCTATACCTAAGAGTTTAATCTAAGTAAATAATCAGATGAGTATATAAGATTTATATACAGTGATGTTTACTACAGTATTATTTATAAACACTTTTTCAATAGGTGATATTCAAGAAAGATCCAAATAGCAAATACTAGATAACCTTTAAAATTGGTTTTAGAGGAATTCTTAGTGACATAGGAAACTGTTCATAATATATTGTTGTCAAGTGAAAGAATCATGTTACAAAAGAGTAATTACAATATTATTCTATTGAAATCTGCACACATATAGAAAAGTAGGGGGGAAAATACTGAAAAGATATGCATTAAAATGAAACAATGGTTATATCTGGGGGAGCATTCAGGAATATGTTTTTCTTTGTGCTTTTTTGCATATAACATACTCTTTATAATGACTGTATTATTTTATATTGTAGAAAAATGACAAGAATTATTTAAAATATAATAAATAATAACAAAGATCTTACCTTGATATTACTGTAACAAAACACAAAGGTTTAAAATGTAGAGTTATGACATTTGGTAACAGTTACTTTGACTACACTTTTAGAAAACTTAGCTGATCATATTTATAAGCAACTAGCCCTGGGGATGTGCTGAAAAAAAAAAAGAAAGAAAGGGAAGAAAGAGAAGAGAGAAAGAAAGAAAGGAGGGAAGGAGGGAAGGAGGGAAGGAAGGAAGGAAGGAAGGAAGGAAGGAGAAAGCAAGCTAGCTTCAGGTCAGGTCATCATTAACTAGCTTTATTTGTATCACGTCTCAGATGAAACGTCAGTATGATTGTAAATCTGAGCAAGCTATGTTAGATGGGAACATGGAACATCACTGTATACTTGTATAAGCAAAATTTACCTCATGGTGTGAATAAATGTATCTATAAGTTGAACCTCCAAAAAAATCAAGTTTCTGACCATTGTATAAAGAGGTCAGCACACGAGTGATACATGGTGCATGTGAAAAATAGCATCTATTGAGGGGTCAATAAGCAGATGAGTGATGAAGCAAATGCAATCCCCACAAACTTGCATTATCCCACTGCTTACTGTAGGCAGCATTCCAGTAGAGAGAGCACACCCTTCCCCTCCCTATCATCCTCTGCTTACTGTAGTTCTAGGGTCAGGAGGCTACAGAATATTGATGCCAGTATGTAACATAGTAAACACTTCCTGGTTGGAAGAATGGCCTTGTTAGAAAAGGGAAGTCTTCAGACCCAGTAGTTGGTATCAGCCCATCTGTTACTTGAGCTAACTCAGACATACTGAGCCAGATTTTCCCCAAGCTCCCAAAGTAGGGAGGAAATCAGCTCCCAGAGCCATCCGAATGGGTGTTGCATCACTAGTTTTTTGAGGAAATCAGCTCCCAGAGCCATCTGAATGGGTGTTGCATCACTAGTTTTTGATACATTTAGCACAGAGACCAAGTTCCTCAAAATTGCTAAATATCTGGATTGTTCCAATAAGTTTACACCACCAAATAGGAAATAAGAGCTATTCCCCAACTTGGAAATTCATCACTCAAGATTTCCCACAAGACCTTGCCCAAATGATAGCTTGTCCAAGTCCTCCCTTCCATTTGCAGCTGGAAGCAACTTCTCATCTTCTAGTATCCAGCTAGAGGTTCTTCCAGCTCCAACATTCTGATTGGATGGCACCAGTGATGCCTTCTGAGACTCACCCCAGCTCCTTGGTGGCCTCTCCTGGCAATATATTAAAATTTCAAACCATTTTAGTCTTGGTTATGATAAAATTATTGCTAAGCCATAATCTGATCTGCTATCATAATTCGATCTGATCATAATTTGATCTGCTATCATGAATCTGCTGTTTCTTTGATTTGGGCACTGAGATTTTACAAAATAATTTTTTATTTGTTTAATGCATTTCATGTATTTGTTAACTGATTTACTCTTCCATAGGGAAGCAATGTGTTAAACTGGAAATATGCCTAAGGGGTTCTTTATCAAGATTGTCATGCTCTAAAATATATTTGAGACAAAAGCCCTATCACAGATCGCAGTGGCCTTCCAAAAATAGCACAGACTTGGGTTTTCTCTTCTCACAAGAATTCCTTTTATGATAAGCTTAACATTTCTTCAAAGAAAATGTTACAATACCAGAAACTTCCCAGTTGACATTTACTTAGTTTTTACAAGACTATTTAAAATTTACACAAGGCTTACATCTGAATATCTTCAAGTTTTGTAGGTATAAACCTCAAAGGGTGACTCTAAAAACAAAACTTAAGGCCACTGCATTTTCACATGTAAATAGGAGCGTGTCCATATGACTGGTTCTAAGCCAATATGCTCATATCCTTGGAGCTTCACAGGGCTCTCACCCCAGGTGGCCACCTGCTTTCCAAGGAAGCATATTCAGCAGGCATGTGATTCATCAATGAGAAGTGACACATGTTGGCAATCAATTATTTACACCCTTGTCCCATAAAACTTACCCATAGACTGCCTCAGGAATTTTGCATGAGTAGTTAAAACAGGCTGTGCCATATACTCATTCTCAACCTTTTTCATTTTAAGGATCATTTACAAAGTAAAAATACTGAACAACCTCTCCCTTAATAGTGGTTCTACTCTTCACAATTGTCTTGTAGGAGAAAAAGCTCCAAAAGACCAAAAACTCCTGTGTCCTCGGTAGCAAAGATAACTGGTTTTGGAAATTCAAAACACATACACACACACGAAACTATAAAGGATAAAATAAGAATTGCCCACATTTACACATCCAGAACAAAGCACTGACAGTATCTTGGCATATTTGCTTCCAGGATTTTCTTCTCTCTCTCCCTCTCTCTCTCTCTCTCTCTCTCTCTCTCTCTCTTCTTTTTCTTTCTTTCCTCTCTCATCTTTCCTTCTCTCTTTTTTGTCTTTTAATAGAAAAATTAGTCTTATCCGCATAGTGCATACTTATTTTAGGAATTCAAATAGTTTAGAAAAGTACAAATTTAAGAAAGCTGACTGTCACCCACAAATATCATCCAGAAGCAATTATCACTGACATTAAGAGAGATCGAGACAACTGTGTAGGTTTATGCAACAAGATAAGTAGATAAACACACAGATATAGATAGGAAGGCTTTTAAGAAGATGCTATTTCTTAATTAACATGGGGATAAAATAGCTAAATCTTATTCATTTAAAATGTTACTTTTAATTGTACTTTAATATCACAGAAAAAATAAATTAAAGTGAAACAGAAGAATTCCTAATCAATATTTCTTCACCACAAGATACTATTTTCTAAAAGATTCTTCTAAAAAAGTATTAAGTGGTTGGAGTTGGAATTCCTTAACTGCCTGTTCCAGTTTTAGACAGTATTGACTCCCTGCTATGAGCAATGAGGACGTTAATACTTTCACACTACATCACACCTCTCTTTCCCCCTTTTTCCAATGTTTGATGGTTGTATTGTTGGCCATTTAGTTGGCCTTCACGTTCTTACCTGCAGTGACTGGATAGGTGAGAAGTCTTGCAAATGACCCTTCCTGAACTCCTCCTAAGGCCTTCCTGATGTTCTTGGTGGTCCTGCCCCCAGGCCTCCACTTCCCACTTTCTCCAGTGTGTCACTGCAGCCCCCAGTACCACTCACCCCAGCATTACTTTACTAGCCCTTCATGTGCTGGTGGTAGACTGAGACAGTTTCCGTAAGATGAGGGGAACTTATTTCACTTCCATTTTCTCCCTGTATTGTTTGTTTCTCACCAACTAGGTAAAGCATCCTCTAGATTTCTGGAGGCCCTTTAGGCAAGCCACAGCTTCTTTCTCTTCTGTCATCTTTCATAACTCACAGCTGTGGGGTTTGTCTCTTTAAATAAAAATAGGATTATAAGAGAAGGAAACATGGCTTAGAAAAAGAATGTGGATATTTCAGAGGGTAAAAGTAAGCAGTTCACCTAATAAAGAAAATTTCTGATGAAGTATAAAGCCCTTCATTGGGAAATTATAGGTAAGTGCTAGTTAACAGGAAAATATGTAAATTTCTAATGCAGCAGAGAGTAGTGGAAAGATGGTGGAAGATCAGTGACAATACTTTTAAACCTCGTATTTTATATTTACATGTAGCAAAACTAAAGCAGGACATCCTTCTATCCTGCCCCATGCTTCCCTACACATATGATCCTGGGCTGAATAAAATTGAGCTCCTAACCTAGTGTCTTTTTGTGATGACTGGCTGATTAAAATGTATGTTTAAGAAATATCTATCCTCAAAAATATTTGGCAATCACTGTTTCTTCAAGGTACTCACTTTTTAGGTCAAGGAAGAATGATCCAAAGATACCTTGAATCACAGTAAGCCCAAAACTTGTTTTCCATCTCACAAGAATAGCCCATTTTTGTACTGCCCCTGACACTCCATCAGAACAATGTCCTTGGTGTAGTTGACTGCCTTCTAAGATGCCAGCAATAATTCCTGCTTCCTGGTAGTCACACCCTTGGGCAATCCCCTCCCTTTAAGTGTGGGTGGACCTAGTGATTTACTTCTAACCCATAAAATATGGCCAAGGTGAAGGGATATCCCTGTAATGATTAGTTTACAAATAGTTGTGACTTGTGTCTTGGTAGCAGCCTCTATCTATTGACTTTTCAGCTTGCATGTTTTAATGAAGCATGCAGCTTTGTGGGAGAGGTCCACATGACACAGAACTAAGAGCAGCCTCAGCCAACAGCCAGCAGGGAATGAAATGCTGCCAGCAACCACAGAGTGAGCTTTAGATGTGTTCTTCCCCTGTCAAACATTCAGATGAGATGGCAGATCCTGGGCAGCCTCATGAAAGACCATGAAACAGAGAGCCCATTTAAGCCATGTATAGACTTCTGATTCATAGAAACTGTGAGATAATAAACGTGTGTTGATTAAAGCCACTAAGATGGGGGTAATTTGTTACACAGCAAGCAATAACTTGAATAGATAATTAATATACTGTGCTGGCTTTACTGATTTTGAGAATTGCCAAGTAGTTCACCAAACAAGGTTCAATGACTTCATCTACCTGTTGGGACTTTGGAGGTAATGCTGCATAAGCTATATAGACTCCACCTAAGAGGTCAAGAGCCTTCTTATTTCTCAAAGCTCCCTGGATTGGGAGATGGGGAAATCTTCCAGTTGAGGGAAGTCTTCCGGTTACTATTACTGTGTGACAGATTATTTCAAAACTTCACATCCCAATACAGCCACTTAATTGTGAATTCTGTGGATCAGGCATGCTAGAAGTACACAGCTGGAATTGCTTGTCTCTGTTCCACAATGCCTGGGGCCTCAGTTGAGAAAACTCTGTGGCTGGTGGTAACTTGATGGCTAGAAGCTGGAGGCGTCTGGAGGCTTCTTTGCTGAAATGTCTAGTGCTTAGGGTTTATTGCCTGTCCACTGGGACCTTAGTTGAAGTTGCCAAGTGGAGTACTTAAGGTGGCCTCTCCATGTGGTGGGCCTCTTCACAGCATGGCCATCTTGAGGTAGCCATACTTTTTATAATATCAGCTCACAGCTCCAAAAGCAAGTGTCTCAACAGCAGGGCAGGAGCTGCTTCACAGCTTCTGACCTAGCCTCAGAAGTCACTCAGTGTCACTTTCACCACATTCAATTGTTTATAAGTGAGTCACAAGCCTGTGGGATATGAGTTATTTTGAGGCCATCTTTGGAAAATTAAACCTGACAAAGGAAGTAAGAATGTCTCATAAAAGAAGGCAAAACCAAGGAATCCTTACCTCTGTCAACAATGTGAGAGACCATGAAGCAGAGGACAGTTAAGCCAGGCCAAGATTTCCAACTCACAGAAACTGTGAGATAATCAATTAGTGTTGTTTTCAGCCACTAAGATGTGGGGTAATTTATCTGCAGTGAGCAATAACTAATGCTAATACTTGGATTCGTGTGCACTAATACATGCCACCTTTAGGCAGTTCACCTTCATGAGAATCACTGAGCCAAGACAAAGCATATGAAAATGTCAAGAGTAGTTATGAGGAGTTTACAGAAAGAAAGTGAAGTTATTGTGCATCAGATTTTCAATTCAATCGACTGTGACAAACCACCACCATTTAAAATTAAAGCTCTAGCTCAGTAATTTAGATCCTGTTTCTTTTTACTCCAGACTCTTCTTACTATATTCTCAGTACAGTCCTTTTGGTTATTGCTGGCATATCTTCATGAATTCAGTGTAAAACTCTCTGCAGATAAATGACCACTCAAGGGCAATTAGCTTTAGATAACAACATTTGGATGTTTTTGTTGCTTTAAGTTCTTGAAGTGATTGCCAAAAAAAAACTTTGGTATATTTTTCTATTTTTTGGATTTAAGTTTTCAGTGCGCCTTTTGTCTTCAAACAATTCAGTTCTAATACATGTTCTTATAACATTTATTTCAAACTCCCATCTTTCAAATGAGGAAAATAATACATCTCTCAAACATGTCAAGGGTATTAAAGATGATGCTTAAGGTACTGTGGACCTGAAAAGTGCTATTAAATTCATTTTTATCAAGTTTGCTCTTGTGAGCCATTATCACATCACACTGTTACACAGGCTCTGGATTGTCTACTGCCACCCAAAGAACAGGAAGTTCAGGCTTATTTTGTGAATCATTTGGTGCTCATATCAATCAGAGTCTTTGGCTGCAAGCAACAGACACTCTGGCTCACCTAATGTGCAAGAAATCATTAAATGGTATCAGATGGCTCATAAAATCCCCAGCAGAGCCAGAAAATAAGGCATGGAGGCTAAGCAGCCAGAAAAAAATGCCCCCAAATCACACCCCAGCACTGGAACCACATAGCCTCCATTAGTGCTGCCACTGGGCATCGACACACTGCACCACTAGCTGCTGAACACAACCGTGAAGACCACCACAATTCTTAAAAAGAAACGGCTCATTCCAGGGATGGAGCAAGGAAAGATCAAGGTGAGCCTGGAGCATCCTGTGATGTAGAAAGCAAGGAAGTGCTCAAAGAACAATGGGGATACATCAAAAGGACATAAGGTCTGCTGGAAGGGCCTCCTGCTGGCCAAATTTAGGAAAATTTTTGGATCATAATGACTAATGGTAGTAATAGATTATAGCAAAAGGAAATCAATAAGCCCACAGTAATACTACATAAAAATGGGAAGAGAGAAAGCTCTCTTTACAAAAGGATGTCAACTTAGACATATAGAAAGAATGACAGAATTTGAAAATCCTATTTTCACATATAACAATACAATCATTGATTCAAGTAAAAATCCTCAATGGTTACACCAATGGGTAAGAGGTTGTTGGGAAACAAGGTATTCACACAATCTCAAAGTATCACCCCCACAGATTACTTATTAATTACAAAGGAGAAAAGATATCCTTACACTGGAGGGATCTGGTGGACCTCACCTTAAGCAAGTGATCAAACTTAGCACCTCCAGTAATGAGACAAACTGATAGCATGTGTCTCCTGATATGACGCAATGGGAAGAACACAGCATCACTTAGGTAACATGCATGCACCAAAACTATTTAACCTAAATGTAATAGTGAAGGAATAATTAGACAAATCTAAAATGTCAATGATCATGAAAAACAAATAAAGCTGGAGAGACTTTTCTAGATTAAAAGAGCCCCCAAAAGTCCATGACAGTCACATGCAATTTGTGATCCTAGATTTCATCCTAAAATTTTAAAAGAATTAAATGATACTTTGCTGAAAATTGGGGAAATTTGAATAGGAAATGTACGTTTGATAATATTGTAGCAACATTAAATTTCTTGGATTTGACAATGGTCTTATGCACATGTAGGAGAATGTCTGTTTTTAACAGATGCATGCTGAGGCATTTAGATATAATATGCCATGATGTTTTCTGCAAAAACAAAACAAAACGTGTGTGTGTGTGAGAGAGAGAGACAGAGAGAGAGAGAGAGAGAGAGAGAGAGGTGGTTTGGGGAGGAGAGGGGCAAAGATTAAGCAAATGTGGCAAGATGTTAAACAATTTGTGAATATAGATATAATATATATGGCAAATTAGACTATTTAACAGTGCCTCACGTATTCTGTGTTCTTTTATTTTTATTATTATTAAATAAAATTCCAGAGAGGAAAGAATTATTCCTAGGTGAGCAGAGATCAGTAACTGTTTGCCTCCTTCCTCTCAGGAAGTATTTTACAAGTGTCATCAAGGACTGAAGATTAGGCTTGCAGTATGCAGAGAGACATTGTGGGGATAAAAAGAAGTCAGAGAAGCTTCAATAGCTGTGTGGTCTGCGTGGGCTGGCATGACTGGTATCAAGAGGGGCCCCCAAAATACAGCCAGTTTTCCCTACCAGTTTTCTCCAAGGGGCCTTTTGGTGAGTTCTGGGGTAATGAGGGAGGCTGGGGATAGAGACAACTTGGTAGATTTACACCCGATTATATAATAATTGCATTAAATTATAATAAACCAAACATTCCAATGAAAAGTCAAAAGGCAGACTGGATGAAAGAAACAGCACCTAATTATATGCTGTTTATGAAAGATAAACTTTAAATAGAAAGGCAGAGAAAAGTCAAAAATGGAAGGATGGAAAAGATATACTGAAAAATAAATTCCCTGGCTCTATCAATGCCAGACACAGTAGACTTTAAGGGAAGAAGTATTATAAGAAACAAAGAGGACAATCCATAATGATAAAAGGGTTAACTCAACAAGAAGGCCTAAGGATCCTAAATGTGAATGCACCCCTAATAACATAGCTTCAAGGTATATAAAGGAAAACTTGACAGCACTAAAGGTAGAGTTATATTCACAATCTTAGTTGGCCAAATTTAAACTTCTCTATCATTAATTGACAGAACAAGTACAAAAAGTCAGTAGAGATTTTTTTATTTAATTTAATTAATTAATTAATTATTTTATTTTATTTTATTTTATTTTATTTTATTTTTGTGACAGAGTCTCGCACGGCTTCCCAGGCTGAAGTGCAATGGCATGATCTCAGCTGACTGCAACCTCCGCTTCCTGTATACACGCGATTCTCCTGCCTCAGCCTCCCAAGTAGCTGGGATTACAGGTGCACACCGCCACACCCAGCTAATTATTTGTAGTTTTAGTAGAGACGGGGTTTCACTATTTTGGCCAGACTGGTCTTGAACTCCTGACCTGGTGATCCACCCACCTCAAACATTTATAGGAATTATGTGAAACCTTAACCACAATAGAACAATATGCTGGGGCATAAACGAATCTCAATAAATGAAGGGCAGAAATCATACAGAGTAAATTCTCTGACTACAATGGATTAAGTGAGAAATTAGTAACAGAAATATAACTAGGAAAAATAAGCAAAAACTTACAGTTCACTAAAAGCATTTGGATCCCTGATGATTCTGCCATGGGCCAGAATAAAGCTGAAGCTGGCTGAGAGATACATGTGGGTCATCATTCTTCCTGCCTGTAAAATAAAAGTAGAGTTCCTGAGATGAGACTGGTGGGTAGCATAATGAGACACGTGCTCGCAGAGCTGCCTGCAAAGAGCAGACTCCCTACCTGGCACCATTAGGTAGCTTTCTGTTGTTACTATCTGGAGAGAATTGGGAGGAAAGTGATGGATTTCTTACCCATATAGAAGAGCCCTCTACATTCTGAAGTATTTACAAATGAAGTGAGGTTTACTTCAAAACTTAATGGGAGGGAGGTCTAAATGGAGACATAGATGAAACAAGATAGGCCATGAGTTGGTAATAATGAAGCTGAGTGTTGGGTGTGCAGAGAATCATTACACTCTTCTATTTGGTACATGTTTTACATTTTTCCATAATAAAAATATTTTTTGAAAAGGGGGAAAAAACCAAAGAATTGATATGGCTACCTGTTTTGAGCCATGGGGATGATATGTGTCTTTTAAAAACTAACCTGGGAAGAAGACAAATGAGAAGGGACAGTTCCTTTCTTCCCTTTTCCACATGCAGAAACATAACCCACAGAAGGATGATTAGAGAGCAATGGAAAGACATCCGCTGGTTCTAGATGAGAATGTATGGGTTGCATTGTGGATGAGATTGGTTTCTAATTGATTTAGAAATTGATTCCAGGGTCAGCGGTTTTAGAGGATGCACCAGAAAAAACTTGCATAGTGAAGCTTTGTATATAATCACTCTTTTGACATTTTCTCCTTTCCAGTTTTTATTTTTAAGTGTATATAAAATTTCTCAGCCATAAGCCTAATGTTTTTTCTCTTCCTGCATCTGGTGCTCATGGTACTTAAAAGGCCAATTTTCTATTTTTAGCTTTTGTGGGTTTGAGCAATACTTCCAAGTTCAAAGGATAAAGATTGCTCATTAACATTTTTTTAGAGGATGAGGTAATTTCACAAACCAGGCTATGAAGATCAGCAAAGTATGGAATCTGGTGAAACTGAGTATCAACTCTAGTGAGGTGGAGCAATTCAACAGAATTTTACGCAATTGTGGTGACATTGATATGATATATTTTATTAATCTCTTATGAACTGCATGAACTATTGGTGCATGTATATAACATATGGGCCATGCCTTAATAAGCACAATGTTGGAGGCATTAGCCAAAAGCAAAATAATGGAGATCTCCCCACTTGTATTTGTGAAACCAAGAGATGCATTAGGCTTAGTGGCTGTATTAAAACAGTCTTCTATTTATTCATGCCCTCATCCATTTGATAAATTTCATGGAGTCTCCATTAGTGGGCCAGCCGCTGTATTTTTCAAATTAATGTCCAATTTGCAAATGTCTCTGATACCCTTCCTTGGACCCTAAAAATATTAGTAAGGGGAGTAAAATTTCACCCATGAAAAAAACCATGTTAAGATTCAACTTAGGAGTGAAGCAATCTACTGCATTTGCTGCCTGCTGTCCCAACGAACTCCACAGTAGGTTCACTGGGAAGGATATATTATAGCCTGCCTTTACAGAAATCATGACCTGAAAGTTCCACAAACTCTGAAATATGGCTAACAAGTCCCATCAGTATGTGTTTCTGGTGTATCATCTCTCCAAACTATCCACCCCCACAATCTGTAGCTTTCTATACTTCACTCAGATCACAGAGTGTGTTATTCTCTTCCTCAACCCCTGGACTTCATACATACTCTTTTGCAATACTTTTCCCACTTTCTTCTTCTCATTTTCCCCTCTTCATCCTTCCACTGGCTACTAATATTCATCTTTTGGGTCTTGGTTACCTGTGTATCAGCCAGGATAGGCTAGGTCATGCTACAGTAAAAAACAATTCTCACCTCAGTAGCTTAAAATAATGAGGATTTGTTTCTCTTTCTCACAGAGTCCTTTGCAGTCCTAGAAAACTCTCCAGGGCAGCTTTCTCCCTCAGGATGGCTCAGGATTAAATCTCCATATCAGCACGTGCTTCCACAGTCACTGTGGCAGTGGAAAAGAAGAGCTGGGTTTCACATTGACCAGTGATTGTTCTGACCTAGAAGCAACACATGTCACTTGCAGAATAGTCACAAGGCCGACAACGCCCTACCCAACATCAGGGAGGTATAAACAAAATATTTCCATGTGCCAAGACTTGAAAACCAGAATTACCAATTAGCAGCACTAATATTTATTAGAAGGTAATACTTCTGGCCGGGCGCAGTGGCTCAAGCCTGTAATCCCAGCACTTTGGGAGGCCGAGACGGGCGGATCACGAGGTCAGGAGATCGAGACCATCCTGGCTAACACGGTGAAACCCCGTCTCTACTAAAAATACAAAAAACTAGCCGGGCGAGGTGGCGGGCGCCTGTGTCCCAGCTACTCGGGAGGCTGAGGCAGGAGAATGGCGTGAACCCGGGAGGCGGAGCTTGCAGTGAGCTGAGATCCGGCCACTGCACTCCAGACCGGGCGACAGAGCAAGACTCCGTCTCAAAAAAAAAAAAAAAAAAGAAAGAAAAACGTGTATGTTTTGAACTACATATAATTGAAACAGAAGGGTAAAGCTGATTTTCTGGATCACCTGTCACCACAAGAAATTATCTTCTTGGATCACCGTTCTGTTTGAGTCTTTTTGAACTTTATGTAATCAGGGACTGTTTCATGACTGTTCTGAGAAATGGCAAGGCTTGAGTGTAGACTTGTTGGATTAATGGTGTCTGCTCTCGGAAGGCTGACAAGTGGTGTTCCACTAGAAACAGAGTTTTCTGTTAGACCTTCTCTTGACTGGTTGTGGTTGATGGTGACCTGAAGAAATTGGGTTAATTGAAGAGTCTGGTTCACATCATTTCTGTTTTCAAACTGCCATTCTCTATATATAACACTTCTGGAGTGAGAATTTGAGCTAACATGCCATACAGCCTTGAGTTTTCCCTTGGTGTTTCCTTCAATCCTTTTTTCTTAAAAATCCTAAAAAACTTTTACATAATTTTCCCAAGTATTTCATATCACCACTGCATAGTTTTTCCCATCTGGCCTATATACACATTCTGTCATGAGGCAGTTACAAATGAGGCAAAGATGGGACAAGCTTTTTTTTTTTTTTTTTTAGACGGAGTTTTGCTCTTGTTGCCCAGGCTGGAGTGCAGTGGCATGACCTTGGCTCACCGCAACCTCCACCTCTCAGATTCAAGCAATTCTCCTGCCTCAGCCTTCCGAGTAGCTGGGATTACAGGCACGCACCACCACGCCTGACTGATTTTGTACTTTTTTAGTAGAGACAGGGTTTCTCCATGTTGGTCAGGCTGGTCTCAAACTCCTGACCTCAGGTGATCTGCCCACCTCGGCCTCCCAAAGTGCTAGGATTACAGGCATGAGCCACCACGCCTGGCCAATGGAGCAGCTTTTCAACCAGGCAGGCTGTTCATGCTGTGAAGGAATTCTTGACTGTTGCCTTTTAATCTCTCAACATCCATGCTGTCTGAATCTAATCCGTTCCTGAAAACACGTTGGATAGCAAATTTTCATATAGAGGAAGCTTATATTCTATTGTTTTAAATGGCAAAAATAATGTAATCTCAGTTCATCCAAAAGCCACAACCAATTTTCTCAAATATTACTAAAATATTCTTAAACCCATATGTAATCATCCACCAAATATTTAAACATAATGGAAAACATTTAAAACACCTACTGCTGTACCTAATTATTTGTGTGCAGTATGCCATTATATGGTGGAATAGGGATTCTCAATTTTTGGCATGCATCAGAATCCATCGAGGAGTTTGTTAAAGCACAGATCTTGGGACACAGAGTTTCAGAGAAAGTAGGTCTGGAGTAAGGACCAAGAGTTAGCATCTCTAACACACTCCTGCTGATGCTGATCCTGCTGGTTCAGGACACTGAGAGATGGACTGTTGTAGAGCATACGAATTTCATCTTTCTTCTACATTCAGTGAGTATTACAAAACATAAATAACCATAGTGGAAGTAATATGTTCAAGATACTACAAAGGATGAATGCAAATTACACTCACAAGAATGAAATGAAATAATATGGCAATTTTCAAATAATGGTTATTGACTAATGGAGAGTTGCCTCAGCAGAATCTGGTGACCAGTGGAAGCTTCAGTCGCAGTCGGGGTTTGAGGGTAAGTAAAAGAATGAGTGGAACAGTAGATGTCTCACATCCTCCAAGTCCAAATGCAGAGAACTGAAAGGCAGCTTTATTGGCATGCAAGATTCTGGAAGTGGTGTGGCCCTGAACCATCATCTGAAGCTATAGATGAAACAGCGTGAGGAGCACAAAAGCTCTCAAAATGGACATCTGTTCGTGTTCTCTTTGCTTAATGTTATACAGCTACTGATAGCATAAGACCCAGCATGTCGTTGCATTTCTGGAATGTGGTTTTTCCTTTGACGTCATGATCATATTTACTTGCTATAGCAATGGTTTTGTGGGTATGATCTACAATTTCTTCTGAAAATTCTGCATTGAGTATTCATGGCTTCTCTTCTTCCCTTTCCCCCAAGGGATGATGAACTGAGTTCTACTTTCTGAATGAGTTCTACTTTCTTTTTTTATCTAATTTCTTTTTTTCGAGACAGGGTCTTGCTCTGTGGCCCAGGCTGGAGTTCAATGGAGTAATCTCGGCTCACTGTAGCCTTGACCTCCCAGGCTCAGGCGATCCTCCCACCTCAGCCTCTCAAGTAGCTGGGACTACAGGCATGTGCCACCACACCCGGATAATTTTTTCTGTTTTTTGTAGAAACGGGGTTTCACCATGTTGCCCAGGCTGGTCTTGAACTCCTGGCCTCAAGTGATCCATCTACCTTGGCCTCCCAAAGTGCTGGGATTATAGGCATGAGCCACTGCACTCAGTTGAGTTCTACTTTGTGAAAAGACATTTTCACTTAACAATTGGGAATGCTGATCTGGATTTTGATGACGTACATCTAGACAACATGTATCCCTATCAGACAGTACCTGAGATGGGCCTGCAACACAATCTGCATCCTCTTACCTGGGTTCACTTGCAACTTGAACAGATTTTCTGGCATTCACTTGCTGATTTGCAATAGCAGATTTTTATTTCAAATATTAAATCTGGAATAAAAATAATTGCAAGTTGTTATAGTGAGCAGTTAGGGAGTGAGAGTTCAAATAATGAAGGATACCTGGATAAATCAAAACTTTACCATACCTGGGTACCTGGGCATATAGTGATCAACACAATAAATATGAAGCTGCCTTCATGACCTTATAGCTAGTGAGAGAGAGACAATAAACAGGCAAATGAATGAAATGTGTATTAGTACAACATACGATACAGACTGAGAAAGGAAAATAAGAAGATGCTGTTAGAGACAATAATGTAGGAATGGGGAATGAGAGGGGACCCCCTCTGAGAAGGCAACATTTTGTCTCTGTTTTTTTACAGAATATTTTGTTTTGAGTTTTCTACAGAAATGTTCAAAATACAAACAAGTACCAAGAAGAAAATAACCACCACCCACATTCCACCTTCTGGAAATAACCTTAACATTTTGGCATTGCTTCTCCCAATCAAAGTTGTAATGGATACCTCAGAGTAGCCTGGCTCAATCTAGTTACTGTGGCTATGGAGTAAAGGGAAGTGATGGAAAATATTTTTTTAAAAATACCTATACTCAGGCCCCACTCTACACCAATTGGACCAGATCCTCTGTGCATGGGTACTTTTTTAACATGCCCAGGTAATTCCAAAGCACAGTGTTGTTGAGGCACGGCCTTAAGGACTTTCCCTTCCACTCATTTGTTCTGCTGAGGGCCCAGGGGGGTCAGCTTTTATGTCTATAGAAGCCGAACCCTTCAGAGCTAGTGGGCAGAGGCTCCAAAGTACAAAGCACTTCCATAAAGAATATGGGAAGAGCCATCCAGAGGCCAGAGACAAATATCTCCAACTAGGGATGGAGGTCTCAGCTGCAGTTGCCTTCACTGGTGATACTGTGCTGCAGGTCATCTGGGAGATAGGAAGGTGCCAAAGTTTAGAAGACAGACACTTCATTCTTTCTTTCATAAGCTTTATTAAAGATGCCCAATTTTATAGCCAAGAAAGAAAAATTTATTGATTCTACTTTCACAATGCAGCAGACAAAATGCTACCCATATGTCTTAGTCAGTTCAGGCTGCTATAACAAAATACCAAAGACTAGGTGGCTTAAACAATAGACATTTATTTTTTAAAGTTCTGGAGGCTGGGAGTCTGAGATCAAGGTGCCAGTGACTCATTTCCTGGTGAAGGCCCGTTTCCTGGCTTGCAGATGGTTATCTTCTTGCTGTATCCCCACATGACAAAGAGAGGAAACTCTAGAGTCTCTTCTTCTTGTAAGGGTCCTAATCCCATCATGGGGGCCCCACCCTCCTGACCTCATCAAAAGCTAATTACCTCCCAAAGGTACTAATACTGTCACACTGAGGGTTAGGGCTTCAATACACGAATTTGGAGGAAGGGCACATTCAGTCCATGGCACCCTACAATGTCCTGAGAATCTGAAATGAAATTATTAGAAGTGGTAGGAAACCTTATCTTTGGAGTCTTTGGCTAAAAATCCAGAGGATTGCTATGATAAGGAGAATGTCTCCCCAAAAATGTCCATGCCCTAATCCCTAGAACCTGTGAATACATTATATTACATGGCAAAAGGGGCTTCTCAGATGTGTTTGAGGCTATGAGCCTTAAAATAGAGAGATTAGCCTAGATTATCTGGGGATGGAATGGGGTGGCAGTCTAATCACATGAGTCCTTAAAACCAGAGAAACTTCTCTGGCTGGGGTCGGAAAAGATGTGATGTGACAAAAAGGGAAGTCAGAGAGACATGAAGCATGAAAACGGCTCTGTGCACCATCACCAGAATGAAGATGAAGGAGGCAACATGATGAGGAATGCAGACAGCCTCAAGGAGATGAGAAAGGTTAGATTAGAGCCCAGGGCGGGGGAAAAAAAAAAAACACCTTTACAACAGCAAAAAACTGAGTTCTACCAATAACCTGAGTGATCTTGGAAGTGGATTTTTTTCCCCAGAGCCTCCAAAAAAGAGCTCAAGCCAGCTGCCACCTGGATTTCAGCCTTGTAAGGCCTAGAACAGTGACACCCGCCTGGACTTCTCACCTACAGAACTATGAGATGATAAACTTGTCTTGTTTTAAACTGCCCAAATTTGTGGTGATTTTTAAGGTAGCAGTAGAAAATGAATATAACTGCCAAGGCAATTTTGAGCTATTACCCCACGGATAAGCAATTTTAGTGACATTGACTTTGATTGCTAAACACAGACCATAAGCTGAGAGATGAGTAACCTGGCGAGTTTTGGTGGTCAGTTTGCTCCTGGAACATTTACCCTGACTTGGATAATGTTGTTTTCTAAAAGGTCCTGAAACACTATAAAGAAAAATGTTGACGGATTTCAGAAATTATTGTGTCTGGCTAGCCATGTTTTAAAAATATGACAAAGCTATGACTATTGCAAAAAAAAAAAAAAAAGTTGAAAGGAAATGCATGAATTTAGAAGAGATTTTACCGTCATCAAGATAATTCTCTCCTATAATAAACCTACAAGAACAGTAGGAACTTTGGGGCAATTTATCTTGCTCCGTGCCCGTGGATGTTATGCTAAGCAGCTGGACACATCCCCAGTCTTTATGGTCTTCTCAACTTCCCAGCATCAGATTTCTAGCTGCTAGCCAGGGGTCCCGTTAGGAAATGCCTGCATTCTGAAATCACAGCATGATGCTTTCAAAGACTTCCTTCTGGGCATATTTTATTAGCTCCAACAACAGAAACCAACTCTACTTACCTTAGAGAGAAAATGAATTTATAGCAATGTATCGAATAGCTCACAGAATTAACAGGAAGGTTAGAGAATCAGCTGCGAACATGGGCAGGAAACAAAGGAAGCCAGGCAGTTGTATCCACTGCCAAAATTACATCATAGAGTCTATTAAAGAAGCTGCCTCTGAGCCATGGATGCTACCCCTGGCTCTGTCACCTTTGGATGCCAGCTACTGTGGATAAAACTGCAAAGAATTCTAAACTGTTCCCTATTTCTTTCTCCAGATCTGAAATCCCGAGTGAAAGGATGCAATTTTTCTCAGCTTATGTAATATGAAAAAAAAAAAAAAATCTAGGCCCGAAAGGGTGGGAAAATCACATATTTTAGTTTCCCTAGTAGGCGGCAGGACTCTTCTCATCTTCAAAACTTACACTGTGGATCATTCCCAGACATAGAAAAAGGTGCAAGGTTTACTGAACTGTCTACCCCTTTGGCTGGTCAACATTTCTGAAGATTCATCTTCTCATATATGCAATGTTCCCATTTCAAATAATGGAAACTATCCTAGTCCCAAATAAAATAATCCAATATTTCATCACTTTTTGTAGCTCCTCATCCAAGATGTCGGAGGGATACTATTTCTGTCACGATCCCTTCTCAACCACCAGCTCACTAATATACAATAGTGGTGTAAAGGAAGATGAAAGAAAGAGAAATCACTCAAAATGTGAAAATATGTACATGGCACAGCAAGGAAGAAAATCTGAGTAGAGCCTGTAGTCCTAGTTTCTGCTCCTGATAATGAGTTCATTCTGACTTAGTTTCTTTTCACCCATTTCATTGCAGTTACCTTCAGTCCCATCTTGGCTGGCTGTGGTGATATGATAGTAAATGTTTAACTATCAGATCTCTAGAAAAAAAGATTATATTAATTATAAATTTTACTAATGTAAAGGATATTTAGTGCAAAATTTACATCTTAAAAAACATTTATGATGTTCTTTATTACAAATATTATAAATTCCATAGAGCCAAGTGACTGTCAAAGATCACTTTTGTTAATTTTTTTTCTCCAACCCATGTTTGCAATTCAACAACGATCTGACAAAACCAGACTGCAAATAAAGGCTTGCCTACTACCCAATTTGGCCAAAAAGTTACTCATATTGCTAACTAATGAGTATAGTTATGACAAGGATATTGGTTGATAATTTTGTTTGCATTAACAAGTAAGATGAAACTAAAAAAATGAAGATATATGACCAAACTTCATTTTTTCATCAATGATATGAGTTACTGCTTTACAGAATCAGATGAGTTTTCAAATATTGAAAGAATATTTTCTCAAATTTTTGTGCTATCCACAATTTAATGGCTACAGATAGAATGCGGTTTTAAGTTTAATCTGCATTATTAACATTTTCTCCATCATTTTCTTTAGATAATCAACAAAACATATCACGATTTAATTAATTTTAAAAATACCAAAACTAGCTTTTGTTTTGTTTTGTTTTGGAGACAGAGTCTCACTCCGTCACCCGTGCTGGAGTGCAGTGGCACCATCTCGGCTCACTGCAACAACGTCCACCTCCCTGGTTCAAGCAATTCTACTGCCTCAGCCTGCAGTAGCTGGGATTATAGGCACCCGCCACCGCGCCTGGCTAATTTTTGTATTTTTAGTGGAGGCGGGGTTTAACCATGTTGGCCATGGTTGGCCAGGCTGGCCTCGAACTCCTGAGCTCAGGTGATGCACCCGCCTCAGCCTCCCAAAGTGCTGGGATTACAGGCGTGAGCCACCATGCTCAGCCTAAAACAAGCTTTTTGTATTAAAGCTTTACATCTTTTTCTTGTTGGACTTGAATTTCCATAGAATTTTATGCTAATAAGTATATAATTTTTATAGTTTTATTTGTACTCTATCATACTTCTCAATGTGTGTGTTTATATATAACTATCAGCTGGAATTTTTTTCTTTTTTGTTTCCAGCTTTATTGAGGTATGGCTGACAAATAAGAATTGTATATATATGGTGTACATGTTTTGATAAACAGTGTGAAATGGTCATCACAATCAAGCTAATTAACATGTCCATCACCTGACATAATTACCATCATATTAACTGGAATTTTAAATTTCATCTCTAAGTGTTAAAAATATTCTTCTGAATTATCACTACAGTTATTATTTGCACACAATTGTCAAAAACAGTGTGCAAGTATAAATGTTGATAAATAATCATTAAATATAAAAAGTGAATTGAAATTACATTTCTTAGTAATATGGATGGGCTGACTTTTAAAAATTAGTTCATGTATTCATGGATGAATAGGACTTATTGCTGGAATGAGGCAGGGTTCAGCAACAATTCAGCAATTTATTCCTATTTTTATCGTGCCAGTTCCAGGAATAACCCTAAATGACTAGGCAGTTCCAGCTTCTAGACTCTTGGAAGGCAGGTGCCTTATTTTTATATTTTATTTGATATGACTTTGATATTGCCCTATTTTGATATTACTGGCACATTATTGTAGACATAAGCAGTGAGAAACCTTGCTTTTACAAGTATGTATATAGGAAGGGAGGAGTTTTGCTATGCAAATGTCACTCAATTTGGTGAACTCTTGCTGAGTATATGCTAAATGTTACATAATCTGTCAACCAAAAAATATTTTTAATGATGTATCTTTTTTCTCCAACAGGTACCATTTTTCTTTTCTCTTTTTCTTTTTTTTTTTTTTGGTAGAAACAGGGTCTTACTATGTTGACCAGCTGGTCTCGAACTTCTGGCCTCAAGCAATCCTCCTGCCTCAGCCTCCCAAAGTGCTGGGATTATAGGCAAGAACCACCATACCTGGTCTCTCAACAGGCAGGTTGTTTAGCCTAATGTACGTAGAGAAGTTAGCACAAGTTTTTTCATTAAGTATTTGTCACTACATTATTATTTCTAAAGAACTTTCATTTCAACACATGCTTTAATTCTATTTTCATTAAAAGCTTGGAAGTGCAGCTTTAGCTCATTCAAGATGCCTGCCATATACTGCAATCTAAAAAAGCCCATCCTCATTGTCAAACCAATTAGTCAAGTAAGAGTTGCCTCTCTGTCATGTGACATCTTATATTCTAGAGACTCTCCTTGAGACTTGGGCTTCTCACAGCATGGTGGTCTCAGAGCAGTTTCACTTCTTATAGGGTGGTGGTTTTCCAAGAGTCAGGAAACAGAAACTGCCTGGCCAGATAAGGGTTACACCTGGAACTGACACCATGTCATTTCTATCCTACTGTATTGATCAAAGCAATCATAGGGCCCTCTCAGATTCAAGAGGGTGGAGAAATAGACTCCACTGAGGGAGGGAGTCTCTGAGGGAGTCTTAAAGTCACATTCAGAACACCATCAAGATTGTAGATATCATTGCCACCATCTTTGGAAAATACAATCTGCCATAAACAGTTTCTGAGAATGTTTCAGTAATATTTAGAAACTGAGGAAACAACCCTGGGATGGGTTCAGTGTCCCACAGGCCCTACCATTAGGTGGACTCCTGTCCAAACTCCATTTAACTTCTGTCCATCTGATTAATGGGTCACAGTAACATTCTTGGTCCTCAAGAATTAGTGAGATCTCAGAGCCAGTGTCCAATAATCCCCCAAAGATGTACACTTTTCCCTTTCCCAGTGCACATTTACTAAGGTAAAATGAGTCTCCCAGTGGAGTCTCACTGATGAGGGCTAGAAGGGAGATCCAGAGAGTTGAGGAGTATTTGCAGTGTTATTTCTTGGAGCACACAGCCTCCCTTTCACTCAAGGAGCCCTGGTCTGAAAGTTCGGGGACCAGGTTTTAGAAGTAGGTGAGAGGTCCCAACTTGGTATTTTTCTTTTTTTTTTTTTTTTTTTTATTATACTTTAAGTTCTAGGGTACATGTGCATGACTTTTATATCATGTATAACTCCCCAATGCAATCCCTCCCTCCTCCCCCCTCCCCATGATAGGCCCCAGTGTGTGATGTTCCCCTTCCCGAGTCCAAGTGATCTCATTGTTCAGTTCCCACCTATGAGTGAGAACATGCGGTGTTTGGTTTTCTCTTCTTGTGATAGTTTGCTAAGAATGATGGTTTCCAGCTGCATCCATGTCCCTACAAAGGATGCAAACTCATCCTTTTTTATGGCTGCATAGTATTCCATGGTGTATATGTGCCACATTTTCTTAATCCAGTCTGTCACAGATGGACATTTGGGTTGATTCCAAGTCTTTGCTATTGTGAATAGTGCCACAATAAACATACGTGCATGTGTCTTGTAGTAGAGTAATTTATAATCCTTTGGGTATATACCCAGTAGTGGGATGGCTGGGTCATATGGTACATCTAGTTCTAGATCCTTGAGGAATCGCCATACTGTTTCCATAATGGTTGAACTAGTTTACAATCCCACCAACAGTGTAAAAGTGTTCCTATTTCTCCACATCCTCTCCAACACCTGTGTTTCCTGACTTCTTAATGATTGCCATTCTAACTGGTGTGAGATGGTATCTCATTGTAGTTTTGATTTGCATTTCTCTGATGGCGAGTGATGATGAGCATTTTTTCATGTGTCTGTTGCTGTATGGATGTCTTCTTTTGAGAATGTCTGTTCGTATCCTTTCCCCACTTTTTGATGGGGTTGTTTGTTTTTTTCTTGTATATTTGTTTGAGTTCTTTGTAGATTCTGGATATTAGCCCTTTGTCAGATGAGTAGGTTGCAAAAATTTTTTCCCATTCTGTAGGTTGCCTGTTCACTCTGATGGTAGTTTCTTTAGCTGTGCAAAAGCTCTTTAGTTTAATTAGATCCCATGTGTCAATTTTTGCTTTTGCTGCCGTTGCTTTTGGTGTTTTAGACATGAAGTCCTTGCCCATGCCTATGTCCTGAATGGTACTACCTAGATTTTCTTCTAGGGTTTTTATGGTATTAGGTCTAACATTTAAGTCTCTGATCCATCTTGAATTAATTTTCGTATAAGGGGTAAGGAAAGGATCCAGTTTCAGCTTTCTACTTATGGCTAGCCAATTTTCCCAGCACCATTTATAAATAGGGAATCCTTTCCCCATTTCTTGTTTCTCTCAGGTTTGTCAAAGATCAGATGGCTGTAGATGTGTGGTATTATTTCTGAGGACTCTGTTCTGTTCCATTGGTCTATATCTCTGTTGTGGTACCAGTACCATGCTGTTTTGGTGACTGTAGCCTTGTAGTATAGTTTGAAGTCAGGTAGCGTGACGCCTCCAGCTTTGTCCTTTTGACTTAGGATTGTCTTGGCAATGCGGGCTCTTTTTGGTTCCATATGAACTTTAAAGCAGTTTTTTCCAATTCTGTGAAGAAAGTCATTGGTAGCTTGATGGGGATGGCATTGAATCTATAAATCACCTTGGGCAGTATGGCCATTTTCACGATATTGATTCTTCCTATCCATGAGCATGGTATGTTCTTCCATTTGTTTGTGTCCTCTTTGATTTCACTGAGCAGTGGTTTGTAGTTCTCCTTGAAGAGGTCCTTTACATCCCTTGTAAGCTGGATTCCTAGGTATTTTATTCTCTTTGAAGCAATTGTGAATGGAAGTTCATTCCTGATTGGCTCTCTGCTTGTCTGTTACTGGTGTATAAGAATGCTTGTGATTTTTGCACATTAATTTTGTATCCTGAGACTTTGCTGAAGTTGCTTATCAGCTTAAGGAGATTTTGGGCTGAGACGATGGGGTTTTCTAAATATACAATCATGTCATCTGCAAACAGGGACAATTTGACTTCTTCTTTTCCTAACTGGATACCCTTGATTTCTTTCTCTTGCCTGATTGCCCTAGCCAGAACTTCCAACACTATGTTGAATAGGAGTGGTGAGAGAGGGCATCCCTGTCTTGTGCCAGTTTTCAAAGGGATTTTTCCAGTTTTTGCCCATTCAGTATGATATTAGCTGTGGGTTTGTCATAAATAGCTCTTATTATTTTGAGGTACGTTCCATTAATACCAAAATTTATTGAGCGTTTTTAGCATAAAGGGCTGTTGAAATTTGTCAAAAGCCTTTTCTGCATCTATTGAGATAATTATGTGGTTCTTGTCTTTGGTTCTGTTTATATGCTGGATTACGTTTATTGATTTGCGAATGTTGAACCAGCCTTGCATCCCAGGGATGAAGCCCACTTGATCATGGTGGATAAGCTTTTTGATGTGCTGCTGAATCCGGTTTGCCAGTATTTTATTGAGGATTTTTGCATCGATGTTCATCAGGGATATTGGTCTAAAATTCTCTTTTTTTGTGTGTCTCTGCCAGGCTTTGGTATCAGGATGATGTTGGCCTCATAAAAAGGTTAGGGAGGATTCCCTCTTTTTCTATTGATTGAAATAGTTTCAGAAGGAATGGTACCAGCTCCTCCTTGTACCTCTGGTAGAATTCAGCTGTGAATCCATCTGGTCCTGGACTGTTTTTGGTGGGTAGGCTATTAATTGTTGCCTCAATTTCAGAGCCTGCTATTGGTCTATTCAGGGATTCAACTTCTTCCTGGTTTAGTCTTGGGAGAGTGTAAGTGTCCAGGAAATTATCCATTTCTTCTAGATTTTCTAGTTGATTTGCGTAGAGGCATTATAGTATTCTCTGATGGTTGTTTGTATTTCTGTGGGGTCGGTGGTGATATCCCCTTATCATTTTTTATTGCGTCTATTTGATTCTTCTCTCTTTTCTTCTTTATTAGTCTAGCTAGTGGTCTGTCAATTTTTTTATCTTTTCAAAAAACCAACTCCTGGATTCATTGATTTTTTGGAGGGTTTTTTGTGTCTCTATCTCCTTCAGTTCTGCTCTGATCTTAGTTATTTCTTGCCTTCTGCTAGCTTTTGAATGTGTTTGCTCTTGCCTCTCTAGTTCTTTTAATTGTGATGTTAGAGTGTCAATTTTAGATCTCTCCTGCTTCTCTTGTGGGCATTTAGTGCTATAAATTTCCCTCTACACACTGCTTTAAATGTGTCCCAGAGATTCTGGTATGTTGTATCTTTGTTCTCATTGGTTTCAAAGAACATCTTTATTTCTGCTTTCATTTCGTTATGTACCCAGTAGTCATTCAGGAGCAGGTTGTTCAGTTTCCATGTAGTTGAGCGGTTTTGATTGAGTTTCTTAGTCCTGAGTTCTAGTTTGATTGCACTGTGGTCTGAGAGACAGTTTGTTATAATTTCAGTTCTTGTACATTTGCTGAGGAGTGCTTTACTTCCAATTATGTGGTCAATTTTGGAATAAGTGCGATGTGGTGCTGAGAAGAATGTATATTCTGTTGATTTGGGGTGGAGAGTTCTATAGATGTCTATTAGGTCCGCTTGGTGCAGAGATGAGTTCAATTCCTGGATATCCTTGTTAACTTTCTGTCTCGTTGATCTGTCTAATGTTGACAGTGGAGTGTTGAAGTCTCCCATTATTATTGTATGGGAGTCTAAGTCTCTTTGTAGGTCTCTAAGGACTTGCTTTATGAATCTGGGTGCTCCTGTATTGGGTGCATATATATTTAGGAGAGTTAGCTCTTCCTGTTGAATTGATCCCTTTACCATTATGTAATGGCCTTCTTTGTCTCTTTTGATCTTTGATGGTTTAAAGTCTGTTTTATCAGAGACTAGGATTGCAACCCCTGCTTTTTTTGTTCTCCATTTGCTTGGTAGATCTTCCTCCATCCCTTTATTTTGAGCCTATGTATGTCTCTGCATGTGAGATGGGTCTCCTGAATACAGCAGACTGATGGGTCTTGACTCTTGATCCAGTTTGCCAGTCTGTGTCTTTTAATTGGAGCATTTAGTCCATTGACATTTAAGGTTAATATTGTTATGTGTGAACTTGATCCTGTCATTATGATATTAACTGGTTATTTTGCTCGTTAGTTGATGCAGTTTCTTCCTAGCCTCGATGGTCTTTACATTTTGGCATGTTTTTGCAATGGCTGGTACCGTTTGTTCCTTTCCATGTTTAGGGCTTCCTTCAGGGTCTCTTGTAAGGCAGGCCTGGTGGTGACAAAATCTCTAAGCATTTGCTTATCTGTAAAGGATTTTATTTCTCCTTCACTGATGAAGCTTAGTTTGGCTGGATATGAAATTCTCGGTTGAAAATTCTTTTCTTTAAGAACGTTGAATATTGGCCCCCACTCTCTTCTGGCTTGTAGAGTTTCTGCCGAGAGGTCTGCTGTTATTCTGATGGGCTTCCCTTTGTGGGTAACCCGACCTTTCTCTCTGGCTGCCCTTAAGATTTTTTCCTTCATTTCAACTTTGGTGAATCTGGCAATTATGTGTCTTGGAGTTGCTCTTCTGGAGGAGTCTTTGTGGCGTTCTCTGTATTTCCTGAATTTGAATGTTGGCCTGCCCTACTAGGTTGGGGAAGTTCTCCTGGATGATTTCCTGAAGAGTGTTTTCCAACTTGGTTCCATTTTCCCCCTCACTTTCAGGCACCCCAATCAGACGTAGATTTGGTCTTTTTACATAATCCCATACTTCTTGCAGGCTTTGTTCATTTCTTTTTCTTCTTTTTTCTTTTGGTTTCTCTTCTCGCTTCATTTCATTCATTTGATCCTCAATCGCTGATACTCTTTCCTCCAGTTGATCGAGTCGGTTACCGAAGCTTGTGCATTTGTCACGTATTTCTCGTGTCATGGTTTTCATCTCTGTCATTTCGTTTATGATCTTCTCTGCATTAATTAGTCTAGCTGTCATTCTTCCACTTTTTTTTCAAGATTTTAGTTTCTTTGCGCTGGGTACGTATTCCTCCTTTAGCTCTGAGAGGTTTGATGGACTGAAGCCTTCTTCTCTCATCTCGTCAAGTCATTCTCTGACCAGCTTTGATCCGTTGCTGGCGATGGGCTGCGCTCCTTTGCAGGGGGAGATGCACTCTTATTTTTTGAATTTCCAGCTTTTCTGCCCTGCTTCTTCCCCATCTTTGTGGTTTTATCTGTCTCTGGACTTTGATGATGGTGACGTACTGATGGGGTTTTGGTATAGGTGTCCTTCCTGTTTGATAGTTTTCCGTCTGACAGTCAGAAGGACTGTCTGTTGGTCTGTTAGAGATTGCTTGAGGTCCACTCCAGACCCTGTTTGCCTGGGTATCAGCAGCAGAGGTTGCCGAAGATAGAATATTGCTGAACAGCGAGTGTACCTGTCTGATTCTTTCTTTGGAAGTTTCCTCTCAGGGGTGACGCCACCCTGTGAGGTGTGGGGTTCAGACTGCCCCTAGTGGGGGATGTCTCCCAGCTAGGCTACTCGGGTCAGGGACCCACCTGAGCAGGCAGTCTGTCCGTTCTCAGATCTCAACCTCCGCGTTAGGAGATCCACGGCTCTCAAAGCTTAAGCTGTCAGACAGAGTCGTTCGGGTCTGCAGCGCCCGCTCTTTCCCCTAATGGACTGCAGCTGTGCGCTGTCCGCAGCGGTAGAGTCTACAGAGACAGGCAGGCTTCCTTGAGCTGCTGTGAGCTCCACCCAGTTCGAGCTTCCCAGCGGCTTTGTTTACCTACTTAAGCCTCAGCAATGGCGGGCGCCCCTCCCCCAGCCTCGCTGCTGCCTTGCGGATAGATCGCCGCAGACGGCTGTGTTAGCAGTGAGGGAGGCTCCGTGGGCGTGGGACCCTCCCGGCCAGGTGTGGGATATATTCTCCTGGTGTGCCTGTTTCCTTAAAGCGCAGTATTGGGGTGGGAGTTACCCGATTTTCCAGGTGGTGTTGTCTCAGTTCCCCTGGCTAGGAAAAGGGATTTCCTTCCCCCTTGCGCTTCCAGGTGAGGCGATGCCTCGCCCTGCTTCAGCTCACGCTGGTCAGGCTGCAGCAGCTGACCCGCACCGATTGTCCGGCACTCCCTAGAGAGATGACCCCAGTACCTCAGTTGAAAATGCAGAAATCACAGGTCTTCTGTGTCGCTCGCGCTGGGAGTTGGAGACTGGAGCTGTTCCTATTCGGCCATCTTGCTCCGCCCCCCCAACTTGGTATTTTTCTTTTTTGGCGTATGTCTAACCTCTGTTCATCAGATATGGAATGGTAGTGGTGGTGTTATAGAATCCAAATTAGCGGCTTAATAGACTATCTAGGATCCTCACACCTGGGGATCCCATCATCAATCCATTACTGCCACAGATCCCTGTGGCTTAGACTCTTCTAATTTTCAGTCTAGGAACCATGATCATCTTGCTTCTGGAATTAAGTACTGCCTGCTGGTCTCCATCATGTCAAGATACTCATAACACATTAACATCATGAAGCCTGTTTCTACATATTATCTCCTGTCAGTAATTCTGGTTGACAGAGGAGAGGCACTCCCCTCACCAATTAATTTCTCAAGGCCATGAGGGAAGGAATTGTCTTTTGGGGGTTCTCAAGTAACATCATCAGTGTAAATGTGGAAATGAATCAACTCAAACATTACTATGTTCGTAAGTCTTTAGAGTTATTGCAAATGAATTTCTTGCATCTCAACTTTATTTATAATAAGCCACAACTGACTCCAGGTTTTAGCCAAGCAACCAAGTAAATAAACTATTAGAACTACTTTCAGCCTCAAGTTAGCCTACTGGATCAAGAATATCTGGTAAGTGGACCCATATTGATCAATTCATCCCAATATAGAGTTGTCAGTTTTTTTCATTTTTGGTCTAGCACCTCAGAATCCATTTCCACATATATTTCCCAGATTTTTATAGATTGTAAAACACCAACCTGCAATTATTTTGGCATGTAAGCCTTCTTCTTCTGTGGAGACTTGGTGATTGGCCCCCAGAACATGCTGATCTGACTCTAGAGGTAGGATTAGAGTGTGAGAAGTGGCTTTCTGTTTAGTTGTTCCTTTTGGTAAGAGGTTAGTTAAAATTCAGGGGTTTTATTACTGAGGAAGAAGGGGAGAATGCATGCTGTGAGACACATAGATCTTTCTGCCACTTTTAAGGTATTTTTACATTTTACAGTGGTGAAACTGCCTTCTACCTTTTCTATGTCCCCATCACCTCCAAACCACCATGGTATGGAAGCTGCTCAACTGAAAAGACTTGCTCACTCCCCTTCAAGCCCAGGGCTTCCCAGGACATCATATGACAATCTATTCAACCACATTTCCATTGCTGATAGTTTCATTTCCTAATTCTCTCTCGATGCCATTACCTCATTTGCCCTTATCACTGCAGAGCCTAGCAGGCGACCAAATCATTGATATTGATTACATGTTCTGTTCAAGTCCTCTTTCTCTTTTGCTCTTTTCATCAATTTATTCAAGGATGCTTTCTCATTGAACTAATACTTAAGTCCCAAATCGTGTACAGTTTTGTAATGACTTGCACAAATAAGAGTGAGGGAAAGTCTGGTATGCTTTTGAACCATGGGATTTAACCATAAGGATATTTTATTGAAGCCTTCAAAAAATCCTAATAGATTAAAACATGCCGCTTTTTCAAAGGGACATTTGGATTTGATCAACTGTTTTCTTAGGGACACATCTATTTTTTAAAATAAAAACAAGCCTTTGTAATAATAATAATCTTATATGTTAATAGTATATGAAAGAGCTAGTAATACAACCATGTAATGTTATTATACAGAAATATATTAGGTGAATATAGATACATGGATAGATAAATATATGCTTCCCTGGCTTTATCTCTACATCATTATGATGAAAATGTAGTTTGGAAAATATGCAGGAGGGGAGAGATACTTGTGGAATTATATGACATAGGATGTTCTTTCGAATTTCTATTTTTTAAATTATTTTCATCATCAATACTGTTTCCAAAATGGGAGCTCTGCTAGGCAAAAGCAAGTATGCCGCTTCCCTATCCATCAGGTATTAGACCCCTCACCAGTTTTTAGTGGGAAAATACCAGGAATAATTCACGTTGATTCAATTCCTGAATTAAGATAATGACATATGCTTAGCAAGTGACATCTTCAGTAGAAAATGTGTACTGTGATCTACTACAATAAGTATTTTATTTTGCCATTTATACGTAGAAGCTGTAATGGGCCCTGTACTTCACCCATATCCTCCTGGCTACTACGTTTCAGTGCACATGACCCAGCTCCCAAACTGCCAACCACTGCATTCCTTTGTTAAGGGCTTTCTGTGTCCAACAAAGCACACTTTGCCTGCCCTGTGTTGCAGGTAGTCCTCAATAAAAGAAGGATGGGAGTTGGTACACAAGTACCTTAGCTCCCTCACTCCTCAGCTGAGATCACTCTGGGGTGTATGTTCTATTCAGACTCCCAGAGCTTCCCTGGTGAGATTAAGCCTGTTACCCATAGTCATATCTGACTTCACAGCCCCTCCCTCCAGTTGCCTTCCCTGCTTCATCTCACCTCCCCAGTTCCCTACTGGTGTTTCCTTTCCTGCCTAAACAAGCTACCTTCACTTGAACCCTCATCTCAGAGTCTGGTGCTGGGGAAAGCAAACTAAGAAGCCAAAAAGAAAAGAAAAGCTTATTGGTGTGCTAACTACACTGGACTTTGGCCTGAATCATAACTTCTGATTTAGACAGAGAAATCTGGATTATGGAAGATACTGAAATTAAGTCAAAATGATTTAAATCATGACTTCAATCACTATATAGTATAGATTATTTTTAAATCATTGTTGGTCTTTTTTTAATATAAAATAGTCCTCCATATACTCATCAAGTATAGTCCTCAATGTAGCCCTCAAAAATGCTTATCAAAACTCCAATAGATTATTTTGGAAGTGTCTGGGCAAAGGAAAGTGTAGTATCCTTTCCTCCAATGGCACATGGCCATGTGCTGGATCAGGGCTCATGACCTATTGATTTTGCCGTGGGTTTAGTTTTGAAAACATATGCAGCCATTTAAAGTGATTATTGCTCTTTCTAATATGGCAGCCAAGGTTAAAATGTAGATCAGTCTGAGTGAGAGACCAAGCTCTGGCCCATAAGAAGCTGCAAGCAGGCGGGAGGGCTGTGGCTATGCTAATGTCACTGGAGGAAGGAGAGCAAATGGGGATTAAGGAAGGGCTGGGGCCCGAGTCATCCCAGGGCAGTTCCAGGTCACATGTGCATCAAGACTATGTGACATTTAGATGTCTCGGGTCATCTCAAGCCAGATTCTCTTCTAATCCTTGCTATACTTGGAAGTTCCTGCACATACTCCTTACACATCAGAAGAAAATAGATGATGAGTGTTCGATTGTGCATGAAGCAGATAGGTTTCCTCTGCTTAGCTAGACTGCAAAGAAGCCACAAAACCTTTGGTGACCCACCAAAGGGCTCTAGGAGTAAATCACTCTCCCTTCTCCCTTTCTCTCATTCTGTTTCTCTTCCTCCCTTTTTTTCCCCCTAGCCCTCCTACATGTCTTCCTCTTTACTATGTCTTATGCAGCAAGCAAGCTCTGAAGCTTAATAAACAGATGATCTTTTACATGTCTTTGTTTTGGTAAAGTCTTGTGACACCAGACTGCCCTTGAGTCATTCTTCACAGCTCCCACCTCCCTATGACCCATCCATCTCGTATTTGGGCATCTGTAAAGTTCCCAGTACATCTGTAATCAGATAGAATGCATCAGGCCTCCCGAGGAAGAGTCTGTTGTCCTAAAAATCTGATTTCCAGACCATAGCAAGTGATTTTAGCTTATTTACCAGGATCAAAAGTTGGCAAATAACCATGATGTTGAGGACCAGAGACTGTTACATAATCATCCTTTGGTGGAGACAATGAGGTCACATGTTTACCCATCTAATCGCTGATCAAGGACATGTTTCATTGCAGATAATGTGCTCACTGGCCCATAACTTAATTACTGAGTGTCTTGAGTGTCTGAATCAACAAAGCTTTCAGATGTAGGTCTTGCCTAACCTAATGGTGCATATGTTAAAGATCATTGCTTCTGTTCGGCCTCTAAAAGAAAGGTCTGGGGGATACAACGGGCCATTGCCAGTGCTGTTCTCAATGACCTCTCATTGAAAAACATGCCAGATAGTTGGTCCAAGTGTTGTGGGTTATTGTTAAGTTGAAAAACATTCCAGTTCCCACGGTTTATTTTCTAGCCAGCAATAGACATTATTGTTTATATGCAGGGCCAAATAGAACCAATGATTCCAGCGTGACAGATACTGGTAAATCCTCTAGTGAAAGCATGCTCTCCGAGGAAATTAATGCCACACAACAGAGAGGGGATGGCTCCCCTCCCAAGCTAGGAAAGAAAATATGTCAATAAAAGTCTGGGGAAATAAGCAATAAGCAAAGTAGGGCCAAAATGTTGGGTGTATTGGTTGGGGTTCTTGCAGTAGACCAGGATCTAACTACAAAGTTTGAAGTCCAATGGTGTCTCTTGAAGGGTCATTTCTCCTGGTTAATTCTTCCTTCTGAATTCCCTACCCTATGTGTGTGATTTGTTCGGATTCCAAATAGAGCTCCCACTCTCCCGCTCCTGGGCCATCACTATCACAACCATGATGCCTAGCAATGAATTCAGAATTTGGGAAAAAGAAAAGTTTGGAGTTTTTGTTTGTTTGTTTTTTCAATATTTAAAGAGTCGTGGCCAGGCGTGGTGGCTGACACCTATAATCCCAGCACTTTGGGAGGTCAAAGCGGGTGGATCACTTGAGATCAGGAGTTTGAGACCAACCTGGCCAATGTGGGGAAACCTTGTCTCTACTAAAAATACAAAAATTAGCTGGGTGTGCTGGTGCGTGCCTGTAGTCCCAGCTACTCAGGAGGCTGAAGCACAAGAATCACTTGAACCCAGGAGACAGAGGTTTCAGTGAGCCGAGATCACACCACTGTACTCCAACCTGGGAGCCTGGGCAACAGACTGAGACTCCGTCTGGAAAAATAAAAAAAAAAAAGACATAAGGAGTTTTGGTCCATGCACTATTATTATATCACTGGAGGCACCTATGCTATCTCCTATTTCCTCATCTGCAAATTTAAATAAATGCAACATGCCATTTTAAGGAAATTATAATAAAGTTGGATCCACTAGATGATTTTAGAATGCTAAGCAAAGGCCTAATTTCCAATACTAAGCAGAAATCCCAGGCCCTCATGGGTGTCTGGCCTTCTACAAGTTGAGATGTCTCCTTTGGCTTCTTCTGATGTTCCTCTTCTCCCATTGAATGCAGGAAAACTCACCTCCATCAGAGTGAGGAGGGTAAGGGTTGCCTGAGATCAAGAATCTGTGTGTTGTCAGGACCAGAAGACACAGTATCAAACAAAGCAAAAGAAAATCATAAATCAAGAACAAAGCCTTCCCTGTTTTTTGTTTTTGTTTTTGTTTTTCCTAAACCTTGCCATCAGCCATAAAGCAGCATGGCTTGTGTGGGTGGATTGGATGTTGGTGTGTTCCAAATACTTCAGAAAAGAAATTCCTCCAGGATACTGTCTTTTCTAGTGCACCATTGATGTGTGAACAATATTAAGCAGCAGGAATAGTTTCCAGAGAAGTCTAGACCCCCATTCTGTATGTCTAGAGACCATGAGCTACCCCCACACTGGAGTAAAACCTGTGGACACACCTCCTCTATGGCCCTCCCAACAAACAATCAGATTTGAAAAATTCAATTTGAGAGTGCAGACCTCCTTTGGCTTTGCAGCTAATCTGCAGACATTTGAAGCCCAAGGGGAAAGCCTCCTTCCCTCTGGAATCTGCATTGTAATATATCCTCACTGAACCAGGGAAAGAGCTGGTCATAAAAAAAGAGCCTTGTTATTTGATAGCGTGGTTTATCCTAGTCGGTGGTGTCACTGAATTGTTTTGCTAAGAAGTCAAACGTTAAGGGATTGATTTCCTCCTTTAATAAACAAGCACAGGGGCGAAGGATGTGAGGCCAAGTGCATTCCACAATCTGAAAATGATTGCTTAATTGAGGTTGTTTTTCTTTCTCTGAAGAACACAAAGGTGATGATGTTGTTAAGGCTGCAATCTTATTTTACGGCTGAATCCCCTCTTTTAATAATCAGCATATATATATTTTTTTGACAGTGTGATTTGCCTTCAGTGTAAGATCTAAACAACTTTGGTCATTTGCGTAGAGAAAACAAATGAAATACATGACCGCTAAGGATTTTCTTAGTCTGGCAACATCCTGGTGGGTTGCTTCCTGTCTTCATGAGTGCTCTTTCTATGGCTTGCTGAATGAATACATGATTGCATATGAACATTATGGTAATATATCCTCCTTTGGAGAAGCACAGAAATGTAATTAATGGTATGTGAGGCAAAGAACTAGCGATGGGCCACAGATGCATACATTCAGCATCAGGTTAAAATCCCAAGAGACCATCAATTATCAAGTTAAATGCAGTTTCTATTTCAAGCTAGATTGCAAAGCAATGGGATAATGCCAGAGGCCCTCAAAGGGAACTAATTTTAATTGATCAACCCATAGTCGTGGAATCCAAATGAGCCCTGTTCTCATCACCAAAGGGGGAACCCTAATTCTAGGTCAGCTCAAGAATGTAGGAGAGGGGAATTCACAGGATGGCACATTAAAATTAGTAGTGTTCCTTACATGGGCCTGATCATAATGGGAGGCTTTTTGTAAATCCTCTAACTGCTCTAGTTAAAAATGAGGGATTCATTTGGGTAATTATCACCTCCCATGCCCTGGGCGTAACTTAGAAAACTACTGTGTCATTCAGCTAGTCAGTAAGTAACCTTGGAAACAAAGCTAATTACCTTTCGGTCTGCACTGTTGAAATGTAAAGATCATACAAAATGAGTGCTTGAGATAATTCTGGAGAGGCTTATGTGTTCCTAATGGCTTCTGCTCCAAACAGAGAAGCTTTCCAAGTGTCCCGCAGGTCCTGGACCCAGCGGGGCCTTCTTTCACTCATGCCTCAAGCACAATATAGGAAAATTCCATACATGGGGGAGGGGGAACAGAGAGGTATGGTTTTTTTGTTTTTTAAAGCAAGGTGATTTTCTAGACGAACATGCTTTGTGTTCCCCCAGCACTTAGCATATAGACTGACACCTAGTAGGCATCCAGGAAATGTGGGTGGAGTGAAAGTTGTATTGTACTCAAAGACACTCTCCTTATAGTAGAGTATGATTATCATACCATTTACAATGTGCACACTAATAACTGGGTATGGTACCTTATGCTTATTCACACCAGAGTTGTTTCCCTCCTAATGAACCTTCATCTATTTGTACTTTGCTTCTCCTTCATGGAAAAGTTGCGTGATTGGTTGTTTATAAACCTATAAGATAAATAAGGCTGTTTCCATGAGACATATGGGTTTTTAAAGAGCCATTTAGCATAGAATGTGTGAATTTTGAAAATTATAACTTCATCGAAAGTAAAGACTGTCTTTTCCTATATAGTGAATTTGAGCCTTAACAAAATACAATACATATTAAATTTAAAATTCAAAAAATACATTGAATTTGTCTAATGACTTTGGTATGTATTGTGCTGCAAATTTGCCTTGGAAGACATTAAAATATGAAGACAATTTTTATAACTTTATACCAGAACTTAATTTTGAAACTGAACATAGATAATTTACATTAAAACAAAGTGAACCCTGAGGTAAATTTGGTAACCCTACCCAACTACTCTAATCAGTGTAGAGTGAGACAGTCTGAGGCAACCTAGCGCCTATTTAGAACCTGTTTACCTCATCTGCTGACAGATTATTAGGCTGGCATATTTTGTTCTGATTGATATTCCCCCTGCCATATGTATATATTAGATGTAGATGACCAGATAAATCACAGTCTGGTGAAACACATGGGACCTATGACCAGACAGGCACCTTTTTGGGAAAACTTAAATTCATCAGGCACTGCTGACTCTGTGGCCAGTCACATGTGTAGGCAATGATAGCCCTGCTTTTCGAAGCTGAGCTCTATGAAACAGAAAAGCGGAGAGTAATTTACACTTGGGATATTTCAAAGTACATCTGATTTTTTACAATGGCTGACTCTGAAGCAAAAATCAAAGTCATTCAGCCTGAGAAACGACGTTGAGGTCTCTGCATACCAGGTAGGTGACATGCTTGCTTTTCAAACAGTGTGCTCTTGATAACCTGGTCCCTCAAATCTTCACAGTGTGAAGTTGTCCAAGCCTTTCAGAAGATCATAAGACTCTAGAGGAGCACAGGTGATTCTTTTTGGTCTATGATCGTGTTGGACATTGATTCAGTTGACATAGAGACTCTCCATTTTAGCAGCAGGAGACATGTTTCATCTTTGGACGGCTCTTCTCCTCTCTTGTTCTGTTTGCTCAGCTTTACTTTATTGTGCCTTATAATGAACTCTATTCCATCTGGGTGAGGGGAGTTTCTAACTTATAATGAACTCTATTCCATCTGGGTGAGGGGAGTTTCTAAGCCTCTATAGATGTAAAATGCACTCACTGTAAAACTCCTCATCCTTGGAGGAAGAATATCAATGATATCCAATTCCTCAAGTGATATTTAACTTCATATGAGTGATCAGTCAGCCATGGTTTTACCCATGGTACTCAATAATTCAGAATGAGAGGCCCTCACTTATGGGATTGGGCTGACTCATATCTCATTTATCTCCAGGTTAGGGAATATGTAGCTATCTGAAATATAAAAATTAATTTAGTCTAGATTCACATTTTACATTTAGTCAAATATTTATTTGAACTCATAAAAAGTTTAGTGACATAATTTAAAAGGTGAAGAACTAAAACGCATTCCAAATATTGACCAAAATACTGTAGGAAGTAGCTTGAGAAACTTTTCATCAAAATCATTAGACACATTTCCACATCACTCTGCATAAAATCATATCCCTCCTCAAAACCACACCCTCCAGGTGTTGAATTTATGGGCTAATTTGTTCTGTGAGGTGCCAAAAATGAAGATAAAGTAGGAAATACAGCTAACTAGAAGGAAGAGATATAAATGTACAAACAGGCCATTTCTGCTAGAGTCTCAGGCATTCAGGAGGTTCGTAATCATCATACAAATATATAAAATTTTAGTGAGCTATTGAATTCATCTTCTTCCTCTTTAATTCTTCACATCAAGCCTGCAAAAGAAAAACCAAAGGAACCATGAGTTTTTCCCGTCCAGTGTCATTAAGGCATAATTGACAAATGAAGATGGTATATATTTACAGTGTACAATGCAATGTTTTGATATATGCGTACATACATTGTAAAATGTTTAAGTCACCATAATTAGCATATCCATCACCTCACATACTTATTTTTGTGGGAGGACATTTAAGATCTCTTAGCAATTTTCAAGGATACATTATTAACTATAGTCATGATGCTGTACAACAGATCTGATATGGTTGGCTGTGTCCCCATCCAAAATCTCATCTTGAATTGTAATAATCCCCACATGTCAAGGGTGGGACCAGATGGAGATAATTTAATCATGGGGGTGGTTCCCCCCATACTATTCTCATGATAGCAAGTGAGTTCTCATGAGATCTGATGGTTTTATAATGGCTTTCCCCCATTTTGCTCTGCACTTCTCTTTTCTGCTGCCACATAAAGAAGGACGTGTTTGCTTCCCCTTCTGCCATGATTGTAAGTTTCCTGAGGCCTCCCCAGCCCTGCAGAATTGTGAGTCAATTAAAACTCTTTCCTTTATAAATTACCCAGTCTCAGGTATTTCTTCATAGCAGCATGTGAATGGACTAATACGAGATCTCCAGAATATATTCACCTTATGTATCTGAAATTCTGTGTATTCTTTAACCTTTATCTCCCCATTCACACCACCCCTCAAGCCCCTGGCAACCACCATTTGACTCTCTGCCTCTATGAGTTCAATGTTTTTAGATTCCACATATAAGTAAGATCATGCCATATTTGTCTATGTCTGGCTTATTTGACTTAGCATAATGTCCTCCAGGTTATAAATCAATATGATAAGAACAAGTCAAAATTGAAGACCCCATTTTCACTTGAAAATTTCATCTCTCAATTCCATTAATGTAAATGAACTATGGGTAGATGCTGTGGCCATCAACTTTGGCTCTAGTGATTTAAGTAATTCTAAACTAAATTAGGATAGCTTCTCCTGAAGGATTAGAGTATAATGTTAGTCTTATGATTATGGCTTGTAAGACCACTGGTGCCTGAGGTAAATTTGCATTTATGGCTCCAGTTCTTCACCTCTCCCTACTGCCATGTAACTTTGTAGTTTTCTACCACTGTGGGTGGGGTATAATTCCTCATGCCTGAGTTTGGCCACACATCTTGCTTTGGCCAACAGAATGAGGCAGAAATGATGGTGTACCAGTTTTGAGCCTATGCCTCAAGAGGTATCACGTGTTTTTGCTTACTCTTGTATTTCTGCTGTTGCCATAACAAGGGTATGCCCAGGTTAGCCTTCTGATCCCAGAAGAAGGACAAGAAATATGTGGAGCAGAACCACCCCTGCTAAAGCACCCTAACCAGGCCCCATGTAGAGCAGAGCCCCCAGATGACCTGCAGACACATCAGTGAGTCCAGCCAAGATCAGCTGAGCCCAACCTGTATCAGCTGAGGCCAAAACACATGAGTTAGAATAAGAAATTATCTTGTTTTGAACATTGAATTTGGGGGGTGGTTTGGTATGCAGCAATAGCTAATTGACATGGTGCCACTTCTTTTCAAAGCTCTTGTAATGCAGGGATTCTTGAACACTATTTACACATTTGTTTTCCATTAGTCTTTGGTGTCATTCCTTGTGTGTTTTACTTATGTGAATGAGCTGAATCTTTTCTTAAAAATGGAATGCTCACCTTTTTTTATTGCCAAGGGCTGGAGAAAGAAAACTCCATAAACAAGGATCTTCCCCCTGCTGGGGCAGAAACTCTGGTTTGGCACCCTCCATAATCCTTGTTTTTCTCTACTACAAAGGCTGGTGAGCGAAATACTACACTCTATTTCTCAGTCTCTCTTACAGCTAGGGGGAGCCATGGGACCCAGTTCTGGCCATTGAGCCCGAAGAAGTCTATAGCAGAGATCTGTCTAAGAAAGCTTCCCTTTCTTGTATATTTCTTTAGAGATCACAAAGCCCATAGTGTCATTGAACATTTCTAGCATTGCTGTGATGCAGGTTGTGTTGTACTCACTGTTGAGATGAAATACATAGAGGTTCAAAAATCAAAGTAGCTAGCTCAAAGTCTCATAGCTGGTAGATAGAAAAACTGGGATTTTAACAGAGGTGTCCTGACTTTGGAGCTGTTTCTACTCCACTAACAGGGTATGGATGGTTTGTGAACCAGAGGAAAAAGTAGGAAGTTATTAATGATTGCAAAACTGAAAATGCTATCAACAGCAGTCAGCATAGGTTCTTGTATTTCCCCAGCATTTTATCTTATTATCAAAAGAACACAATATGAGATTTACTCTCTTAATACATTTTTAAGTGTATAATACATTATTGTTGACCATAAGTACAATGTTGTACAGCAGATCTCTAGAGCTTACTCATCTTGCTTGACTGAAACTTTATGCCTATTGATTAGTAACACCCCATTTCCCCCTAACCCCCTGGTAACCACCACTTCACTCTTTGATTCTATGTGTTTAACTATTTTAGCCACCTCATATAAGTGGAATCATGCAGTATTTGTCCTTGTGTTACTGACTTATTTTACTTTGCATACTGTCCTCAGAGTTTATCCATGTTGTCACATATTGCAGTTTCCTTCTTATTCCAGGATAAAAATTCCAGTGTATGTGTACCACATTTTCTTTATTCATACATCTACCAATGGACATTTAGGTTGTTTACTAATTTTTTAAAGAAATTATCAATTTTCAGTCCATGCCAGTCACTAAGTGGAGGTAAGACACCACCTCCTTCCCAGCCCATGGTTTCTGGGTGACTAGCAATTTCACAGCTTCATCCTGGGGTACCAGGATCCAGGCTCATCTCTGGTCATTCTCTCTTAGGTACCCTATACTCTGAGTTCACTAGACCACTTTTTGCTCCTGTAATGACAAGAGCCTTTGGCCTCTCCCTCTTTGGTTATAACTTTTGACTAAAATCCCACCACCCCATGACTCTCCATATAACATGCTGAATTGTGATTATTTGCTTATATGCATCATCTCACTCCTCTCATGTCTCCCACTATAGCTGCCCTGCCACTAGGCTAGGATCTTTTAAGGATATAAATATGTTCTTTTAAGGATATAAATAAATTTTTACATCCCATTGGCTATCATGGCACCTGACACATGGCAGGGGTCCAGTGATTGATGAGTTGGACTACTGGAGAAATGAAAATAGGAAAAGAACTGGAGTTGCAGTTGTAGCCAAACCCACATTCTTCAATGTGAGGCAGCAGTAATGAGTGAAGCCCATAGATGCAGAAATCCAGGAGTGTTGGATTGATGTGCTATGTTTCTGCTATGCTGCCAGTTCTGCCCTAGGTTCCAGCTCTGGCCCCATGATGGCCAGGGTATGCTCTAGCCACTTTACTGCTATGGTCACTGTGCTGGATGACATATGGCCAGTCTCTCTGGCTAAGTAAGAGGCCCATGACAAGCTTCCCTTGAAGCCGAGGTATTCCTTCGGCTTCTCTGAGCAGCATGGAATGGGTGATGATCCATAGGAAATTGTCACTGAAGCATGTTTTATGAGGTGTGATTTCTCTCCAAGATGTGTCCAGACTGAGAAGCACCATCTGCAACCCAGAAATGGGTACCATTTCTATGGCAGGCTTGACATGGACTCTGATAATTCTTTATCTGTCCCAGATACATAGGTGAAATTATGGCTATACTGAGAAACATAGAATGAGCCATTTGCATTGGAGAGCCGTAAGATGTCCTTCACAAGTGGGTTCAGCTTATAGGCCTCTCTGACTTTGAGACAGTTTTGTAAACATAGAGAACTAATGAGTGGATAAAGAAAATGTGGTATATATACCCCATGAAAGATTACTCATCCATAAAAAGGAATGAAATAATGTCTTTTGCAGCAACTTGGATGGAGCTGGAGGCCATTATTCTAAGTGAAGTAACGTAGGAGTGGAAAACAAAAAATTGTATGTTCTCATAAGTGAAGCCAAACTATGAGTATGCGAAGGCATACATAGTGATATAATGAACTTTAGAGCCTCAGAAGGGGAAGGGTGGGAGGGGAGCTAGGGATAAAAACAACATATTAGGTACAATGGACACTACTCAGGTGATGGGTGCACTAAAATCTCAAAATTCATCACTATACAACTCATCTATGTTACAAAAAAACCACTTGTGCCCCAAAAGCTATGAAAATAAGCATTTTTTTAAAAAATAGAGAAATCTTGATCCAGTTTTCCCAGACCACCATGACTACTGTGAGACGACCATATTTAGAAAAATAAATGCATGGAATTCTTAATATAACATTAGCCCCAGGGGAACTTTGCTCTTCCTCTTACTGCAGTTGAGAGCCAAGGGAGACCTGAAAAAAAACTGTGAAGAGGGGGAAGCTGGGCCAATGCTATCAGCCTGTGCTCGTGTGGGAGTGGAGAAACAGCTGATGGTGGCAGTGCCAGTTTTGAGCACCTACTACGTGCCAGGCACTCCACCAACTGACTACACAGCTACCTTGTTCAGCCTACAAAATAAACCTGATTCTTCCTTGCAGAAGGAACTAGGCATGAGGTGACAGATGAAGCAGGAGCCATTGCAGGTGTCCTCCTGCAGATCACCCTGTCCCTCAGCTTCCCCCACTCCCGGGTCTCAGTATAATTCAAGAGGGCCCAACAAGCCTGGAAACAGGACAGCAATGATGGATAAGGTCAGATATAGTCCATCCCAGAGTCCAAAGTCCCCAGAGGGCAAGAATCTCCATCCTTGGCTTTGTGGGACTCAGCGTGTGCTCGGGATGCTGGCATGATACCAGAATACAAAAATTAGGGAATCTGGAGACCTGAGCTCCCTGCTCTGCATCAGGGCTCGAATTTAGAAATGAGAAACAATGGGAAGGGATCCAGAGCTAAAATTGCCCATACTGTAAAGCACTCTTGTTTGTCAGGGTGTTGGAATACAAGTGTATTGGGCTGTCTCCAGGGCCACACTGCTTTGCTGCCTAGACAACAGTTGTCAGCTATTCTCCTGTGCCCTGTTCTCCTGTAGGGGACATTTGTGAGAATGATGGGGAAGGTACAGCAACCAGCTGAAAAAGTCCTTCTGTAGCTGCCCCACATACCTTTTGTACCCAGACCAAAAATGGCATGGAAGCACAACCTCTAGTTTACATTTGGGAAGGGTACATCTTGGCTGGTGTGAGGATGATACACCAAATATCTCCCTTGTGTCACCGTAAGTCCAGACTGAGGAACATGTGATGTTTACGCCTTGCTGTGACCCATTTATAGCTGTGTTACTCATAGTTGCCATGGCCCCACATACATCATGTGGGAAATGGAGTCCACTCAACACTTGTCTGCACTTGGTCCTTTAACCACACACTCGGGGGCAGTGCAATGATTACTTCCTCCTACATGGTGCTAAATCATAGAGCCATAAACACAGTGACACTCAGAAGTACTTGAGAGAAGGCAGTGCCTCATGGTCTGGTTCCATATGCAATGGCCAACCATGCACCCAGAGCAAACTGGTTAAATCTCTGGAGTTCCTTAGAGGGCATCAGAAAAAAGACAAACACCTAGCATTTATAGTCTTCTAGAGTTTACAGAGCACATTCACACATATTGTCCCTTGTAATCATCAGGACCACACCCTAAGGAAGGTGGTGCAAGCTACAACTAAGGCTTGTAAGGAACAACACATACCCAAGGTCAGAGAGGCGCTCAGCCTGGAATTGCACCCAAACAACTCCAAACCCAAACTCTTTCTTTTGTCCCAAACAGGTACTCGTAAAGTCAGAGAAACAAAACTCTAAGTAAAAATTAGGAACATTTTTTCCTAAATTGTGAAACATCCACCAAAGTTGCCTTTGCAACTCATAAAGCCTTTGGTGGTTAAAGTGAAAATTGAAATGCTTCTAACAATAACTACATAAAAACAGGAAGAAGAGGAAGGCACAAAGACCAGAATATTTGCCTTGGTCAAATCCTGCACCTGAAATCCAGATTAAAGTAGTGTTAAGTGCAGGACCTGGAGAATTCAAGTGACTATAAAGAAAAGGCAAATTGCGTATCCAGGTTGAATCTCATTAAAATATTTTTTATTAATCCTATTGTATTGAGAGTTTGTTATATTGGATATCAACTCAGAGTTAGGGGCTGGGAACTGAGATACAACATTTGTTTGGTAAGATCTTGGTGGAGAAAGGGGCATCATCAAAGACCAGTCACCATAGGCAGCTCCAGATTTTGTGGGACATTTCTCTTCATCCATCAGAACATAGTCCTCCCTGTCTCTAAAGGGGCTACTGACTTCATTGGAGAAATATTGACCCAAGATTTCCCTACCAAGGCAGAGTTCAATAACTTCTAGAAGTAGACAAAGTGATAAATAAGTCAAGGAGACTGCTGTCTTAACCAAGAGTTCTCAGCTTTTCTAAAGATGACAAAAATCTTTCTATATTATTTATGCCGTGGCATTCAAGGCCTAGAGACAATGGTGATTATATCAGAAGTATCAAGAATCCTCCTACAACTGTCCAGCAATGATCTGTGGCAGCCAGGGGTTCTGGAGCAACCAAACGGAAAACTAATTTTTTGACATTTAACTAACAGAGCATGTGAAACAAATGTAGGCCTCCCTGCCTTCTTCCCATAATGCATTCCTGGAAAGCACATTGTCATAGAGATCACCTTAAAGCTGATTGATTGTTTTCACAGTCACAGTGATGGTAATGAGTGGTCCAAAGACTCAGTAGTCAGATAAAAAGATGACCTTTGATGTATTATTAGGCAAAGATGTAACTATAAGGCTTTATAATCTTTTAAAATAGTAAAACTTTTTCAAAGACAAATGGAACTAGAGTTTTGGTATTGCTCCTCATTTTAGAAATTAGGAAATTGAGATCCAGAGGGGCTGAGTCACTTGTCCAGGATCATACAGCTAGCTATTGGCTGATCCAGGATGAGTTTTGGAGCTCTTTCTGCTACACCAAATTCTTTTGCAAAACTTGTAAAAATTAGCATACATGTATTAGTCTGTTCTCACACTGCTAATAAAGACATACTCAAGACTGTGTAATTTATAAAGAAAAAGTGGTTTAATGGACTCATAGTTCCATGTGGCTGGGAAGGCCTCATGATCATGGTGGAAGGCAAAGGAGGAGCAAAGTCATGTCTTACATGATATCAAGCATGCAAAAGAGAGCATGTGCAGGGGAACTCCCCTTTATCAAACCATCAGATCTCATGAGACTTATTCACTATCACAAGAACAGCATGGGAAAGACCCACCCCCATAATTCGATTACCTCCCACTGGGTCCCTCCCGTGACACATGGAAATTATGGGAGCTACAATTCAAGATTTGGGTAGGGACACAACCAAACCATATCAATAAGTAATCTGTACATATTGACAGTACATTAGAGGCACACATTAACAACTGATACACAGAAATATATCTGTAGTGTACCAAAACGTTGACTTAACAAATATTCATGCATTTGTTCTAATGAACACCAAAATTTCACTTAAAAATATTTCTTGCCTTCTCAGAATCTAGCAGTGTTTCTAAAAATACTTTATATAGAGTAAAATGCTCAAATCTAAGTGAACTTGATAAATTTTTTACCATATATATACCCATGTAAGGCCTTTATTTTTACATAGCTCTTAAATACTACTGTATATGCCAGCAAATCCATGAGGTTTTGTTCATTTGAGAAATACTAGTTTCAAGAGATGATAAAACAAGTTTTCCTTTGAAAAGAAAGGGAGAGGAAAAGAGGGAGAAAAAGGAAACCATCAATCATCAGATAAATTGAGAAATACTGGATTAAAGCAAAGATAAACAACCTTCTTAGTTTAAGGGCTCCTTGGAACTTTAAATATACAAATATATAGTGTGTGTGTTGGGTGTGGGGACCATACCATTGTATCATTTTCAAAATTCACTCAATCACTGAAGCATTTTTCCAGTTTTATACTGTATAAATTATTTATCATTCATTATATCACAAATAGTATTCATAGCATTTCATCAGGTGGCTGCACCAGAGTTTGCTTAATTGGAATCCTATTATTGGACACTTAGGTTCTTAATCAATTTTGCTACCATAAATGAACACAACCTTTTCCATGTGAACATTTTCTTTAGAATGGGCTTCCATGAAGACACGACTGGGTTGGGAGAGATATAAATCCACAATGACTGGGAATTTTCCATTTATTAACCCCCCAACCCTCATCATTTATACTACTGTGTGCCTGCTATACAGAAGACATTCAATATTTTTTGAGAATGTGCATATGTCTTTTTCACGATCATTTTCCTATTCATCTTTGTGGATTTACTTAAAGGAAAATCAGTAACTGTTTTCTTGAGCACTCCGTTGATTTCTACTGAAGCTGCACATTTTCTTAGGCTTCTCTACTAATTATACATCCACTTTTGTGAATTGTGAGTTCATTTCCTTTGTCTATTAAGGTGTTACCATTTTGCTTTCCAATTTACACGGGCTCTTTCCATAATTATATATTTCATGCAAAACAATTTTCTTGATAGAGTTTGCTATTTAATGTTTGGGTTTTTTTTTTCAAGTACCTTTTTTTTTAATTATCGAGAATTTGAGGGATGATTTTGATGGCTCTTCTTTTAAAAGCTACCAGGGGAAGTTTAAATCAATGCCTTCATTTTTTCCTCTAAATCATTCCAACCATTATTTTAAAAGCTACTTATATCCAAATCTTACCTTTTGAAGCTATCATCAGATGACTTAATTTTATAATCTTAAAAGAGATGAGGCCAAATAAAGAAGGATGTTTATGGAAAGGAAGAAAGCATAATTGATTTGGAGATTTGAGATCTTGTTTATAGGCTGTTGTAACTCACTCTGCTGTGTGTGTGTGTGTGTGTGTGTGTGTATGTGCACGCGCACGTGAGTGTGCTGATGGGGGTTTAAACCACCTAGAATGAGAGTTCAAACATGGCTGCACATTAAATCTCCTGGAGGGAGTTTTTTTCACCATCCCAAAGCCCAGGCTGCCCCAAACCAATTACATCAGAGTCTCTGGAAGTGTGATCAGTAATTTGTAAAGCTCCCAGGTGCTCTGATATGCAGACAAGATTGAGAACCACAGCCTAGAAGGGCTTCTCAGTCTTCAACATCCATATGAATCCCTGGGGATCCTGTTAAACTGCAGATTCTGACTCAGGAGGTCTGGGGAGAGGCCTGAGACCACACATATCTAGTAACTACCGGGGAATGCTGTTGCTATTGGTACATGGACCACTTGAAAATGAAAGTTCTAGACTAGTAGTTTTCAATAGAGGGAGAGAATGATTTTTGCCCCCCACCCCGTGGTGAGCATTTGGCACCATGTGAAGACATTTTTTGTTATCACAATCAGGAAGAGGAGGGTACTACTGGCATTTGGTGAGTAGAGGCCAGGGATGCTGCTAACTATCCTAGAATGCCCAGAACGGCCCCAGTGACAGAGTTGTCTGACCCAATTGTCAATAGTGCTGAGGTGGAAAAAAAAAAAATTGCCAGTTTAGAGACAGCTGTTTCTGATGAAAGAAAATGATCTCAAACCTGAGCTAGAACAGAGCTTTGTGCACTGGTGTGTTAAGTGGTCCCTTCTGGAAGCATTGCTGATAAAACATATTAGTAATTTTATAATCAACTTCAATAAGATTAAGAGCCCCTTCTGGGAGACCTGATATACCTGCCTCACTAAAGTCACCTTGTAACAGAGTTTACTGATCACTTGTACCTCGTCTCACAGTGTTATCTAACCACATGTTTTCCTATTCCAGTTTTAGAACTGGATTTTTGAAGCCGCTTTAAGCAACTTTGAAATAAAGCTTTGACATGTGTTTCCAATAAATTCAGCAGAGAAATTGCTTTTACACCCTTTGCCTTGTCAGTGTACAGGCTGGTTCCCAAGTGGGACCCTGTCTCTGCAGTCAACAAATGTTTCCTGAGTGCCTACTGTGGAGACATTTTCACAGCCCACTCTGCCTTCAAACCCAGCTTTCTGGCTTTCCACCTATGCTACCTTGGGCAACTTACCCAACAACGTGAACCCCGGTGTTTCAAAGGATAGAGAAATAGTAGTGTCAAATTCACAGGGTGGTTGGGAGGATAACATGATAAAGCATTTAGCAGAGTGCCTCTGACATAGTCAACATATACTATTACTATTATTCAGGGACAAAGGTCCACAAAGAGCTTATAAATTAAAACATCCCTTCCTCCTTTTCTATCTTCCAAACAAGATTCAATCTTTGTCATCTTGGCTTCAAGCTCTTTGTGGTGCTGATGGTTGGGGAGATCTAAATGTGTAGAGAGGGAACTGAAAAAAGTGAACTGAGTCTAAATTACATAGAAAAAGGGTTTGGGAACTCAGTGGAAAATACGATTTCTTGGAAACAAAGAAGAGATTTGAGGTAAAATGTCTCTAGGATGAGGGAATCTTGGGCCAATGAGAATATTTTTAGGTAGTTTTACTATGTGTTTTACAATGTAAATCTTTTTTTTCTTTTTTTCTTTTATTTGTTTAAATTTAAGGAGTACAAATGCAATTTTGTCACATGGATACATTGCATAGAAGTGAAGTCTGTGCTTTTAGTGTAACCACCACCAAAAGAGTGTACCGTGTACCTGATTACAATGTAAATCTTTCTCAGGTGAAGATTTACATTCCTTCTGGGGGCTGATATGGTTTAGCTGTGTCCCTACCCAAATCTCATCTTGAATTGTAGTTCCCATAATCCCCACATGTCGTGGGAGGGACCCAGTGGGAGGTAATTTAATCATAGGAATGGTTATCCTCATGCTGTTCTCATGATAGTGAGTTCTCACGAGATCTGATAGTTTCATAAGGGACTTTTCCCCCTTTTGTTCGACACATCTCCTTCCTGCATCGTGTGAAGAAGGATGTGTTTGCTTGCCCTTCCACCATAATTGAGTTCCTGAGGCCATCCCAGCCATGCTGAACTGTGAGTCAATTAAACCTCTTTCCTTTATAAATTACCCAGTCTCAAATATGTCTTTATTATCAGTGTGAGAACAGACTAATACAGGGGCCATTTTTAGAAATCAATGTATGTTTCTTTTGGACACAACTCTGTGCTTAAATATGCTTAAATGGTCTTAAAAGTGGAAAGCAGAATTCCTAGTTTTATTTGGGCTACATTATATGCTAGAAGAAGTATTAGGCACTGTGGATACACTAGTGGACAAGTCAGACAAGTTACCCCCTTCATGGAACTTAAGATCTAGAAGGAAAATCAGAGAGAATAAACAATGGCAATCCAGTCCTCCATTGTGGTGGGTGCTGCTATCCTGGGACAAACACAGGGAGCCATGGATGCTTTATCCAGTTTAAGAGGCAACAGAAAAGTTTTTAAAAAATAGTATTTAACTGAGACTTGAATGATGGGTAGGAGTTAGCCAGACAATGAGTACGGGAGGGAATAAAGATCAAAAAATAACATTCTGAGCATGTGTAAAGGCCTGGAATCAGCATGGAACCTCCATCAGCTGGGAGAATTTCATTAGGGTTGGAGCGAGGAATGTCCTGCGCAGGCAGAAATGCAAGATGAAAAAAGCCTGCCAAGTCTGAGACAGTTAACACAGGCCGGAAGGGTCATGGGGCGCTGCTGAAGGACGTGCAGCAGGGCAGTGACCCGATCTATTTTGTGGGGTTTGGTTTTGTATTTTTTTAAAGATCCACCGACTGCAGGGCTCTGGCAACTGAAAACAAGTGAGAAAAGGCTTTGAGTACTGAAGTGCACAGGTCACTTTGACAGCTGTGGGCCATTAATGCTCCAATTGTTCAGCGAGGTCACCTGTGTGACAGCAACAAGAATACATAGTGGATGAATGAAATTTGCAAACCTTATTTCAAGGTGAAGAGAGGGGTCAAACATATGAGAAGATCACAGCAATTGTCCAATGGCTCATGCCTGAGGATTGAGAAGGGAGTCCCTTGTCCATTAGCAAAGGCTCAGGGGCTCCTCACTGAAGCATTTCAGTTCCAGATCTCAAACTTCCATCGAGAGCTGAGGAAAATTCCCACAGGTTACACAAACACTACTTTGAGCAGTAAATCCAAGACAACCTGCAAGTGACCACATACTGTTGGGCAAGCAGTGGGAACTCATACTGAGCTCTCTTCTGGCAATTTGCAGTATTTTGTGGGCTGTGAGGAATTTGAGCTTAAATAAAGCAGAAATGGGCAGTCTCTCAGATCCCTTGGCTTAATTTATTGAACAGGGGAAATAAGCCTTGTGAGGGAGACAGTTCCATTCCTAACGATTTAACCATTAATAAAGCCTTGCTATAAATGGAACTCAGGAGAGAAGGTAGCTTGTCAGAGGGCAGAGGAGTGGGCCCCATTAGACAAAATAGGTCAGGCGGGGAGAAAGTTGTCATTTCCTGACTAGTTAAGCTGATCAGACATGACAAGCCTTGTCGTTTTTGACCTGATTGAAAAAGGATAGAGAATATACAAGAGGTTGCTTTCTTTTTGTTTCATTTCATAGAAGATGGCTATTTCAAAGAGGATCCTGAAAAGGAACTTGATAATATTTAGCACAATTTTGAGTTTTGTGCTTTAAAACGTGTGTGTATGTTGGCCTGTGTGTGTTTGTGTTTTCAGAAACATACGTTTTCACAGAAAAAAATTCTGTGCTTCTCCTAGGAAGTTACTTGGGATTCATTCACTTTCATCTGAGATTAATGGAACTCCAACTCCTGAGGAGAGTTTTCCCTCCCATTGGTTGGATCGTTCATAATATCCTCTGCTTTTTTCTTCTTGTTCTGGTTTTGATCCTCAGAAATCAAAAGAGAGGCTGGGCGCAGTGGCTCACGCCTGTAATCCCAGCACTTTGGGATCCAAGGCAGGCAGATCACCTGAGGCCAGGAGTTCGAGACCAGCCTGGCCAACATGGTGAAACCCTATCTCTACTAAAAATACAAAAATTAGCCGAGTGTGGTGGCGCATGCCTGTAATCCCAGCTCCTCTGGAGGCTGAGGCATGAGACTCGCTTGAACCTGGGAGGGGGTGGTTGCAGTGAGCAGAGGTTGTGTCACTGCTCTCCAGCCTGGGAAGTAAAGACTCCATCTCAAAAAGAAAGAAAAGAAAAGAGACAAGACAAGACAAGGACAAGACAAAGACAAGATAAAGACAAGACAAAGACAAAGAAAAGACAGAGAAAAGAAAGAAAAGAAAGAAAGAAAGAAAGAAAGAAAAGAAAAAAAGAGAGAGCAGGAAAACCGTTGCATATAGGAGCAAGCTGAGGAGACGGAACAGTGTGCAAAAGCTAAGATGTATCACTCAAACAATGGATTTTTAGTTCACTTCTGGTTTGCCTCCCTGTAGAGGTTCTGCCTTCCTCTCCCCTCTTTTGGAGCCTCTCCCCACTAATGACTCAAGGACATGAAGAAAAGACTTTCCTCAGTGCTCACACTATGCACTGTGCTTGTGTACTGTCTGATTTATAAGGGCTTTCTCTGTTAGAAGCATCAGAGAAACTGGCTTCACATTTGGAAATAATCTTCCTAATCTCCCCAAAGATAAACAGTGTTTGGTGTTTTAAATAAATATAAGAAATTCTGGGTGGTAAGGATCAGGAGGGGTGAAAGAAAAGCAAATACTGAAATGTCACAGCTATGTAACTTTGAGAATCTCACTTCTTTGGACCTCGGTTTTATCATCTAAAAAATGAGGGGATAGGTGGCTATGGTAGGCAGCCTTCAAGAGGCTCCCAGTGATTCTTGCCTCCTGGTATTCATATCCTTGTGTAGTCCCCTTCAACACAGAATAGGGCTGACTTGAGTAATCAGTAGCATGTTACAAAAATGACAAAGTATGAATTCCAAGGCTAGGCCATAAAAGACTTTGCTGCTTCTGCCCTGTTTTTCTTGGATTACTCACTCCAGGGAGAGTTGACTGCCATGTTGTGAGGGCATTCAAGCAGGCCCAATGGGTGGGTCCACATGGGAAGGCACCAAGGCCTCCTCCTGATAGCAGTCATTACCAATTAGCCAGTGATGTGAGTGAGCCATCCTGGAAGTAGATCCTTCAATCTTAGTCAACATCTCACTACAACCTCATGAGGGACCCTAGTCTAGAACCACCCAGCTAAGCCACTCTAAATTCCTGATCAACAGAAACTGTGAGATAATATTTATTGTTCTTTTAAGTTTTGAATAATTTGTTACACAGCCAAAGATAACTAATACAGCTGCCTTAGCTCAAGCTCAGCTCTTGTATTTTATGTGTCAAGGAATAGGCAAATTGATGGAAATCATGAAAAGTTCGTGTTTAGTGTGACATGTCAAAAACTGGATCCTGGCTACAGGGTAGGACCATATTGCTTTGGGCATTTATGAAATGGGGAAGAAAGATAAGTAGCCAGACTCTAGAGAGCTGGCATCCTGAGAACTTATGGATTCAGCTTTGTGGGAGTGGGCCAACACAGCTGGCTGACCTTGAACCAAAGTTTACAGTGCAACTGTTCAGCACCTAGTGATTAGTCCTTAGCATGTCATACCACAAACATAACCCACTTATGTTTATACATGCAGAGACTGAACTTGTTTAAAAAAAAAAAAAAAAAAAAAAACTCCAATGGAATGGGGACTTACTTGGTTCTCCCTATAATGAGTCATTCCGAAAGGGTGCAAGTGGGATTATCTGAAGGGAATAGTGGCCCTGGCAGTTTTTAGAGGGAGATTAATTAGATAGGGGTTAAAAATTGCTGAGTTCATAGTTAAACCATGTGATTCTTCAGAGTAGGGTACATATCTGGAAAGCAGTGAGTATAGAGAGATCGCTGCATTAGGCTGGGTCTCGGTTAGACTAAGTGACATTTATGGTCCCCTAACCTGTGAGAATATGACTCTACATATTGCTGGGTAGACACGAGTCACAACCCTGACAAGACAGCACATTTATTAGTGGGAGCTAGAGTATCCTCAGCCCCTTCTAGGCTTAATATGGCCATTGTTTGGACTCATATGGCAGTCCTGAACTTAGTATCTCTTTCCTATGTCTATCCCAAATAAAGGCTATGGCTCACCACTGGTTCACCCTATAAATAAATACACATGTATGCTGCATGAACTTTCCAAGAATGCTTGGCTGTTTTCCACCGTTGGATCCTTTCATCTCAGCAACATTCAACCAAAGAAATATTTACCCAAGCAAGAAAGATCTCAGTCTAGTTCATCAAAGGACACTCTGAGAAACACCTTCTCAGTCCTTCTCAGACCAAGACACACATAAGGATCACCTGAAGATTCTGTGAAACATACTCATTCCCAGGCCTATCCTGCCAACCTCCAAGAATTGACTGATAGCAAGTGGCACTCAGCAAGTCCAGGTGATTCTAATGTGCACTCAGTGCTGAGCACCATAGAGCTAACTGTATCCAGCGTTTTGCTGCTGCCTGACTCTGTAGCTAAGAAAACTAGAATAAAAACAATGGTTCTCACCCAAAGCCCAAGGCTGGACAACTGAGTTGTTCAGAAACCAGCTTCAGTTATTCTGTCATAATATTTGAGAAAAGCTATAAAGCTGCCTATCAGGCTGGGTGCGGTGGCTCACACCTGTCATTCCAGCACTTTGGGAGGCTGAAGCAGGAGGATCTTTTTTTTTTTTTTTTTTTTTATACTTAAGTTCTAGGGTACATGTGCATAACGTTTATATCATGTATAACTCCCCAATGCAATCCCTCCCTCCTCCCCCCTCCCCATGATAGGCCCCAGTGTGTGATGTTCCCCTTCCCGAGTCCAAGTGATCTCATTGTTCAGTTCCCACCTATGAGTGAGAACATGCGGTGTTTGGTTTTCTCTTCTTGTGATAGTTTGCTAAGAATGATGGTTTCCAGCTGCATCCATGTCCCTACAAAGGACGCAAACTCATCCTTTTTTATGGCTGCATAGTATTCCATGGTGTATATGTGCCACATTTTCTTAATCCAGTCTGTCACTGATGGACATTTGGGTTGATTCCAAGTCTTTGCTATTGTGAATAGTGCCGCAATAAACATACGTGTGCATGTGTCTTTGTAGTAGAGTAATTTATAATCCTTTGGGTATATACCCAGTAGTGGGATGGCTGGGTCATATGGTACATCTAGTTCTAGATCCTTGAGGAATCGCCATACTGTTTTCCATAATGGTTGAACTAGTTTACAATCCCACCAACAGTGTAAAAGTGTTCCTATTTCTCCACATCCTCTCCAACACCTGTTGTTTCCTGACTTCTTAATGATTGCCATTCTAACTGGTGTGAGATGGTATCTCATTGTGGTTTTGATTTGCATTTCTCTGATGGCCAGTGATGATGAGCATTTTTTCATGTGTCTGTTGGCTGTATGGATGTCTTCTTTTGAGAAATGTCTGTTCATGTCCTTTGCCCACTTTTTGATGGGGTTGTTTGTTTTTTCTTGTATATTTGTTTGAGTTCTTTGTAGATTCTGGATATTAGCCCTTTGTCAGATGAGTAGGTTGCAAAAATTTTCTCCCATTCTGTAGGTTGCCTGTTCACTCTGATGGTAGTTTCGCTTTATTTTTACCTAAGTCAAGTTTCTAACTCAAGTTTCTTGGCATTTTAGCTCCTACATGTTCAGTGAGGTTGTCAGTGGTGCTGTGGGTATCTAGGCACTGTGACTCCAGTTAGCACCATAGCATAGGCTTCAGAAATCCAACCAGTAATGGAAGGTTGGCCCTGAGTACAGGAGCAAAGTCTGGCCTACCACCTCTTGGTATTTCAGAATTCGATCACATAGTCAAAAAAAAAAAAAGGGGGGGGTGCCACACAGGAGAGAAAACTGAATCTGGACTCAGTTATGAAGGGATGGCAGTGAGGGTGGTGAGGAGGATCAGGAACCATTCTATTGCACTTGCATTTGCCATCTGTGCCGGTCTAGAGCATTATCAGCTGTTTTGTCTTATCTGGGGCATGAGCTCGTCTTCCTATGTGCTGGGAATCCCTGCCAACCAGGAGCTCTGACACCAGCTGGGTTGCTGGGGTGGCCTGCTCCTGGCAGTGAAAGCAGGTCTATAATTGGCCCATAATTGGATTGGATTTGGCTCAGAATGACTCCCAGGCTCTCTCTCTCCCGACGGATAACAAGCAGTAAACTTTGTATATGACCTCGCAGGGTGTCCGGGACACCATTTCTTTGCTGTCAGTGAAAATGAAGAGCTTTCCAGAAGAGTTGACCTTTAGGGCAATGGTTTGAGGACATCTTGAAATGAAGTTTTCCCCAGACCCATTTGTTTGCCACCTGGTCTTTCTGAAATGAAGACATTTCAACCCAATTTCCAAATCCTGGATCAAATCTGTCCTCTACCATGTGTAAGCATGTATGTGCAAGTGTGTGTGTATGTGTATGTGGTATGTTTGTATGCGTATAAAGATTACAGTATGACTTTTTAAAATTAAACAAGAAAATAGTAAATAGAGGTAGAAATTGAGATAATACATTTCCTTTGAAATATATCTATAGATAAAGGTGGGTAGATTAACCTTGAATATCTTTCCATGTCAGTGACAAAAGTCCTTCTGGGTATAAACAGAGCCATTAGCTGTTCAATTCTGGCCCATGGAATGGATTGTAACTAATCCCCTTCCTTGGCACCTGTTGCAGACTACACGGTGATCCTACTTTTCTGATTAAAAGGGATTACAACCATTTTCTACAGATGGACTTCAATAGGCTTAATTAATAATTAGTCTTAAAATGAACCTTCTCTGGAGGGAGAAGACAATACAACTCACAATCTTCCACCCTTTGTGAAGTTGGAAGTCATGTAAGAATGAACTGCAAAGTCAATTCCTGCCCTACCTATCTCACAAAACTGTTATGAAGTTCAAAAGAGAGAATGGACATGGAAGTACTTTGCAATTCTTAAAATCAAGTGCAAGGGTTTGTTAATATTATTGCTACTATTATCCCCTAGTTAAAAGATGTGATTTTGCATGTGTTATAAAACTTCCAAATAAACCTGTTTCCACATTGCCTGGCCTTTGTGATGCCCCTTAAGCAGCCACTTCACAAAGTCTCCCGGCTGCCAGGTTCTCTGGCACCTGTATTTACTAGCGACTGCCTACCTATTATTGCAACGTAGACATAACTTGATTATCAAGTTAAGTAATGTCAGATAGAGGGAGAAAACACTTCTGTAAGGTGATCATAGCTGGAAATTGAATGTGAATGGGGCATAACCCAGGACAGGGTGTCATAGAGAAGATACCCAGGGCACTTCTGGACGTTGAGATCGCCATAGCTCTCATTTTATTTTCTGGACCAGACTCCAAAAGTACATAGCCTATGTATGAAAGATTACTAAAAAGGTGAAATGTCTATTTCTGGCCATAAAGTTCATTCAAAATGCTCAGGAAATGCTGTATAAAGTCCATTATTTGACTTTTCCTTGAGAGTAGGGCAATGGCAGCTCAACTCTCTGAGTATTTCTTAAAACTGATTCTCTTCAGAGAAAAATCAGAAATTACAAACCAGATGCATTTGCTAGTTAAAAATTAGGGCGAGAGGAGGGAAACTCCTTGAAGTCTCCAAAACAAAATGAAAATGCTAAAGTGAAATGTTTGTAATTTTGCTGTCTTGAGACAAAGGCCTTGGAAACATGAGCTGCTGCAGGTTTTGAAAACTGGAACTGCAATGCCTCCTCCAGGAGAAAGAGGACAGTTGCAGGTTAGAAATCATTTCATGAACTGGCTCAAGCTCAAAGGATTCAGATGATTGAGAAAGAGATCCTCCCAGATGTTTGCAAGTGCTTCAGTGAGCTCATATTAGTTACAGATAAGATAATTAATGGATTTTAATTTTCAGTGAGCTTTCTTCATATTCTTTGGGGAAATGTGCAGAGCTACTCTTCAGACAGTATTTCACTTAAAAACCAATCAACTCCTAGCCTTGGAAGCAAGGGGCACAGGGCAGAAGGTATGGGCAGACCGTGAGAACAGCAAAGGGAATGAAGACTTCCTGGAAGCTGCTGTGTACCAGGAGCCCTATCTAAGTCAATTCACTATCTTTCTGGTCCCCTCTCAAGACTTACATTATTATTCCTATTTATAGATGTGGCTCAGAGTGGTCAGGAAGTTGCCCAAGGTCACTGAATTACTACGTGCCAGAGCTGCAAGTGAAGGACAGGTGTGTCCCACTCTTTCCAGCACATCCAGTGTCCAGTGGCTGCTGTAAAGTGGGCAAATGTGCTGCAGAAAGCCTGTCCATGCCACCTGACACAGCCACAGCCCACTCTGCTATGATTGCCCCACTTCTTCCCGCAGAACTCAGGCTCCCAACCCTTCTCAGCAGTCAGTACCAATGAAACAGATATAACACTCAAAATGAAAACTGTTTGCCTTTCCTATAAAGTAGGAACACAAAACTGGGAAATAGGACACTGGGATTTTAGACTGGTACTGACCTTGATTCCATTGCTTCTGGGACTCACTGCTAATAGATAGGGGATCTTAAATTAAGTTCATTCTAATAGTAACATTTTGTAGTTAATAATGGTAATAGCTCCCGTGGTACACAGAACTTTAGATATACACACTATGTGATTCAGTGCTTCTCAGCCCTGGAACTATCGGTGCCTGTTGTGAGGACTGTCCTGTGTGTTGTAGGGTATTTAGTACCATCCTTGGTCTCAAGCCCCTGAATGCCAAGAGTACCCACCTGAGATGTGACAATCAAAAATGTCTTCAAACATTGCTAAATGTTCCTCAGGGGGACAGCAGAATTGCCTCTGGGAGTTAGGTATTTTTCTCATTTTTCAGATGAAGAAACCGAGGCAGAGCAATTATATAAAATCACAAAACAAGGGAATAGCAAAGCCAGGGTATAAACCTACACTTGAATCACCTCTCTTCCACATTTCTTTCAGTGGAATAACTGTTTTCCAAATCCTGTCTAGACTCTTTCTTTGTCACCTGTGTTCAAAGGCTGTACCTTGTCATTTCTTCTCCATTCCTGCTGCAACCATTATGTGCTAATATCCCCTCTCACATCCTTACTCAACTAGACTGTGAGTCCCTTGAGGGATGTTGTCTTGTATCACCTATTTCTAATGTGGTAGTGCCTGAAACAGTCAGTGAATAGATGTTCATTTCATAAATGAGTGAATTTATCCCAGCACTTTAATCCTTCCCACTCAAATCCAATTCATGCTGCTAATTTGCATTATGAAGAAGAAGGTTAATATGGCCACGGTAAATTCCAACTAGCCCATGTACAAAATGATCAGGCAATGAAAACAGTCTGAATAGATGGATGATTGAACACTCAGAATTTAATAAACCTGTTGGGGTAGTTTTCAGGAATTAATTGTTGCCTCTGAAACTAAAATGCAGCCATGATTCTTATCATCTGTATCCAAAATTGGGGGATCAAGTAAGAGCTAGGCAGTAAAATGTGTATTACTTGTGAAGGATTCTATTAAATGTGACAGGTGGAAGGAAGTGCCACTGTCCTTCCTATAGAAGGCATCCAATGACTTTCTGGCAATAGGACATACTTGCTTTCTGCTGTTTATCCAGCAGTCCAGATGAATTGTTCTGAGCAACCTTTGTGCCACCTGCCTGGACGAAAGAGACTCCAATCTGTCGACTGCTTAATAGAAATTTCCCTCAGTGAGAAGCCAATTGACTGACCCTGCCTCCGATTAAACCAGCCACCCCCTCACCATCTGCATAAAGTCCTAAACCAGAGGGTGTGGAATGATCAGTTCACAGGCAGGGAGCAGTGGCAAGGGAGTACAAGTTAAATTTGCAAGTCTTGGTTTGCTCCTCGTGATTCCTTCTCCTTCTCAAATGCCACAGCATGTGCAGGGAGTTAAAACGAGCAGCATTGTCACGATGCAGCCAACCCTGATTAGACAGCCTGGAATTCACTTCCCCAGTTTTCTGCGTGGGCTGCACACAGCGTGAGAGGGAATGAGCGAAAAGGCCTCATGGGTCGGAGACTGCTGCACCATGAATGACACAGAGACTCCTGACAAGCCCTTGCTCATCTCCGGAGCAAAGGCAGGTGGGCTCTGCAGCGATCTGGTATTCCTCTGCTGCAGTTTTGTCAGCACTGGGCAAAGTCCATGTCATCCCCAGCACTGCCATAATCAGTGTTTTTCTGTCTCTTCTCCTCTCCTTTCCCCTCCCCTCCCTTTCTCTCTCTCTCTCTCTCTCTCTCTCTCTCCTCTCTCTCTCCTCTCTCTCTCTCTCATACTTTCTCTGATATTTATGGGCATTAACTCTTCCTTTTTGTCAAAATCCTTCAAAAGAGCCAATTATTTGTGCTGCCATGCAATGTTTTGCCCATTAAACTGTGAACTAGGGTAGATGCTCTGGCATATTTGAATCCCTAATGCCTGATATACTCAGCAGCTGGTGCATCTTTTGTGTTTAGTAAATGCTGACTAACTAAAAGAATGAATATGTGAATGAATAAACAAATGAGCAAACAAAGGAACCCACCAACCAACATGCCAGGGTTGTGTTTCAGTGTTCATCTTTGTGACAGTGACAGTTTCTGTAATCTCTTATCCTTTGCTTGCTTTGCTCTGACTCAACATGGTGAAATATTATTTGCAAAGACTATAACTAAAAGAACATTTTTAAAGAATGCAGTGGGTGATAGTGATTAAAAGGACTGGCTGTTTAGTGTGACAGATGATGGTTTGCACCTCACCTCTGTGACTTACAATCTGGGTGACCTTGGTCAAGTTGCATAAACTCTCTTAGCCTTCACTCTCCCATAAATAAAATGAGCATTGTAGTATATACCTCATGCAATCAGCCCAAGGAATGAATGAAATAATGCATGTGAGGTACAAGATATGGTACCAGGCATATCACAAGCATATAATAAATCAGAATGCTCATGAAGACAATCAAAATGATGACATTGATATTGATGCTGGTGACTACTAATGCTTAACATTAATACTTTAGAAGACTTGATGAACTGCTGAGATAACCTACTGCTTTCTGATACATTTGAGATGAAAAGATAACCTATAAAAATAGTTGGGTTAGAGGCAATTCCACATAGACCATATACCATAAATATGTTTAATCTGCCAATTGACAAGAAACATATTTAAGAGTGCTTCATTCCTAAGTCTTGATTACTGTGAAGAGATTATAAATATTGGGCAACTAATTACTTTACTCTTTTTATTACTGTCTTAATTTCTGTGAAATGCAATGCATTGGTTGCTTGGAAAGAAAAGTCCGCAGCAAGATGGACCTGACATCAACCTTTCAAGCAGATAAATCAGGGGGTTACTCACGCTCAGCAGTACTGACATTTGAGGCTGGATCATTCTTTGTTGTAGGAGGCCATCCTTGGCATTGTGGAATGTTTAATAGCATACCTGGCCTCTCCTCACTAGAGGACAGTAGCAGCCCACCCCTAGTTGTGACAATTCAAACTGTATGCAGACATTGCTAAATGTCCCCTGGGAGGAAAAATCCACACCCTCCCCCCATTGAGAACAAATTAGATAGAGTAATGAGTTCCATTACATTGAGAGTAGAACAGGTGCCAGGTGTAACTGTCTTTTGGCCCATGGAAATGTGTGTGCCAGTATAGGAAGATCAACAGAATTGGGTTCTGAGTCACCTCTGCTTTCCACCAAGCTGGCTAAAGCAAATGTGTTTCTCTGGTCTCACGTCTACTTCCTAAAAGCTCTCGCACCAATTCCAACTTCTTCCTGATAATTCACACACTAGACCCTCCAAACCTCTGTTTTAATAGAAACTACACTGGTAGTTTCTGTGTGTTTACTGTTGAGAGGCTCTTAAAGCAACTGCCACAATCAACTCAAAGGCTTCTTGCGTTCACTCTCAAGAGTCCTTTACACCCACACAGGCTGTAACCAGGGTCTAAAACGAGAGGTTTGCCAGCCAGGAAAACAAATGAACAAGACCTTGATACAGTTCAGAATCACTGCAGAACCTGTCTTTATCCAAGCAAGTGAAGATCAGGAAAAATTTAAAAAGAGCATCACAAATCAAAAGAAATGTGACTTCACTAGAGAATGAAAAATTTCAGCATAAAACCATTTCCTTCAGAGAAAGTGAATAGAGCTCTGTAATTGGGTCAAAGCAGGGAACATTTCAAAAATGAGGACAAAAAATTTCCACAAACCACATAGAAGACATTTGGAGAAGTGTTTTTAAGTCTAGTTCTATGTAAAACAATAAATCAGTCCTCTGTCTTTTGGCAAAAGGAAAAGGTTATGAAATCATGATAAGTCAAAGACTATGAGAAATAAATCATCTTATTCTGAAGGCTGCAAAGCAACATGAAAAATCATCTTGTGATAAAATGTAAAGTGGAAAAAGCAAGATACAAAACTATACAAGTGCTATAAATGATGCTATGTAAGAAAAATATATAAGAACCAGTTCCTATTTAGTGAGTAATTACCCATCCCAGGTACCGTGCTTGGAGATACTTTCAAAAATACATCTCCCTAACCCTTCACAACTACTGACTGAGAGAGGTGCCATTTTCTGCTTTTACCAAACAAGAAAATAGAGACATAGAGTGCAAAGTTGCAAGTGCAGAAGGAAATGAGACCAAGGCTTCACAACCCCAAATCAACATATTGTTAGCAACTTGGTTGTATTGCATCCCACATGTAAACCCAGAGGAAAAGACTAGAAGGGGAAATACCAAAGTCAGTATTTTGCTAAAATGGTGATCTACTGGGCAATCATTTTTTATTTCCCAGCCTCTGTTACATTGTTATAGTGTTTATACAAATAGATTTATTACATTTATTATGCCTTACCATTTAAAAGGAATGATATTTCCATTCATGTATCAATTTAATCATAAGTTTACTATAAGATGATAAAGGGCATGTTTCCCAAATATGGAATAGGTGCTAATATTGATTTGATTGGTTGGTTATGGGATTTGAGATCTTCTTTTTTAATATGGTCATTTATAACTGTAAACTTTCCTCTAAGTACTGCTTTCATTGTATCTTATAAATTTGGATATGCTGTATTTTTGTTTTCATTCGCCTCAAAGTATTAACAGTTTTAAATTTACCTTGCGATTTCTTCTTTGACTCACTGGTTATTTAGAAGCATGTTGTTTAAGTTCCACAAGTTGTGAATTTCTCAAACTTCCTTCTGTTATTGATTTCTGATTTCATTCCATTATGGTCATAGAACATACTTTGTATGATTTCAATCCTTTTAAATTTGAGACTTATTTCATGACCTAACATATGGTCTGTCCTGGACAATGTTCCATGTACACTTGAGAAGAATGTGTATGCATGTACTCTGCTGTTGTTGGGCAGTGTTTATATGTGAGTATATATACATATCCACACACTATATATATAATATATATACACACATACATGTATAGAGAATGTATATATGTATATATGGAATGTATACATAATGTATATACATATAGAATGTATACATAATGTATATATACATATAGAATGTATACATACAAATGTATATATACATATAGAATGTATACATACAAATGTATATGTGTATATATGTATATAATGTATATGTGTGTATACATACATGTATATATACATTATATATTATATATGTTAGGTCTAGTTAGTTTATGGTGTTGTCCATGTCTTATATTTCCTTGTTGATCTTTTGTCTAGTTATTCTAGCCATTATGGAAAATGGGATATTGAAGTCCCCAATTATTATCATTAGATTGTCTGTTTCTCCCTTCATTTCTGTCGCTTTTTGCTTCATGTGTTTTGGAGGTCTGTTGTTACGTACTAAATACACTCTTTATCAATTGTCTGGGTATATCAATTTGCCCTCCTGCCAACACTCTCAGAATTAGCCCTTGAATCAGTAGGAATGATGGTGATGCATAATGCTTAACATTTAAGAGTAATGAGCGCCTTATGTTCTCCCCTATCAGAGATGACAACTCTCTGGATGACAGGTTGGTAAATATGTCTTATCTAGACATAGATGTTATTTGAAAAATAAGGCCAAAGAATTCTCGACTACTAAGTTTTCTTCTGGTTTACACGTCTTTCTCCTCTTTTGAGGAATATGAGACAAATTTGACATTTTCCTTAATATTTTAGTTTCCCAGAGGAATACAATCAATTAATTTAAAGTCAAATTTCTGGGCCCATTACTGATTTTCGTCAACAATGTTAACTATGGACCTTTGTGAGAGAAGCTAGTCTTTCTTTTAAAGTGGTAAGCTCCCTAAGATTACAAGGACTTGGAATGTCTACATTTCTAAGTGATCCAGACTTGCTGTGGTCAGGGCCCTGGCAACATCCTCCAGACTTGCCCTGTGTGCCTAATATGTATCATGTGAATTGCAGCCTTTAAAGGAGCTATGCGATAGCATCATAAAGAAGATGTAAACAAGAAAACAAATACATTACGATTCGGTAAGTTTGTGACAGGATAAACAGAAGATGCTAGGGATGGGGCAGAGTGCTGGAGGAAGAGGACTGTTATGGACTGAATGTTTGTGTCCCTCCCCCAAATTCATATGTTGAAGCCTTAATCCCCAATGTGATAATATTAGGAGGTGGGGCCTTTGAGAGTTAATTAGGTTTAGATGAGGTCATGAGTGTGGGGTCCCCATGATAGAATTAGCACCCTTATAAGAAGAGGAAGAGACATCAAAGGACACAGCAAGAATATGGCCATCTGTAAGCCAGGAAGAGAACTCTCACCAGAACCTAACAATACTGACATCCTCATCTCTGACTTTTAGCTCCAGAACGGTGAGAAATAAATGTCTGTTGTTTTAGCCACCCAGTCTATGGTATTTTCTTATAGCGGCCTGAGCAGACTAAGATGAGGGCACACCTCCCCCAACAGGGCATTATAAAGATTCTTTTCAAATCTACAAAATCCAAAATCAGGGCTGGCTAGCTGATGTGGGGTATGAGATAGAGACTAACTTGAGATTATGAGGCTGTATATGGGTACAAAAGGAGCTGCAGATCATTCCAACTCACTCTCATTTACTGCCCTACAGCAATGTTTCTCAAAGTATGGTCCAAGGCCCACTGGTTGACCTCAAAAGACTTCTCAATGCAAAAACGCAAGTGCTTTCTTCAGTTCCTAATGACGAATGGGGATTAATTCCATAGATTTTCACTTCTATACACAACCAAAACCTGCTAAGTGAGCTATCGAGAATCACTAAAATTTTGCATTTTTCTAAAACCCTAGTTTAGTATATAATCATGAAGTCTGACTGCCACACATGTGGCCATGCTGAAATGTCCAACACAGAGAGAAGGGATTCCTGCAACTTCAGAATGAGAATTTCTTTTTAGAGCTTCATCAGTCCCAAGGCTTTCAATTGCAACTTTCTTGGTGCTCATCAGCATCATTGTAGAATTATTCTTAGGTTTTACCTCTGTTAATCATTTCTTTTTCTATAATTGATGCATCATTACCATTTTGATACTTATTTTGTTCCTCTTCAATTCTTTGATATCACTGAATTCTTTTACCACTGGAAAAAGAGATGAGATGGTGTAGGCGGGCTGTGGGTTTTATTTTGTTATGCTCCAGAAGTTTAAGACGTAGTGCCTAGAGGAACTCTTTGGTCTCACTAGGCTGGTCTAATTATTAACAATACCCTGAACGCTCCATATGTCCAGAGGTGATCTCTGAGCCTCTGTTTAACCATTCCATTCCCACTGCCTCTTTGAAATTATCCCTGACCCCAAATCATACCTTAGCCCCTCAAAAGTCATAACATTATCTCTACTGCCTAGTTGTTAGTGGTCATAAACAGCCTTGGGATATCTTTAATAATTAAGCTGCTATCTAATTCTTGAATTGTTAGCTACCTTTTGAAGTATTTTATCTTTCCATCAAGACTTAAGTATCCTGAGAGCAGGGACCAAGTTTTATAGCTATACATTTTACTACAGAAAGAAGAAAGTGCTCATGGTATAGAAGCTAGTTTCAAGGGTTATTTTCTGAGTACCTATGCTCTGATCTAAGGGTCGGGAGCAAACAGAAATGGACACAGAGTCTGTTTGGACACCAGCCCAGAGCAGTTCTGCAGGTTCCCCAGACCTTTTTCCATGAAGCCTGAGGTGGTATCTGCTACAACTGTAAGCAAACAAGTTGACACTGGCTTCTGATAGCGGCCCTGCAGGATTCCTGATAATGCAGCAAACAAGCAGGATTGGAAGTATTGGAGGACACCTGGTTTCTAGATTTTGCCACTAGTCCTTCCTTTTCATCTGGTTCTTGGACTTTCTTAAGTCATCTGGCTACCTTAAATCACAGCCAGGAGGATTCCAAAATTTATATGGCTGAACATCTTACCTTCCCTGTCCCATGCCAGTTCCAGCCTGGACTGAGGCCCCATTTGGGACACTCCTGTGTCTTTTGGCTTTAACTTGGTATGTGCTGTCTCTATATTGCCTGGTCTGGTTCCAGTTTGGATCTAGGCCCCAAGTCCTTTCCCATAAGCCATCGTTTCTGGTGCCCAACGGGGTAGTCACTGGCCTTTCTGATTCTTGTTCTGTAATGTTTTTAATTGATTTCTGTTAACAATTCTATCCATGACACAGGGCATGGAAAGAATTTGAAATCCCACATAAAAGGAGGCACTGATCTTGGCTAAAATGAGATGCTAACCTGTCTTATACGTCTGAAGTACTGTAATAGTTATAGTATTATGTGGACTTTGAGCCTTGTGGTTTTCACTGCGTTTGGCACTATGGACGTGATGGACTTATTCAATCTTCAAACCAATGATCTGTTTGATCAAATAACTGGACAACACAGGGTGAGGGTGGGTGACAAAGTGGTGACCCAAGAAGAAAAATAATCAATCCAACCGGTGAAGAGTTAAGTGATGGCTGGTCCAGGGTATTTACTGCTTGTGAGTTCACTGAATCAATCAATGTTAAGAAATGTTCTCCTTCTGCAACCACAGACTATGACTACTGAAGTCTCAAAATCTCTGACATATTTGCAGGAGAAAAATAAGTCAAAAGCAAAACAGCTTGCTACAAAAAGTAAAGATCATTCCTTGGCTTAAAACAATGACTGTACTCATTTGGAATTCAGGTCGATTACCCTGACAACTTAGATTTTCACATTACTGTAAGAATAAGGAAAAATAGGTCTCTCTGAGTGGTTTTGCATTAGAATTTGTTAAGGAGAGAAGAATCATTAAAGTCTTCTTTGAGAAAATAAAGTAACAAGAATGTGTTCTGGATATTCTGGTACATTTTCAATATTTGATTGAGTTGTTATTCTTCCTTGTTCCCTGTAATCACACAGCAAAGGCTACTGAATCAACCCCACTGCTGAGTAACACTGCAAGATCCTCTCTAAGCTCATTTTAAAACAGCATTCCTCTGAGTCTTCAAAACCGAATTCTTCTGAAACTGGAACTGAGGTTAAATTTAGGTCAACATGGATTTCATAAAAGTAAAAAACCTTTAAAGTTTGTATTAAAAAATCATGTGTCCAAATGAACAGCCTTGGTTGGGTGATGATAATCAATATGACAAAAAGTTAAGTTCCCCTCTCCAGGCTTTCTAACAAGGAAGTTCTGAAACTTCATCCTCCACATTGAAATATTTCATCTCGACTTGGCAACACAAGCAGGACTGAATGTGATACTCACTCATCAATTTGTTCCATTCTGTCATCAGTAGTAACAAGTACATGTAGCCACGTGTCAGGTTAGTTCCTGCTCACATCAATTTGTCCCCATCCAGGTTCCTGGGATTCAATCTATGGTCATAGATCCACTCTGTTTTACTCTTACTCCTGTGTTCTTTTATGTAACTGTGCTGAAAACACCAGTTACTGTTCTTTTATTTTAACTCAAAATGGCTCCTCACTTTCTCTAACTATAAAGAAACCTTTCGGCAGAACTAACTTGCAAACATCCAAGTAAGTCAGCGTAAGTGACACAAATAACACTGCCACAATGCATTGGACTGTCTCACAGAACATTCTGTTCCTTATTCTGTCTAGAGGAGAAGATACGGCGGGGCCCTATCTGCCCCACTGCTTGCCTCTGCCATCCAGTCAGAAGATTTCACCCCAACACCAACAGGAAGCGTGCAATCCATCTGTAAGGTGTGGTGGGAGGAAGGGATTGAAGCAATATAACAAGTAGGTGATAGCACTAACTTTGAAGGCAGACTCCATTTTTAGAATACATGATAGATGGGGAAACTCAGTCTCTCTAAGACTCATCTCAAGAATGAGAGCAATAATTGGGTATCATGAGGCTTAAAAGAAACAATGGACGTAATGCTCTTCACATAGTATCTTGCTCATGGTAGAGATGAATAAATGTTTCTAGTGTTCAGTATGTAATGAACACTCAATAAATATTGATTGAATAAATGGGTGAGTGACTAAATGAATGAATGGACAATCAACCAGATAAAAACCTGTTTTATGTTCCCAATACAGATTCCTCTCCTCTAGACTTAAATTTCTGCTTAAGAAATGGAATAGATTGTACATTGTGGGCTTAGTAATGTTGGAAAAGGGTAGATTTGCTCCCAGGGTCTCCTAGGAGAAAGAGTGATGACTTGGGCCAATTCCACACTCCCCTGCTGGCAGAATTCCCATACCAATCCACAGGAGCCAGGTGGAGGGTTTTCTGAACCCTCACCAGGGGATCATTATTGAACAGATGCAATTAAAATGAAAATAAGATCACAAGCCTGCTTGCAGTGCCTTGTAAGGCAGCATGCAAGTTTTGAGCCTACCCTTAATCTCATCCACACCTAGAGTCGTTATGGCATCCTCTTGGTCTGCCTTACACAAACCTGGGTTACTTGATTAAAGGACTGAACTCCTGGGTCTCTACCTCTTTATACTCCCAAACTTGTTCAGTTCCTTGATCCTCTGATCCTCTAGCTCATGAATAGCTTGTTGCTTTTTGTGATACCTGGGTGAGGAAACTGAAGCATGAAGTGAGGGAGGGCTCCCTGGACCTCAAGATCAAAACCTCAAGGCCTTTTCCCAAACATCTTTCCTCTCCCAACTTCATCCTTCCACAACTAAGAAGGATGATCAGAAAGAGAATGGCAGGCTAACATCCTCAATGGATCTATGACTAGTGATGGAATAAGACAGGCCCAAAAACTTGGCTTTACCAGAAAACTGCACCAGAAATACTGACTTAAATTGAAGGCCCCTGGTATTTAATGAACTCTTGTAGAATTTTCCAGATTTCTTCAGTGGAAGGCTTCCTTAAATCATTTTACAGAGGCCTTTTTGAGACAAAGAAGATAGTTTCTCACTCACCTTTTTTATTCCAACTACTGTTCAGCTTTGGGGACATATTTTAGTTCACTTTTAATATTCTGGATTTCCGATAGATTGACTGCAGGTCCTGGAAGTTTCTTTGCTCCTGGAATTGGCTTCTTCTCCTCATCTGAGGTGGGAGGAACACCCTGAAGAGAAAGGAGAAGAAATCCAACTCACCAAAAAAGACATTTGATCTCTTTGGGCCATGAGTATGAACCAGAAAAAAAAAAAAAATTAAAGCAACAATGATGTCAAAGTGTGTTTCTAGCAGAGTGACTGTCCCTTGTGTTGTTGAGACAGCCTTAGAGTTTCAAAACAATCTCCTAAAGTTTGTTGTGAAGTGTGGAATAAAGTTGGAAGAAGAAAACAAGTAATTTCCACATAACTTAGGAAACACTAGAGTACATTCAACTTCTGATAACTAACAAAAATTACCACTAGTTCAAAGGATTTGTGTTTCCAAGAGAAGCATCTTACAAGATTGACTTTAATTTATAATCATACAATTATAATATGCCTGATGACAGCAAAGATTTGTACAATGTTAGAGCATAGCAGGCTCTAACAATAATTTAGTACAGGAGCTTCCTGTTTTGTTTGGGGTGTAGTGGCTGCCAGTCTTTGTTCAAATAACATCTTTGGGATGCATAAACAAACTGAAACAAACGTAAGCAAAACCTTTTGAATATGGGCACCACAAGAGAGAGCGGCAGAGGAAGCCCAGCTCTCTCCTGCTTTGGGAAGTATTTTAAATTTCCTTTCATTGAATGTTATATTTTTGTTGCAGCTTTAGGGCAGGACCCACATCCTATCCTTTTTTGTGGCATTTCCAATGTCTGGCACAGAGATGCGCGTGCATACTTGTTGACTGTTGTTTAATTGGATCAATCCCAAGAATGTACCATAATGAAAATCTATGCCTCTATGTGCATACACCAAACACACATATAATGGTAACTATAAAACAAGATCAGTTGCTGTGTGTGGCTCCAAGAAATTCAACTCATGTATACAGAAAAAAAGTTGATTATTAGCCCCTTCCTTCTATTTGCTAGAGGTGGTGGGTAGGGGAGGACTGTTCTCCGTGGCCCCAGGGAAAGGTGTTGGAGAACATTTGATCACCGTGGCAGCCTTGAAAACGCGCCTCTCGGATCAGTTTACTGCAGAGAGGATAATTGAATGACGGCTCCAGCTGCTTCACATTGAAATCCAGCCATCCATCACCAAGCTGAGGTCACACTTCCCACGGCTGCTTGTAGCCAATGAGTGAGTGCGACAGGAATTCTAAGGCGGGCCCATTCCTGGGAGACTTGGGACTCGTCTGCGGAGCGACTTCACCTGGAGAACTTGCCTCAGTACAGCACTGAAGTCTGAGATGCTTCCACCCAACCCTCTATCCCTCTCTCCCTCCCAGCCTCATGCAGCTCCCTCCCATTTTTCCTTACAAATGTTTTCCCCAGCAAATATCTTTGGGTCAGTTTCCTGAAGGACCCAAACTAACACAGGCTGGCGGAGAGCTCCATCTGCTTGGCCAACAACTGGGTGAACCAATACATTTCCCGGGAAAAGAAATAAGTAACTGCATGTTTGCCTCTCACCAGAGAGGGTGGGCCCTATGCTCTATGCCCCGCCTCCACCCCACCCTTACCCTCAACCCCCACCAGCAGCCCTGTCATTTGAGTATTAAAGCTGATGGTGTGTGTTAATCCCTGTCTGGATCCTATGTCTAGTTCTCAAATTGGTTAGAACCTAAAGGAAGAAAGTATTCAAGCTTCCCCAAACTCTAACAAATTGCTTAGTAGACACGTCCTTTATAGAAATGTTTTTAAATTGTTTATCAGAGGGGATGAGTAGACATAAAATATTGAGGTGCTATTCTTCTACTAAGGGCTAATGGCTTTTCCTACAGTCATTTTCTTTAGATTTGGTACAGTGCTGATGAAATAGCTAACGTTTCGCCCAAACAAAATGATAAAGTATTTCAATGTAGACTATACCTGCTGTAAATATCTGGAAAATACTGTTTCCCTGGGTCAGTGTACAGAGCCCTAGAATCAGCTGTTTTTTTGTTTTGTTTTGTTTTGTTTTTGTCATGCATACAAATTTATCACTTATAAATGTAGATTTAGAAGCAATAATTAAAACCGTAAAGCATCCACTTGGAGGACTAGATATTCCAAAATGTTCTTTGCTATGCTTTCAGAAGGAATTTTTTAACAAGGCTATAAAGTGCTGTGTGTGTGTGTGTGTGTGTGTGTGTGTGTGTTTTATATACGTGTAGTGGTGAAATGAAAAATGTTTCCTCACTTATAAATGTTCCCACGGCTGTTAGGTGGGTAGATCTTAATAAAGAAGCATGAAAGAGAAAAATGTTTCCAATTCCTTCTGTTAAGTTCCTGGATAAGTCACATTTACTAACTTTGTAACATCAAAATGTTCTATATTGGCACATTTAACACATTAAAGCCAATGTCTGTACTTACATGTTTATATGCAGAAATTTTGAAGTGAACATATGCAGATTAATAACAATATTTAATAGGTACCTTCCTCTCAAGTTATTAAAACTTCAATGCATTGTGTTTTTTTATTTATCAGTGTAAGACTTTTACCACTTGATTTGGTAAAGTCACATATAATGAGAAATTATAATTCAATATATTTAGTAATTAGACATGATATTGACTCAGGAAGAAGGGGGTTAATGGTGCATTTTCTTAAATGAAACTTCTCTCATCTTTTAAAAACATAACAGGAATCAGATTCCATTTATTTTGTGGATTTGTAATTGTAAGAATTATAGTAAGTTAAGGCATAAACAAACAGGGTTCCAGATGGCCCCATTTAGCTACTAATTAAGTCCTTTTTTAATTTTGTAAGTGGATATTTGAATGAAGAAGGGACATGAAAGACATTCTTTGGCTTAGATAAAGAGAGTGTAAAAGAAGCCTTACCAGCTACAGCAGCATTCTCAGTTTCAGGAATGGCTGTTGTGAAGGAAATGTTTCCATTGGGGGTCACAGAGTATTTGTAAAACTTGGCAAAATAGTGAACCATATTCAAGTGATACACCTTCATCTCCCTCATTATTGCCAGATATCCTACTGAGTTTTTCCTAAACTCTCCTGTGTGGGACAATACAATCTGACCTGCTTATTCATGCTCAAACACCAAAGATTTAGTAATAACGGCACACTGTTAACTGTTCTAAGTTACATGTACTAACTCATTTAATCCTCACCTCAACTATATAAACCTGGTACTATTATCATCCCTGTCTTACAGTTGAGGAGACTCAGGCACAGAAGGGCTAAGAAACTTTCCCCAAGGCCACACAGCTAGGAAGCGGCTAGACCAGAATTAAATGTTTGCATCTTGTAAAGGAGCCAGGTGGAGAGGGAAATAATTAACACAAAATCCCAACATGCTATTTTGTGGCTTAATGATGATAGTGTTTCCGTCAAAAGAGAGAGTTGGGAAGCTTAGTAGAGGCTTGTCAATACCCTTCAAATCACTTCAAGCAAGCAGCTGATTGTCTTACGCAAAAGACCAGCCCTGTTTATTAAGGTTTGGCTGTAAGGCCTCAGTGTTGGGCACGTGCCCATCTATGGCTGGGCCAAGCAGGTAGGTGTACTCCAGCTCTGTGAGCAGAGCAAAGGTCTTACCAGAAGTATAGGTGGGCCAAAGACAGGGTCAGTGCTCACAGGCCTTGGCAGACAGCCAAAGATTCATTCTGGCTTCCTGCTGGGGAACATCCTCTTCACATCTGAGAGGGTGTCAAGATCAAAAATCCTTCTGAGTTTAGATGAGGAACCTACTGAATGTGATAGAGGTGATCTGTTCTGTTCAGAGATGGTATGTTGTGATCTCTATACAGTAATTATCCTCATGCAAGGCTAGGCAATGAACAATTTTAAGTCTACAAAATTAAGCAATTCCAAGTTTGCAAACTAGATAATGATAATAAATGTGGATGTATATGTTGTTTCAAATCCACATTTTATTTTCCCTTTCAAACTATGCCTTAAAATGTGACTGGGGCCTGAAGCTAATTGACAAAATCCTGTTTAACCCACCCTGTGGCTAAGCCAAGCTGTCTAACTACTCCCCTCACAATGTTGTCTTCGTAAGAAACTTAATCTGAGGTCCAGGCCAGAGACTGAATCATTAGATCCCACTCCCTCCCCAAGACTCCACAAATCCTGAGAGTTTATTTCTGCTTTTATGGTAAAGAAATACCATCCCTAGCTCCACCCTCCTGCCCAATGAGCCCTATGAGAAAGGTATGGTACAGTTCAAGAAACACACTCCATCTGTTGGGCAGTAAGTTGCTCCAAAAAAAAAAGGAAGAAAGGCAAAAAGAAAAAAGAAACATCCCTGGGGTCTTTGTATCTTTGTGAATACATCACTCCCTCCATCCTATGAAAAATACTAGTTGGCCATTTGTATATGTGATTAATTATAAAGTAGGTGTTCACAAACCAAGCTGTATCAGTTCTTATCTATTTTAGAATGCACTGCAACCATCAGATTAGATACAAGGCAAGAGAGAGCAAAGTGCTTCCCCAGTCCCCTGAGACATTTGTGTGGAGGAAAGTACCAGTTGTACAAAGAAGAACCAGGGGCCATCTGTACCACAGGTGGAAAATGAAATGTGAGCCACCAAAACAGCTGTTACATCAGTCAATTTAGTGAGAAAAGTGGGTCAAACTACCTTCCGACTGATTGCCATGGTAGTGACAGACACAGTTTAAGAGGAAGCACAGGAAGCAAAGAAAAATATAATTACAGATAAATGAAAGTATAGAGGAATTCCACTGCCATCCCTTCTACCTCCCCATGCCTTTTCCTCACAACATGCAAAAACAATAGGCCCAGGAGTGCTTCATGAAAATTGGATAATTATATCAAGTGATAAAAAATAGTTTATGGAATACCTACTAAGCTATGCTATGTCCATTATATCATGCCTCTTCCCTCACAGTGACCCTCTGAGGAATGGAGGGGATCCTATTTTGCAGACGCAGACTCTGAAATGCTTGGCCCAAGTCCCAGATGGAGACCTTATGATCATGAGTAAACTTGATGGCAAAGTTAACAGCACCAGAACTTGAGATTATGTAACCATAAAAGCAGAGTAAGGCCAGGTCTTTCCAACTGGTATGTTCAAAATTTGTATTCATCAAGAGTGACTTAGTGGCTGCAATTTCGGCACTTGATGATATCACTCAAATACTCCATCTCTTCCTTTCAAAAATTATCTTTCTACTGATAGGAGACTGGAACCACTAATTTAGGACCACATCAGGAATATTCACAGGAAAAAAAGGTTACAGGCAGAACAAAGTTTTATTAGGAACCTTTGAAATGGTAATAGATATTCTTTTGGGACAAATACCAAAAATGTCACTTGGTAAAGTTTAAAAGCCTTTTTACCTTTTTAAAAAGATGAAATACATTTTGCTGTGCCTTGTGGCTTTATTTGATTCCATTTTCCATGTCTTGTGCTAATAAAATGTTCCAAAACCTTCACTATCTTTTTTCAGAATCAGACCTTCCAGGTTTCAGCAGAAAAGTTACAACTGGGTAAGAAATAAAAACATCTGAAGAAGAAACTCTTCCCTTTTTATGGCATTCATTATTAATTGTAGCCTCCAATTTAGCAGACCGGGTACTTGAATTTGGGGGAGAAGTAAAGAATTAGAAAGAGGTAAACTACAGAAATGGAGGCTTGATAGACTCCCTTGCAAAGTACCCTTTTCAAAGGAAACATTTAGAGATTGAGTTTTTGTTTGTTTGTTGTTTATTTGAATCCCCAAATAATTTAATGTGCTTACTTCCTGCATTCCCACTTATCAGAAGCTCTACTAAATATTATTACATCCTGCTCAGTTGGATAAATGATCCCAAGTGAAAACTTACCAATCTAGTGACTACTGCTAGACCAAAAACTTATCAGAGGCTTTATCCTCCCCACCACACACATGTGCACACACACACACACGTACACACAATCAATCAATCAATCAAATAATCAGTCAATCAACAGACTGGAAGTTAAACTCAGTACCTTCAAATAATGGTGCCAGGTACAGTACTTAAATTTGGCTGAAGGGAAGGGAGGAGGCAGTGCGTTTCAGGGCTGATTAAGTAAGACAACTAAAGAAACGTACATACTGTATGTGATTCCTTGACACACAGTCATTTGCCCCCTCCTTTGTCCTGGAGAGCTAGCCCTTGCCTTGCCTCTGCCCCCTCTAGTGAAGATTTTAGAAAGGAAAAACATTGCTGTGTTCTTAGAGCTGAGGTTTCCTCACCTCCTCCACTTCAGGAGTACATTCTTTTCTTCTGGGGGGTTGACCTGCTCCTGGTCGAAAGGCTCCCATTGGAATATTGATATTTGCCTAAAAGAGAAAATGGGGTAAGTTTAGCTCAAGAAAAGTAAGAATTGCAATGACATTCTGAGACAGTAATCATTGTGAAGAAAAATGCATCTGAAAAGTACATCTTCAAAGCTTTTTATCTCAGGAAAATTGCTGTAATGACAGCATAAAAATATGCAAAGGAAAATTTGACTTCCATTTATTACAGATTACATTTATTACAGATTTCATTTATTACACATGCTTAGGTCTGTGCAGTGATTTTACAATTTCTTGTTGGATGGAAGAATTGGAAGACAGTTTGTTCTGGCTGTTGCCCTCCTGAGGTGCATATTATTTTTCTCTCTCGAGGATAAAGAGGGAACATATAATGACAGGCAAGGAGGAAAGAGCATCTGCATAAGTCATCCCACACCTTAGCCCTCCTTCCAGTCCTTCAAATTTTCCACATGGGAGGGGAGACATTTACACGTCCTAAGCTACCTCCTCCTTTCCATAATGTCCTGCACTTTATTGCCTTAGTCTCTGAAATTGACACTCTTCTACCTTCTTCCCAACATGTACTTGTATGAGTCAGTAAGGAGTAAAGAGGGTACTTGGCCAAGTTCCCTTTGTATCACCACTCATTGACTCTTCTCTTTCATGTTGATAACATACTAATCTCCATCAGTGGTAAACATAAAATACCTTCATGACATCCTCTAAACATTGAATTAGGTAGGGATATATTGACACTGTAATTTGAACTTGGTGAGATAATGTGTAAATTTGAATTTTGCCCATACTTATTTGATGTCAAATGGTGAAAATATGTAATGCAGATCAAAAATGTCTTCAACCAGTATTATCACTCACATAAAACAACCATCAAATACTATTTTAAAGTAGAATACAATATTTTTCCACTGAAGATAAAGTGTTGCCTTATGAGTAATTGGATATGTGGGCTTGAAAGTTGAAATTTCGTTTTGATGTTATGCATGTAAATGATGCCTGAACAAAAGGAGCAAAATATTTTTTTTATCTTATGACATGGATTGTATGATTTTGGCACCACACCAAAGGAAGTTATTAGGAAGTGTGGTAAGTCCCATTTGGAACTGCCTGGTACAAGCTCTGTTGCCAGGGCAATGATTAACCCTATGAAACAGGAAGCATCCAGTGTCCATGTTCATGCAACATGGCAGGTCTGTGTTGTGCTCCCTTCAGGAGCAGGAGGTGACTTTTCTACCCAGGAGCTTTAAAACACCCCATCCTTACTAGAATAATGCTGATACCACAGAAAGAAATAGATCCAAAGTATTCGTGGAAAGTAACCAGAGAGGTACATCATTGTGGAGCCATTCCTAGTACCAACAAACCAAGGAGTATTTTTAATCAGTATGTACCACATATGTTAAAATATAAACCCAGCACAACTTTAGAGAAAAGCATTTTAAAAACCTAAGGCTGAGCTTTCTATGCTATTCTTACGTGCAAGGAAATACCAGGTGGCCTAGAGTGGGAGGAGGAGGGAGCATAAGAGAGGAGAAAGACTTGTCTTATGTGGTGGCAAATATGGAGCCATACTCCATGAATTCCAAGATGCATCTCTTTTAATATCTCTGGTCAGAATGTGTCTTACAACCAGCAGTGTCCTACAATTTTAGTTGGCACATTTGCTTTATTTTGGCAGGATGTAAAATAATGGTATTTTACAATTGACAGCATCTTAGATTGGATGAAATATCATAGGGGCCTGAATAAAGAAGACCAAGACAGTGTAAATAATACAGAAGATAATCCATATTGGACCAATAGACTATTTCCATCACTACAGTTTGGATGAAAGAGAGGAAAAATCAATATAGAGATTATTTGGGGAAAAAGTTAACCAGTTAAAAGTTTAGTTAAATTGTCCCTACCCCAACCCATTTATTAAGCATCTACAGGGGGCATCTTCCTAATGGTGAGCTCAAGTTATCATATTGTTTCTGAAAGACTTGATTGCTAAATTAACTCATTTAATCAAGTATATATGCTCTATAGTAGATTGTAGTTTTTAGTAAGGGGACATGTAAAGGTCATCCAGAATAATATAATATTGTGAAGGGCATGTTATGAGATGACTACTTTTCCTGTTTGGAGATTAATTTTAGTGATGCGCCCCCATGTGGCCTCTACATGTTTCATGGGTGGCTTACAGTAGTGAAAAGAGCCTAATGCTAGCAGTTGCCACAAGTTATCTGTGCTTGAAAACGTAACAATTGCTCTGGGTCTCATTGTCCCCATTTGTAATATGAATGTTAGGCTGTGCCAATGGTTTTCAAACGTCTTAACCAGGGAACCCTTCCTTCCTTCAAATGAAGTACTGTAAGAATATCTACAGTGCAAAGCAGGCAGAGGTGGAGGGTTTAAATACCTGCATCCTCACAACAAACTTTTGAGGTTAGTATTATCATCTTCATTTTACTGATGAAGAAATGAATCCTCGGAGAGGCTAATTCCCTCAAGGTCATACATATAGTTCCAGGAAAAGGCAAGATTCCAAATGGAAGCTGCCTGACTTTAGGGACAGACCTTCTCACTCTCTCAAACCCGTCTCTTTTCACGTGGCCAAAAATAACTCTCACCAGCTCTAAAATTCTCTAAAGCAGCTCTGATATTGGAGACTTACCCTTTGAGTGGCCTTTGAAAAGGGGCACATAAAATGGATAATTTCATAATAGATACCAAGAAAAGCCACATTGAAAAATGAGCCATTAACTCACCGACTTGACACTTTTTCTTCTTTAAAAGCATCACTCAAGAAATCAGAAAAACCTAAATGGAGTTTTTTTTTTTTTTTTTTGACAGCAGATATTGACAGGAACCAAAGCAGCCTGAAAATATGTCGAACATTCAATCATAATGTGCACCAATAAGGGATTATAAGAGGCATGCTTTGTCAATTGCAGCATGCATTATACTATTAACAAGACGATTAGAGATGTTTCATTAGTATAATTGTAGGGCAGTAATCTTTGAGTGACAAGTCATAGAATAAATTATAGCCATAAGAAAAATTCCTTATAATTTGAATTTGATGAAAATATGTAGATCTGTAGCTCTCGGTTTTTATTCCATTGGCCAGAAAATTGGGTCATATTTTGTCTCTTTCACTGACTTACTCTGTGTTTAAACACAAATGAAATACTTTCTCAGCGACTAATTTTTCTACCTACAAATTGAGTATGGTATTTGCTACTAAAAATAGGCTTAAAATACAAGCTAAACTTTTATGAAAGAATAAACAAACAGAAATGTTTAACATCAATGAGCTAGAGTTGATATCAGGTTAAGCTTCCTTCTCCCCACAGATTCTATGTAAATGCAAAGGAAGCAGTCTCTTTTTTTCCTTTTGTAATGCAATCTTTTGTATTTCTTTTCCCTCCTTGAGGTTTATTCATTTTAGAGATTTAAAAATACGCCCCTGATGCAGCAGACCTGGTGCATCACTTTCCCAAGCGATATATAATTTGTTACATCCTCCAAGTTGGGAATGGAAAAAAAATCCACTAGATCATCTTTTGCCAGAATAGGATACAGTTCCCTGATAGAAGACCTATCTGATGTGAAATTAATACTACACTTGATCTCACTAGGTGAAGAAAAGTAGAAAGAATTCCCTGTAAGTTAATTCCACTACTCCCTTAATTATTTGTATTGTTCTCTTTGCTTGGCTCCGGGCTTTAAGCCCAGAGGATTCTGGAAACAATATTTCCTCCACACCCCTTTCTGTGTGGCTTACAATGGAATGACATCTTCTTTCCCAGTGGGTTGGATTCTGATAGCTGCCAGCCGGCTGGGTACTGACAATTCCTATTGAACTTTGCTTTCCACAGTCATTGTTCTCTTATCTCCCCCTCTCTTTTTGTCCCACTCTGTCTCTCCTTTTCTGAACCCACTGTGAGTTTTCTGAACAGTTCAGAGGCTTCTGGAGTTTCCTCCCAATGCATTATTTGTTTCAGATGACCCCATACTGATTCGATCTTTACTTTTCAAAGGATTCCAGCAGCTCGTGCCAGAATCTATAGCCTCCCCCATGCCATTCTTCTGTAGTATGGGCAGAGGAAATTCTACAGGGTTGCATTTTGCATTATTTTTCTTTCTGCTCTTCCTATTCTCACAGTCTTAGTCGTTCTCTGAACGGAGCAAGATATGACATTTTGAGATTTATAGCATCTTTACAGAAGACTTCAGAAAGAGGTTTGTTTTTTCATAACAGATTAGAAAATGAGATTCTTGTTTGATATATTAATATAAAATGAGAGACACATACATATCTACCTACTAAAATATAGTCAACTTATTTTAAAATAAAATTCTTTATCACTGGAATGCATAACTGCTTAGGGATTCTTGAAATGTGGAGTGGATTCAAAACACGGAAAACTTTCCCACATAACACAATTTTGAGAAACTTCTACTTTGCCAGTGTTCTTCACCCATGATGTTTCACATTGAAAATGTTTTTATTTTTGCTCTGTTCTCAACACTTTTTTGTTCTCTTCAATAATTTCCTGAATGACTCAACTGTAATCTCATCATCCAGAGAAAGGCAGATTTCAAGAATGTACTGTACAGCTATTAAGATAATGTGCACAATTGGTCGGGGGCAGGTTGTATTTCTGAAGTGCTTTTGGATGTCAATATAAAAAAACATGACATATTTTTGCAAGTGTATGACTGCTTTGCCTCATGTCACAAATATAGAGCTAGGCAGAGCCGCAATGGTCATTAGCTGGAGGTAATACTGAACCCACTTGAGAGTAAGACTCCTACATTCCAGTTCTTAATACACTTAAAAGAAACCAGCATTGGAAATCATAAACAATGTATTATAGTGGTTTATGTAAGAAACAGTAGATCTATGATCAAAGAAAAGGGCTTGTCTCTACATTAAAACAAATGGCAAATGAAAGTTAATTTTTAATGTTTTAAATTTAAATAAAATATTGAAAGAAGGCATGTATGATCATTATGATTTTAGCTTTAATCTATCAGATTAACAATGGATGGTGATAGTCTATTCCTCTATACCAATGATTGTCATATATTTGGAATCATTTTTAAACTGGAAATCCTACACAGGAAACACTTAGAGTCTTTAATGCCTATCTGTAAATATTTTCATCTTTCATGGAAACTGCTTTCTTCTTCCACATTATGCCCTAGATGAAGAAGAGTGGAAGAACAATGACAACTAGTGGGGAAGGAAAGAAGTACTGAAACATGGAGCGTCAGAATATTCTCTTTCTCTTCTACACATAGATTGGGTAGCAACAGAAAACTTCCCATGCTAAGACGCCACATACTCACTAATGATGTAGGACTCATATAATTTTTTTCAAATGTATCATAAGTTAGATTTAGTTTTACAAACGGCTTAAGTTGATTTAGCCATGGTTGTTTGAATTTCAGGACCATGTTTATCATTGCGTCTCTTTACTTTGTACTTTTAACTCCAAGGCAACTTACTCTTAAGGTGACTTTAATCAGTGTAGACTATCTTCTTCACTGAAATGCCGACAGTGTTTCTAAATATTGAGTTCTTTAAAAGGGAGGCACCCAGCAAGCATCCATAAAACGGTAATTGCCTCTCAAGTAGCCTTGGTGCTTATGATTATCCTTAAGATGGTCCACACCCACTCCTCCAGCCTTACTCTCTGTGCCAATGGTGGGGACAGTAAGTAAAGACAGCATTGCAGAGTGGTTCCAAACACAAGCTTTGGGATCAGACTGAATAACTGATGTTAGGGCTTGACTATCCTACTTACAAATTGTATAATCCTGGGGGAGTTACTTCACTTTTCTAAACCTAATATTATGATCCATAGAAATCCCACTGCACTGGGCCAGGTATATGGTAAACCTTGAATAAACTGAAACTATTATTGTCATCCTGATAATAAACCTTAGAAGTTATTCTCAAGAAGTTCACAGACTTACAAGCTGGACAGAGACTTAGAAGTCATTTAACTGAAGCCTCTCCCTTTGAAGATCACAAGGACCAGGGGTGTGAATTTACACAGTAGAGCTAAGACTGGGGCACAGGACTCTTTTTTGTTAGCCATGAAGTTCTCAGATCTCATGGGAGAGGACAAGTAATACTCAGCTTACTTTCATTAACGGTGGAGAGAAAGGATCAGTGACAATCCAGAGAAGATTGGCTCTGTGTGAATTGGGGCCCTAAGGAGGCCTGTGGTGGTTCCCAAAGTGGATGTGTTCAGGAGAAAGAAAGACAGGCAGGTGCTGCCAGTGGCTGGTGTCACTTGGTCTCATTAGAGTCACCAAACAGATCGCTGATGGGATTAGGTTCCAGCAGTTCTAGCTTTCCCCACCACCTGTCATGTCAAATTCTTTCATTTGAGGACAGGACCCAATATGCAGAGTGTGCTGATGTTACCTTGGTTGCAGCTCAATTCCCACCAACAGTGGGGTTGTAAGAAGCAGCCTGGAGAGACCAGAACCGGAGTTGGCAATCTATAGCCCACAGGCCAAATCCAGTCCACCACCTGATTTTGTAAATAAAGTTTCACTGGGACATAGCCACAGTCATTCATTTACGTACTGCCTATGGCTGCTTTTGTGGTACAACAGCAGAGCTCAGTAGCGGGAACAGACCAAACAACTCACAAAGCCTAAAATATTTATTATCTGGTCCTTTATGTAAAAGATTTGTCAACCTCTGGCATAGAACTTTATCAGCTGCTTAGGGGACAAAGGCCTCTCCAGGCTAAGAAAGAATCAACTGATTCTTTCAGGATATTTTTATGCCCCTGGCAGAGATTTAACTAATACAACTAAAGAGAAGTGTAGGATTAGAATCCCTTTACAACTCAAAAGTCATCTCTTCTTCAGTGTGGATGTGAAAGACTACTGTCTACCTCCTGTAAGGGTGGTTCTAGTTCTGGCCTCCCTCTTATTCTGGTGCACGGAGGAGATGGAATAAGTTGAAGACAAAGCCAAGGCCATTCCATGCATTATTTGGATAGTTAGAAGGCCCATCTCTGAAGGAATTTACATACTATAAACCAGGCACTTGCCATAGATTATTTTGTCTATTCATTATAATAACCCTATTAAGTAGTATGATTGCCCCCATTTTACAGAAAGGTGGACTAAAGGTGAACTAACATTGCAGAGATTTGTAACTGTTTGACTCCATGTTGTCTGGAGGTGTATTAATTCACTCCTGAAATGCCTGACTGTTCAAACTATGGTCAAAAGTAACTTAAATTCACCCAAGCCAGACACACTAGAAATCTAAGTCATTGTTTCTGGAAGTTTGCACTGCAAAACACTATCTTGTAAGATAGTCACTGAAAAGGTCCAATATGTTTAGAAAACATTGCATATGCTTCTGCCCTCTTAGAATAACTTGATGCCATTAGCAAGTTATGGACTCTGAGAAAAATTTTCAAACATTAACCATATTAGTCTCTAATCTATAACAACATCCCATAAAACTAGTATGCCAAGGAACATAGTTTGGGAGCTGTTGAAGGAGATGATGGTGGTGAATGATGATAATAGCTAATATTTATTAAGCAATTATGGTGAACCAGGCACTGAGCTGAGTATTGACAAGCATTAAATTCATTTAAACTTCATAGTAATCCTATGAGATAAAGACTTTACTAATTCTTCTCTTGATAGATGAGGACACTGAGGCACAAAGAGGCTAAATAACTTTCCCAAAGTCTTGCATCTAGTAAGTACTGGAGACCTTGAGCGCCTCAAACACATGGATCAGGGATCAATTCATCTTTGTGTATACCCTACACTTAGCACAGTGCCTGGCACATATTATGCACTCAGGAAATAACAAATGAACTGAATTGGAGATAAAATCCTAATAAAAATAAGTGACTAGAAGATATGGAGTAGAACATTTCAGAGCTTTAAATGGTATTTACAGTGAGGAGAGTCCCTTATTAATCAGGGCTTCTATTTGTTCCAGACAAGACTAACCTAGATAATGTCCGTACTATAAACCATTGTGTATGGTGTAACCATGTTCATATTTTATTTCATGTACCCTACTTAAGGTTAATGCAAAGATAATAGGAAAATATCAGATAGTGCTGATCCTATTTACCCACAAGAAATAATATTTCATTTGAAGGTGCATTAAATTGGGCCTTTTGTGTGGCATAAAATATATCGAAAGAGGCAATACCACATCTATAAGGAACCACTGTATTGCCTTTGTTGGCAGAATGGATGGATCTTTTGTAATGCGATATAATAACGGCTACTGAGAACAGTCAGTCACAGCTTTTAAAATATTACAATCTAAAAATATATCAAGGTCAAAATTAGTAAATAAAATGCTAGTGAATTTTCATTGTGGATTTGAGGGAGGCCAGGGACCATTAAGGAAGAAAAACTAACACACTTTCCGTTTTAAAAGTAAGAGGGAAAAAAGGCAGCCCGAGAGAAGACTGTTTTTGTGTCCTAAAAAAATAAAAAGGAATTTTTATGTTTAGCACTTCCAGAGGTTCAAATTCAGTGATTAAAAGATATTACTTCTCACAACTTTGACATAAAGTATTCCTGAATGATGATAATAATTCTAATAATGGTTGACACTCAATGTGTGCTTACTATGTTGTTTTTTGTTTTTTCCTTTTTTTTTTAGATGGAATCTCACTCTGTTGCCCAGGCTGGAGTGCAGTGGCACAATCTCGGCTCACAGCAACCTCCGCCTCCCAGGTTCAAGCGATTCTCCTGCCTCAGCCTCCTGAGTAGCTGGGACTACAGGTATGTGCCACAATGCCTGGCTAATTTTTTGTATTTTTAGTAGAGACAGGGTTTCACTGTGTTAGCCAGGATGGTCTTGATCTCCTGACCTCGTGATCCGCCCACCTCAGCCTCCCAAAGTGCTGGGATTACAGGCATGAACCACTGCGCCCGGCCTACTATGCCGTTTTAAGCATTTTATACATGTAGCCCTAGGAAGTGAATACTGTTATTTTTTCTCCATTTTACAGATGTGGAAATAGAGGCGCAGAGAGGTCAATTAGGGAGAGTAATTTTCCCATGATCTTACACCAGTCCAGGATGGATTAAGGACCCTAGTAATATAGTTTCAGAGCCCATGCTACTAACTGCTTCTACACTGGGTAAAAGAGAAGATTCAAAGGCTCAAGGATGTCCACAGGTCTGGGATACAAATATAATTCCACTACCACTGTCATGGAAGTCAGAGGCTCACTAGGTAGACACCAGAGAGGACTGGATATGACAATGCAGAGTGGAATCTTGCCAAATGCATAGGCCCTTCCTTGGTGGTTTGTTCAATGACATGTTTCCAGAGGTTGTTGTACATCCTGCCACTTAAGAACCTCTTCAATTTAAGGATCTGTATTAGTCGTGACAAGGAAAGATCTGTCCCTCCACCTACTTCTATCAGTGGTGTTTGCTAGGATTTCTAAACCCCTTGATGACGTGTTTACAACCTGGCCACAAGCACAGCCCTCCACAATACAGTCAACCATTTATGATTGTGTTTCTGTTGTGATGGTACATTAGGCCTAAAATATTCAGGAACTGCCACATGACCTGCAGTATTCAGGAAAGTCCAAGAAAAAAGTTCCTTTGGAGAAAGCACAGACAGGCTCCATGTTGATGGAAAGATGGAATTTTACAATAAAGCATTGTGCCCAGAGTTTCAGGGTGGAAGCCCGTTGAGAGTCAAATACAGAGCCCTTAAGAGAAATAACAAATTAAGTATTGAGTAAAAACAAATACTGAAAGTTATTTTCATAATTGTATTTTTGTTTCCAAATGCCTGCTTCCTCCTTCCCTTTTTGTGGGTGACACTTAAGTCAGTTAAACAACCAAGGAATTTGTTTGCTGGGAGGGCATGTGGAGAACTAATAACATGTGAATTTGAAAAGATAAATACCCAAGCCCTGGAAGGACACTTAACTACAAAAGGATATTATTTAAAGAAAGATGTATTTCAAACAGATGAGTCAACAACTGTGACTCATCTGTTTGCGCACATATCAATTGGAAATTAAAAATAAAATTGAATATATCCTCTATCAATGAACACATCAAAAACATATCAAAAACATACACACTACATTTTTTAGAAGATAATTTAATTCTCACTTATAGACTGATTGTCTTATAATTCAGAACAATTAAACAAAAATAGCTTACTTCTCCTGTCTCACTTGTACCTAACTGGTTTTATATCCTTTCTCAATTGTACCTTACAAATCTTATGAAGAACTTTATTTTCTTCTTGAAGTTCATCATGAGCTAGGAGTGAACAATCACCAGAAATATGACTTACTAAGCAATCAGGCAAGAAGTTGCAGAGCCGTTGTTAAAATACAAATATACCTACTTACCTGGATGGCTCTAACATTGGAAACTGGCTGTTTCGACATATTCATGCAGTCTTATCCCTAAAAAAACAAGTAAGAAACTGTTAGAGGTGGCAGCATTCAGATTCTCAGTCTTGATAAATTAGAATTTAACTCATGATTCAACTGGGCAGTCACCCCTTTCACTGGCCATATATTCTTTCAGTCTCAGTTTCCAAAGTTACTAAGAGACTCTCCTTCCCAATGCCTCGGGTGAGGGAACACTAGAGCGCCAGGATAAATCATTCAGGAGGAGAAATGGTGAGACGCCTCGCCCCTGATACTAATGATATACAATCAGAAACTTGAAAGGTGCTATCATCTCCTTCCCTGCCCTCCTGACCTTCTGCCAAGAACAGCAAAGCAAAGAGATTGTGGGAATAAAACACCTTTGTTCCGGGCCTCTGAAGTTCTTGGTTTGAAACTGAACTTTTAATCTGAATTCATAATTGCCAGGGCTGCTATAGTTCATTGGGAGTGCCTCCTCTTTGTTGAACACCCAAAAAGAAATGGCCTGTACCACTTCCTTAACTGCTGCAATGCTCTCTACTTGCTGTGCAGTATCTGTTCTGCCCAGCAACCTAGGAGATGCTCTGAGGACGTAGGTCCCATCTCCTGCTCTGTGTGCCCCTACCCTGTGCTTTCAACCAGGTGCCTCATACAGAGCCCAGGCTCTGTAAACACAGGCAGACAGCAAGCCTCACCTGTAAACTTTTCTTTCTAGGAGGCAAGGAAGACTTACACATGACCATATCAAATCCTCAAGATGTAGAAGTGCTTCTTCCCAAAGGACTTTTGCTTTCTTTAAGCATGTGAGACCTGATTTAGTGCACAGTGACTAGAGCACATTAGGGGATGCGGGATGCAACTTACTGGAGATGGGGAGAAGGGAATGGCCCAGCTCTGGCCTGTTTTTGTAGCTTGGCCTATTAAATGTCAGCAGGACCAACTGAAAAATTAAAAATTCATTGAATTCAAAGCATGCTGTGTTTTAAGCCCAAACTGTAAAACAGGTTGATTGAGGTCTATCAACTGGTGTAAGTGATGTGTTCACTGGTGAGTAAAAGAATGCAAAAAGCAGTGTTGGCATTTGCCACACATCTTGTGTAACCTGGGCAATGTCACTCAATATTTCTAAGTGCATTTCCTCTTCTTTAAATTTTACCTGCTTCACAGGTTGTGGTAAGAATCCATATGACATACATGCTCCTGAAAAGGTCTTGTGAACTGTAAAGAATGATGCAAATATTTATTGTTTATTACCATCATCCATAGCTAATGACCTTGGAGTGCTGTACTCATCTCCAGCTTTAAGTTCAGAGTAATAATTTTTATAGGTATGTTCCCCAACACCTGTAGAGATAAAAGATCTGAAAAGAACTCTGTGAAAAAAAGTTTTTTGAAATCTCCAAAGTCTTAGGCTCTATTATGTGAAGTTAAACAATTCCATATTTTTTAAAAACCTCTATACTCAGGGTATCCAAATATATAGTTTTTGGAGCCACATACATGAAAACAATAGGACTCTTTTTTTAAAGTTTCACCTGAATGTCTTTGTAACATATAGATATAGCCTCCATGCATAAGGGTCTAGGTAGAATTATTTTTAATATGGTTACAAAATTAAAAAGCAACAACAAATGGAACAGTCAAGGATACATTTTTCTCTATGATATGTTTCAAATAGATTGCTGTCTTTCCTGCAGCGTCATAAAGAATGAAGGATTTTTAATTTGTGGATCTAGGACACACAGCTTAATTCCAAAAAGAAAAGCTCGGTGGCTTAATTTTTAATGTTTTTATTCCTCAAAAGCTGTTAGAAGTCATACAAAGCAATAATTTTCATAGAACTTTAATATCTCAGCATATGGTATTCTCTGTGTGTGTACAACTAAAGTTTAACTAATATCACTTGGGAACTTGTCCAAAAAGTTATTGTATATCAGTTTGAAACAGAGATTAGAAAATTTCTTCATGTTATGACAATAGCAAGTTGAAATGTTTTTTAAAATTAGTCAGTGAATGTTATACTGTATTTTTTTAAAAAACCAATTTTATATTTTCAATGGACTGATTTAACTTACTACTGGATTGCTGCTTTTGTGTGAACCTCTGAGCCTCAAGAATGGATGGGCCTTGTCTCCTGTATAATTTTGGTATATTCCAATTTGCATACAAATCTCTTAACATGCATGTCAATCTTTGAAAGAGACATCTATAGAAAGCTGGTCAGATCCCAACTCTCATTCCTCACAAACAGGCTGGATAACATTTGTGTAAATCAGTTCAGCAGCAGTTCCTGCTGTCCTCATTATTTTCAGAGAAATCAGGGCAAAGCATACTGATGAATAAAATAGACAGTGTTCCCTGTTTCCCTGGCCATGCAGTCACCTCTATCAGGGATGTAGAGTGTGGAACACACCTTCCTTCTTCATCTGCATGCTTCGTCCCCGGACCAAGAAAAGAAAACTATGCCTTAGATACACACTCCACTCCCATGAGGGCCACTGCTTTTCATCCAAAGAGGTACTCTTTACAGCACTCAATTACTATGTCTCCCGGTTCTGGCTAAAGTTTTGAAACATGGAAAGTTTGACAAGGCATATACTGACTTTTACAAAGCCTATAATATAATGAAAACGCTTGCCAGCTGAGCACCGCTGAGTTTTCCTGGCAGTTCTTTAAGTCGGTGGGGACCATTAATGGTCTGTATGCTGAGTCACCTATGATATATCCCTGCTTGTCTTTGATTGGGTAGCACCTAATATCTGACTTCTAAATAGAACTCTTTGACTTACTAAAAATTTGTCAATAGTAATATCACTCATTTAATAAGAAGGGATTCAGAGGAAAATCAATCACTATTCAGAGATAAGAGCTTTGTTTGTTCTTTTTAAAGTTCGAATAAGTGGGTAAAGCTCCACCTCAAAGGGAATTATCTTCTGTCCTGTAGCTAAAAATAATTCCTGAGAAGGGTGTAGAAAGATGTTCAGCTGTCTGAACTAACTCCTTATTCACTCTGCTTTAATATGCTGAGAGGAAAGAGGTACTCTTAGTGTTCTCATGCTTCAGAACCTGGTGCCCACATAGAAAGGGACAGTGAGTGCTGCCCTCTACCCTGCTGAGTATGGGAATACTGTGACCAAAGTGAAGATTTTAAAAGATGGTTCTATCATTGATAGAACTTTATCATTAAGACCAAGCCTAGTGCTTAGGGAAAGGAGAAAATCATTTTAAACTTGTACTGTATAAAAACTCTGGCAATAATTTGCATTTTGGTGAATCAAAGAATTAGCATTATAGCTTTTCTCTGGCCCAAATTCTGATGATTTCTTGGCTTAGGGCTTCAATCAATCTGCAGCTGACCGACTAATCCTGGCCAGCACAGCTTCAAGGTCACAGTTATAATTTCTAGACTGTGGACATTTTATTATTGCCACTATCGATGAAAACTGCCCTTCAGTATTTGCCTAGTTCAATATTCTTTCAGCACCCTCACCCCTCACAATTTATAAACAGAATCAGCAATACCACCAATGAAAAATGAATTTACAAGGAAGCTATACTCACTGGTTACAAGCCTACAAAGTTAAAAGTAGTCACTTCAAGTTAGGTATCAAGGAAATTTCCTTTAGAAAACCCAGTTGCTGGGAGCTGGGTCCTTCTGCTTACCTGCTTTATGTATTTGTTTACTGCCTAAGGAAAGTCCCAGGCAGCCAGATGCAAGAATATAAAGCTCCTTGTAAGGTGGAAGGGGTGCCCGGTGTCCTCTGAGCTGCGATCTCAATTCCGATGCTTTTCATGTGGCTGAAATAGCTCGAGTGCTCTGTGCCTCTCCCAGTATTGAGAGCTGCTCCTGGCTCGGGGCTGGAGGGGAACTTAAACCGTTAAGGCTAAGTGTAAAGAGAATTCCTGTCATAGCTCACAGTTGTTCTTCCTAAATATAGAGTTTGATACAAGCCATACGCTGGCTGCCTCCAAAAGGCTTGACCGTGCGGAAAGCAGGGCTCAAATGTCAGCCGGAGGTGGCTATGGTATCTTATGTGCCCTCCTAATCTTCCAGAAGATGCTGGCTGCATTTTCTCATATATTCTGAGGGGGTATAGCAAAGTTCAAAAAGTAGGAAAAGTCTATCTTTAGCTTTATTACCTGGATGCCAGAAGATGAGCATTCAATAAAAATTGGGGGGAGGGGGGAGGGTGTCAGCATGGCACCATGCCTCTCAGCAGGGGTACTGACATTAAACAAGGCTTGAATCCTAGCTTGGTCACTTGGGAGCTGTTAAAGTTACTTAATAATAAGTACTCAACAAATAGTCACCAAATATGATAATTATCCTATTAAGTTGAACTATATGACATTGCCCTTTTTGTAGGTCAAAAATGGTCCAAGACCGACAGGCTGGTGAGGTTCCAGGACCCAGAGCCCTGCCCACTCTGCTCTACTGCCTCTACTAGTGACAAAGATTTTGACCCTAGAGCACATGAGACAACAGAACAAAGAAGAAATGTCTATTTTAAATATGACAAGGGCCAGGAGCAGTACAAGGCAAAACATTTTTTAAGAGAAAACTTCCAAATCCTAAGATAGATGCTCATTATTTTTAACACTACTTTTAATATTTTTTAACCTCTCCAGTCTCTGAAATTACCTTTACATAGAGTTGTACTTCAGTAGAAGTATTAAACAGAGTGGAGAGACTTAAAATCCATCCACTGTGGAAGTGAGCTCCATGTCTGAGTTCTTGACAGTATGGTCAAGCCACTGAACTATATTGCCAGCAATCATCGCTTACCAGTCTTCTTGTTACGTGAGGAAAAAAAGCTCCAATTTGTAGGAACCCTAGACATCAGGCTTCTGTTCCCTGTAGCTGAATGCATTCCAGATGGAAGTAGTTGGCTTTTTTCAGAACTGTAAAAGGAAAACCAACTTTCTGGGAGTTTAGGAGGTCAACAGATAATTTTGGTTCATTTTAGATTGGGGTTCACCATAAGTTCTGTTCATGTGCTGTTCAAAAGAATTGTATCTTTAAAATTCAGTTTAGACATCATCCTTTGAGATCACATGGTGCCAAAAGTGAGTTATTTATACACTGGAGAAGAGAATATAGTGAGCACCTTAATATTTCTCCAAGTGTTTGGCTACTTCTGTGTGTTCAGAGCTCTTCACCAGACAAATGATGGCATCACTCCATGGACCAACAATGAGCCATTTTTGGCCCCTTGTCCTGAAGTTAACCCATGCATTTTACCACAGTCCTTTTGCCCCAGTGGCCTCTCAGTAGCCACTGATGGTGTATACATTGAGGAAACTGCTCCTGGCATTTCGCCTTGTACACAGGGCTGGCCCAATGTGAGTGTGGCTGCCTCTGTGGGAAAAACTAAGGTGAGCTGCATAACCAGGGCTCTGTTGGTCATAAGTCACAGTAACCCAAAGGGAACAAGTTTAAGCCAGGAGGGGTGTGGCAGACAGTCAATGTCTTTCTCAATATCACTTCTGTCCACCTGAGTTCTGTAGCTATAGGCAGCTTCCAGTACACTGTCAGCTTCACACCTCTCTCTTTTTCTCTACACTGGGGCTCTGCATATCATCCAGAAGCAGGAGACATAACCCATAAGTGCCAGGAAAAAACACCCCAAGGGACAAGCCTCAACCAATGGGAATGAAAGTCGAGCGATAGATGTCCCCACTTCCTCATCCTGTGGTCGGAAGATTCTGAGGTGTGATCTACAGTTTCCCAGAGGTCCCCAGCAGGACCGAGCCCCAGCTGCCCACCATGGGGATTTGCTCATTAATATACCCTTATTGGCTTCCTCTTTTCCCTCACTTCCCCCGCTTGCATTCTCTGGATCATCCCCCAAGTAGATCACCTGCAACCAAGTCCTTGTCTCAGCATTTGGAGTTGAGGCAACCCAAACTAAGAAAAAAGAATTTATTAGGAAGGTTTCATATTGCGAGAGGAAGGGCAGGGGTGCAGGTGAACCTCATCAATTACCGGAACCAAGAACTCAGACCTCACTAGAGAATGATGAATCTATTTCTGCAGCTCCAATTTTAAAGACCTCAGGGCTCTGGTTGCCCCAGCCTGAGTCAATACCGCACTCCTGGTTAGTAGCAAGGTTACCGAGCATAGAGGAGGCCATTGGGGTACATACCTATGCATTAGGTCCTTCCCAGAAAGGGGAATAGTTGTGAGCTGAGCAGCTCTCCCAGTTGGGTCTCCAAGAGGCACCAAGAAGCCAAGTGCTTTTCCTTGACTTCTTGCAATAGCCTGAAATTTCTACTCCTGTTGTCAGGTTATTGATTTAAGATTCCATAAAAAGACATATGCTGGCTGGGTGCGGTGGCTCACACCTGTAATCCCAGCACTTTGGGAGGCCGAGGCAGGCAGGTCACTTGAGGTCAGGAGTTCGAGACTGGCCTGGCCAACATGGTGAAACCCCATCTCTACTAAAAAAAATTACAAGAATTAGCTGGGCATGGTGGTGCGCATCTCTAATCCCAGCTACTCAGGAGGCTGAGGCATGAGAATCACTTGAACCTGGGAGACGGAGGTTGCAGTGAGCCAAGATCATGCCACTGCACTCCAGCCTGGGCAACAGAGCGAGATTCTGCCTCAAAAAACAAACAAACAAACACAAAAAACACATGTTGTTTGACAAGGGTAACAGAAGAAGTCTCTGACACACACCAACACATACCAGGTTGGTGAGTGACAATTAACTGGGCCTGAAGGGATGGGGCACAAGATGAGTCCATTTCTTTTTGAGAGGATTGAGATAGGAGGAGAAGTTGGAAAAACATAGCCTTAAGTGTGAAAAATGGAGAGCTAGGGGTACTGGGCATTGAGGGGTAGGTTGAGTCCTTTGGGCATATTTCAGTGGAGATCACAAAGAGGGGTATGGTTGGGGGGATGTTGACAAAATCAAAATTCACTTAAGTCATTCCTACCTGCATGCCTTCACCCCTCCTCCCCTATGGTCAAAGAGCAGGATATCTAACAACATCTTACATCTATAGAACCCTTGCTCAGTTGCAAAGTGCTTTCATTTGTATTATTTTATTTAGTCCTCCCAACAGCCCTGTGGGTTCAGTGGCATTCTTCCAATTTTATCGATCAGTAAGCCAAGGCTCAGACTGTCATTTCAGAGCCAGTTATCCCCAGCTTTTGACTTTCAAAGTTAGTGCTCTTTCCTGTTATACCACAGTGCCCTCAAGGAACCACACTCATCTGTATGCCCCACATAAGCACATACAAATATGGTAACAGGATGCATCTGCTTGCAAGTAACAGAAAACCTAACTAGCAGTGGCTCAATCAACAGTCATTTAATCATCTCACAAACCTAGGAACTTAAAGGAAGGTAGTTATGGGCTGGTTCAGAAATTCTACAAAGTCAAACACTCTCAGGCTCTTCCCAGATCCTCTTTGGGAAGGTGGATCTACTCTGCCACTCTCAACAAGTCAGCTTTTCATCCTCATGCTTCTTAACGTGTGTTCCCAAGATGGCTGCCACAGCTCCAAGTGTTAGGACATTTTACAAGCATCCAAACAAGAAGGAATAGCAGTGATGATGGGAAAAGGGGCTTTTCTTCCCAAGGAGGAAACTCTTTCCCAGAAGCCCCAAGCTGACTTCCCTTTACATCTCTTTGGCTGGAACCGGGTCTCGTGGCTGCAAAGGAGGCTAAGAAAAGAAATAAATGGAAGCAGGTGGATGGAATAGAAATTATTAGCTAAGATCAAATGTCCCATATAAAATTGGGATGCTCTTAGCAATGAAGAAGAAAGGAAACAGCAGTGACACAGACAAAACGTGCACACACATACAGAGCTTTAATGGAAAATGTGCTTCCACACACATAATCTCATCTAATTCTCACCACCTTATGAAGCAGGTATTGTTTGTCTATCTCCATTTTATAAATGACAAAACACACTGGAAAAGGTCAAGTCACATGCCTAGGAAGTGGCTTAGTCAAAACTCTAATCTAGGTCTGCAGGCTCCAAATTTCATGTGTTTCCCCTATTCCTCCATGCACAAACCAACAGGAGGAGCCAGGCTGCTCATACCATTGTCCCATCTGTGAATGCCCTCTTGGCATGTGCCCCAAATTACAGGCTTCTTTTGGGTTTGTCTTTGCTTGGTTCTACTCAATCTTAGGCCTAGCTACAGTTTGGGCAAAGAGTAAAATAAACCATATTACAGAATTTTGTAAGTGAATTAATAGGTAACTCTTTGTACCATTATGTATAAACGTGTAACCTCCAAAAAACATTATAGGTTGACAAAGAGAATAAAAAATAGCAAATAAAGAATGGTTAGCTAGGAAGAAAAAATTATGAAAAAGAAACTAGCTATGATCTAATGAAAACACTTTTCCATAATATTTACTTCTATATTCAATTTGAATTTTAACAGCATGACTGTGATCAAATCAATGTCTGTTTTTAATCCAGGAGAGCAGGTGACAAGGTTTGTCCCCTGGGTTGCATGCTGCATGATGACATCCCTCCTTCCCCAGCAGATGCTGGCACCTTTAAAAAGACTGATGTGCAAGGTAGGAAAAAAAATTCGTTGTCATTATCTTTAAAGAAATTGATACTCTTATGCATTAATAATGGAAGCATAAACTCATACAACTACTTTGGAGGATAATTTCTCAATATTTTATGAAGCTAAAGTTGTGCATATCTTTTGACCAGTTTCATGATTTGGCCAGTATTTGTAATTTTTGGCAAGTGTGTATGAGAAGACAGATAACAGAATGTTCATTGCAGTATTGCTTATAATAGTGAAAAAATCTGAAAACAATCTAAATGCCTATCAACAGAGAATAATAAATAATGATTTATTCATTTGATTGAATCCAAATAATCAAAAGAGTGAGCCAGAGCAACATGTATCAAAAAGATACATTTATACATTTCAAAATCAAACTGAATTTAAAACACACATATACACACACACACTGAATTCAAAAAGAGTTAACAATGTAAAAACTTGCAAGAAAGTAAGCACAATATTTTAAAAGTGATCATCTCTGGGAAAGAAGAGGGAGCAAGAAGATTTCATAAATAACTTTAATAGTTTCCATTATATCTAATATCCTCAAAATAATTTCAACTAAGGCAAAATATTAGACTTTGGAAGGACTGAGTTGTGAGTATATGGGTGCCATTTTGTTATTTTGTGTGTAATTATCTGTATGTTTGAAGTATTTCATCACAAAAATGTAATAAAGGATTTTAGTTGTCAAAAAAAAAAAAAAGAGTAATGTGCAAGTGTGGCCCACCCTGTCTACTTCACCCCCATCTGGCCCGCAGCTTCGCTTGGCCAGGCCAGATCTCCAGCTTTGGCAGAAAGTAATTCAAATTTTTCCATAACATCTATCAGAGTAGAGTCAAAATTTCATAAGGCATAATCAGTTGATAACAATAAAAATAAAACACATCACTATATTGGTAAGACCCAACTAATGAGATAGACGCTTTCTGACTGAGGAATTGGTTGCAGTTCTCTATATTATAGCATCAGGTAATGGCACTACCCACCCTCCCAAGGCCAGTGGCTTTTAGGAACAAGAAGTTAGAGAGGATATGGATTTCAGTAAATTTACTATCAGATAAAATACAGGTGATAAAATATGATCATTAGAATGATACCAACCAAGGATAATTTTATCCTTTTTTTTTTTTTACCAATATTGTTGTTTCCTGTTTTTCTCTCACCTATGCCTAAATCCCCATTTCTCTATGCAATATTATCATCTTGAATCAATATAACTGCAGTGGGCCCTTTGTATTAGGCATGATGTACATGTGGTATTATAGATTATAAATGGATTATCATTGTCACTAAAGGCACGTTGCCCAATAATTCTACAACCAAATGATTTATTTTTATGTGTTCTGGCATTAACTATGATTGGAGCTAAATAATATGACTCAAATGTCTCCTAGGCACCATAATTTTGTGGCACCTGTATGAGTCACTTTGGAGGTGTGTCTCCAAGTGGGTGATTCACTATCCCTCCATGAGTCAAATGGCAGGACTTCCACTCTCCTCCTTATATCTCGATAGGGGTCCCCACAGAGAGATGTATCTCATAGGTCATCCACAGTCCTGCTCTGCTGTTCCACATCCCCAGTGCCTCAGAAGCTATCTCTCTCATTATCACTGCATAGAAGGATTTGTTATGGCCTCTGGGAACCAGCTTCTTACTTATTCTTTGGCATGTGAGAAGGTACCTTCTCCATCTTAAGACTCAATGCTTTAAAAAAAAATAACATGTGCATACTAAAAAATCACCCTTAGAAGGCATAAAGTATACAGTTCAGTGGTTTTTAGCACATTCACAAAATGTGCATTGATTACCACTATCTAATTCTAGAACATTTTCATCATCCCCGAAATAATCCCCCTACCCATTAGTACTCCCCATTTCCTCCTTCCCCTGGCAACAACTCAACTGCATTCTCTTTATGGATTTGCCTGTTCTGGACGTTTCATATAAATGGAATCATACAATATGTGGCCTTTTGTGTTTGGCTTCTTCATTAGCATAATATTTTCAAGGTTCATCCATGTGGTAGTACGCATCAGGACTTCATTCCCTTTCATGGCTGAATAATAGTCCATTGTGTGGTGTGCTACGTTCTGTTTATCCACTCATCAGTTGAGAGATATTGGGTTGTATCTACTTTTGGGCAAACATGAATAGTGCTGCTATGAACGTTCATGTACAAGTTTTTCTGGGAACATGTTTTCAGTTCTCTTAGGTAAATGCCTGGGAGTAGAATTGCTGGGTAATACGGTAACTGTTTAATCTTTTCAGGAACTACCAGAACCTTTTCCAAAGCAGCTGCATCATTTACGTTCCTACCAGCAGTGGATGAGGGTTCTGTACTTCTCTATACCTTATCAACACTTGCTATTGTCTGTCTTTTTTATTACAGCCACCAGTAGGCATAAAGTGGTATCTAATTGTGGTTTTCACATATATTTATCTGATAACTAATGATATCAAGCATATTTTCATGTGCTTATTGTCTCATGGGATATCTTCTTTGGAGAACTGTCTATTCAGATCATTTTCCCATTTTCGTATTTGGCTATTTGTCATTTTTATTATTTAGTTGTAAGCATTCTTCATGTAATCTGGATACAAGTCTTTATTAGATATATGATTTGCAAATATTTTCTCCCATTTCTTGGTGTATTACTCTGTTCTCACGCTGCTGATAAAGACACACTCTACACTGGATAATTTATAAAGGAAAGAGATTTAATTGACTCACAGTTCCATGTGGCTGGGGAGGCCTCACAATGATGGCAGAAGGCAAATGAGGAGCAAAGTCACGTCTTACATGGCGTCAGGCAAGAGAGTGTGTGCCGGGAACTTCCCTTATAAAACCATCAAATCTCATAAGACTTATTCACTATCATAAGAACAGCACAGGAAAGACCTGCCTCCATGATTCAATTACCTCCCACCAGGTCCCTCCCACGATACATGGGAATTATGGGAACTACAATTCAAGATGAGATTGGGTGAGAACACAGCCAAACCGTATCACCTGGGCTGTCTTTCACTTTCTTGATGGTGTCCTTTGAAGTGCAAAAGCTTTTTTAAGTTTAAATGATAACTAAATAAAATTTATTTTTTCTTGGGTTGCTTGTTCTTTTGGTGTCACAGCTAAGAACCATTGCCTAATCCAAGGTCACAAATAATTGCACCAATGTGTTTTCTAACAGTTTTATAATTTTAGCTCCTACATTTAGATCTTTGATCCATTTTGAGTTAATTTCTCTATGTGGTCTGAGGTAAAGGCACAGCTTTGTTCTTCTAAATGTGGATATTCAGTTGTCCCAACACCATTTGTTGAAAATACTATTCTTTTCTCATTTAATTATATTGGCACTCTTTGGAAAATCAATTGACCATAAATGTAAAGATTTATTTTTAAACTCTCAAGTCTATTCTGTCAATCCAGTTATTATCTTTATCCCAGTACCATACCATCTTGATTACTGTAGCTTTGTCATAAGTTGTGAAATCAGGAAGTGTGGGTCCTTCAAATTTTTTTTCTTTTTCAAGCTTGTTTTGGCTATTCTAGGTCCCTTGCATTCGTATGAATTTTAGGATCAGCTTATCTATTTCAGCAAAAAGACAGAAAGAGAGAGAGAGAGAAAGAAGGAAAGAAAGAAAGATCAAGCTGGAATTTTTAAATAGGGTTTGCACTGAATCTGCAGATTGATTAGGGGCATATTGCCATGCATAAAAGTGGGATGTCTTTCCATTTATTTAGGTCTTCTTTAATTTATTTAAATAATTTTTTATAGTTTTTGTTATACAAGTGTACTTCTTTTGTTAAATTTATTTTTAAGTATTTTATTCTTTTTGATGCTATTATAAATGGAATTACTTTCTTAATTCCACTTTTGGATTGTCCATTGTTAAGTTCATGAAAATACAATTGATTTTTGTATATTGATTTTGTATCCTGTAACCTTGCTGAACTCATTTATCAATTCTAATAGTTGTCTGTGTGTGTGTGTGTGTGTGTGTGTGTGTGTCTGTCTGTCTGTCTGTCTGTTCCTTAGAGTTGCCTTAAGAAAATATCATCTGTCTATAAAGATATCTTACTTTCTCCTTTCCAATCTGGAAGAATCTTTCTTTCTTTCTTTCTTTCTTTCTTTTCTTTCTTCTTTCTTTCTTCCTTCTTTTTTCTTTCTTTCTTTTTTCTCTCTCTCTCTCTCTCTCTCTCTCTCTCTCCTTCCTTCCTCCTTCCCTCCTTCTTTCTTTCTCTTTCCGTTCTTCTTTCCCTCCCTCCCTCCCTCTTTCTTTCTTTCTTTCTTTCTTTCTTTCTTTCTTTCTGCCCATGTTTTGTCAGGTTCCCATTTTCAAGTGTTTCTCAGAATCCCAAGAATTAAGGCTCATCCAGGATTTCTGGAAGAAATCCTTCCAGTGGCCACATGCCTCCTTACTAATGGCCTGGATCCATACCATTGCTCCTACTGGCTTGAAGCCCTCTTCTCCCAAACTACCATTCTTCCTTGTCCAAAATGTAAATCCAGGCCCATCCCTTCATTACTAAAAGTACAACCCAGACAAGATTCTAATATTCAGTAAAACTTCATTACAGATTTGGACTAACCAAATAATGGCAAAGTCCAAAACAAACAAAAAGTCAAAACTGGACTAATTATCTGTGATCACATGAGCCAAGCTCCTTCTCCCCTTAGCCCCTGGTCCTATGCCATGATGCAGTAGCCATGTGTATGTCTCCCTCCTGGGAATTTAGCTTACTTCCATGAGTACACACAGAAAGAAAACATACTTTCTCTAAACAGAAGTAATGTGGAGAGCTGTAACTGTAGTTACAGAGAAAAAATTTTTACGTTATTGTGCAGAATGGTTTGGCATCTCCTTATCTCCAAACATCTCATTTTAGAAAGGAACTCTTTTTTCACATTTGTGTAGCTCAACAGCTATTCTCTCCCCCAACCCAATTTTTTTCCTACCAAAAATGAAGGAGCTATCTAGCTTCAGAAGTGAATTCCGACCTCCGTCTCCAAAAACATGCTAACTGCTCCTCTGTCTTCAGAAAAAAAAGCTGGCATCCATCTCTCAGTTACTCCCTGCTTTTAGCTAACTCACTGTTTCCCATGAGAATAGCATTTCATTCATTCATCACATATTTTGTCAAGTGCCTACTGTGATTCAGGCACTGTGCTAGTTGCTGAGGGTTTAAAAATGAGAAAAATATAGTTCTGTGCTCTATGAGCATATTCACCATGGTCTGGTAGAGGAGACAAACAAGTAAACAATAACGTGATTATTAGTTTTATGTATTGTGGGAAAAGTAACTATAAAAACTGCTATAGGACTCCAGAGGAAGCGATCTCTGACTCTCCCACAGTGCTGAGGGCTTCACAGAGAGGAAATGTTTTTGAGCTGAATGCTGAGCATCTATGTGCCAGTACTGTTCCATCCCCACTGTCACTATAGATAAAACAGTTAATAAGACTGAGTGTGTCCGCCCCCGCCCTCAGGGTGATCATGGGGTAGGGGAGACGAAGCCAAGTAAAAAATAAACAAGATAATTATAAATCCTGTTAAGTGATATAAAACATTTTTTTAAAAGACTAAGGAAGAGAATAATAGGGAGAGGGGTGGCAGAAGATGCATCTGTCCAAGAAGAACTGAGATGTGATAGGCTAAGATGGAACTGAGGAAAAGGATACTTCAGGTACAGGGAGCTGCATGTTCAATGGCCCTGAGATGGAAAAGTATGTCCTCAGGACTCAAAGAAAAACAATATGGCCTGAGCATACAGGAGAGTAGCATGAGATGAGTTAGAAAACTAGGGAGAGGCTAGCAGGGCCTTGGTAGGCCATTTTGGCAAGAGGTACTGGTTTTGTCCTAGGTGTAGTGGGAATCCTTGGAGGGTTTTAAGCAGTGGAGTTGCTTGGCTTGAGCTTTAATGAGCTCACTATTGCTACTAATATAGAAAATGGACTGTGTTACAACAAACAGGAAAAAGGAAGAATGATGAAAAGGCTAGCAATGATGGTGACCCAAACAAAGGTGTTGGTAGTGGAGATAAAGAGACGAACACAGGTTCCAAATGTATTTTAGTAATAGAGTCACAATGTCCTTGCTAACAGGGATGCCCTCTCTCACGACTCCTATTCAACATAGTGTTGGAAGTTCTGGCTAGGGCAATCAGGCAAGAGAAAGAAATCAAGGGTATCCATTAGGAAAAGAAGAAGTCAAATTGTCCCTGTTTGCAGATGACATGATTGTATTTAGAAAACCCCATCGTCTCAGCCCAAAATCTCCTTAGCTGATAAGCAACTTCAGCAAAGTCTCAGGATACAAAATTAATGTGCAAATATCACAAGCATTCTTATACACCAGGAACAGACAAGCAGAGAGCCCAAATCAGAATGAACTTCCATTCACAATTGCTTCAAAGAGAATCAAATACCTAGGAATCCAACTTACAAGGGATGTAAAGGCCTCTTCAAGGAGAACTACAAACCACTGCTCAGTGAAATAAAGAGGACACAAACAAATGGAAGAACATACCATGCTCATGGATAGGAAGAATCAATATCGTGAAAATGGCCATACTGCCCAAGTTACTTATAGATTCAATGCCATCCCCATCAAGCTACCAATGACTTTCTTCACAGAATTGGAAAAACGGCTTTAAAGTTCATATGGAACCAAAAAAGAGCCCGCATTGCCAAGACAATCCTAAGTCAAAAGGACAAAGCTGGAGGCGTCACGCTACCTGACTTCAAACTATACTACAAGCTACAGTAACCAAAACAGCATGGTACTGATACCAACAGAGATATAGACCAATGGAACAGAACAGAGTCCTCAGAAATAATACCACACATCTACAGCCATCTGATCTTTGACAAACCTGAGAGAAACAGAAATGGGGAAGGATTCCCTATTCAATAAATGGTGCTGGGAAAATTGGCTAGCCATAAGTAAAAGCTGAAACTGGATCCTTTCCTTACCCCTTATACGAAGATTAATTCCAGATGATTAGAGACATAAATGTTAGACCTAATGCCATTAAAACCCTAGAAGACAAATCTAGGTAGTACCATTCAGGAATAGGCATGGGCAAGGACTTCATGTCTAAAACACCAAAGCAACGGCAGCAAAAGCAAAAATTGACAAATGGGATCTCATTAAACTAAGAGCTTCTGCACAGCAAAAGAAACTACCATCAGTGGCCGGGCGCGGTGGCTCAAGCCTGTAATCCCAGCACTTTGGGAGCCGAGACGGGTGGATCACGAGGTCAGTAGATTGAGACCATCCTGGTCTACACGGTGAAACCCCGCCTCTACTAAAAAATACAAAAACTAGCCGGGCGAGATGGCGGGCGCCGTAGTCCCAGCTACTCGGGAGGCTGAGGCAGGAGAATGGTAGGAACCCGGGAGGCGGAGCTTGCAGTGAGCCAAGATCGCGCCACTGCACTCCAGCCTGGGCTACAGAGCGAGACTCCGTCTCAAAAAAAAAAAAAAAAAAAAAGAAACTACCATCAGAGTGAACAGGCAACCTACAGAATGGGAGAAAATTTTTGCAACCTACTCATCTGACAAAGGGCTAATATCCAGAATCTACAAAGAACTCAAACAAATATACAAGAAAAAACCAACAACTCCATCAAAAAGTGGGCAAAGGATATGAACAGCCTTTCTCAAAAGAAGACATTCATACAGCCAACAGACACATGAAAAAATGCTCATCATCACTGGCCATCAGAGAAATGCAAATCAAAACCACAATGAGATACCATCTCACACCAGTTAGAATGGCAATCATTAAGAAGTCAGGAAACAACAGGTGTTGGAGAGGATGTGGAGAAATAGGAACACTTTTACACTGTTGGTGGGATTGTAAACCAGTTCAACCATTATGGAAAACAGTATGGCAATTCCTCAAGGATCTAGAACTAGATGTACCATATGACCCAGCCATCCCACTACTGGGTATATACCCAAAGGAGTATAAATTATTCTACTACAAGACACATGCACACGTATGTTTATTGCGGCACTATTCACAATAGCAAAGACTTGGAATCAACCCAAATGTCCATCTATGACTACTGGATTAAGAAAATGTGGCACATATACACCATGGAATACTATGCAGCCATAAAAAAGGATGAGTTTGCGTCCTTTGTAGGGACATGGATGCAGCTGGAAACCATCATTCTTAGCAAACTATCACAAGAAAGAAAACCAAACACCGCATGTTCTCACTCATAGGTGGGAACTGAACAATGAGATCACTTGGACTCGGGAAGGGAACATCACACACACTGGGGCCTATCATGGGGAGCGGGGAGGGGGGAGGGATTGCATTGGGAGTTATACATTTTATAAATGATGAATTGATGGTGCTGACGAGTTGATGGGTGCAGCACACCAACATGGCATAAGTATACATATGTAACAAACCTGCACATTATGCACATGTACCCTAGAACTTAAAGTATAATAAAAAAAAAATGTCCTTGCTAATGAATGGGATATGGTAGGATGGAAAAGGAGAATTGTGGGTGTCTTACATTTCAGGCTTGGATAATGAGATTTAAAGGAATGAGTTACACTGCGGGAGGAGTGGAGGTACCAATGAGAATCTGAAACACAACTTAAGTGCTTGACATTGAGCCTGGCATATAGCAAGCTCTCAGGGGAGCATGAAGACATAAGTTATTATTGACCTCTGAGAGAAGAGTTTCAGTAGATTGTGGGGCTGCTCAAAACCAGTCACTGCAGGTTGTGGTGTGAATGAAGGGTTGAGGCAGCAAGTGGATTCATCTCTCCTCAGACCCCTGACTGAGAATTAAAAAGGACAATAACTGGGTTTGAAGATATACAAAATGGAGAGAAAGTTTTTTGGCTGTATTTTATTTAAATCTGAGCAATATCTACCTATGTTTATAAGCCAAGGTGAAGAGGATGATAAAGGCCAAGAAGAAGTCATTGAAGAGCAAGGCCCAGAGGAGAGAATGAAATCCAGCCTCCAGAGGTGAGAAGATAGCTTATTTCCTCTGAGAAGGAGCTGAAGTAGAAGGCTGATACCAAAATGTTTGTAAGAGGGTCTGTGGAGCTGACAGAGGAGGAACAGGGAGAATGGAGGTCTCCTGATGACCTGTCTCAATTTTCTAAGGGTCTTGAAGAGGAAATCAGTATAGGGAATAGAGAAACACCAAAAGGATTGCCCAGCATGGTTGACAGTCCAGCTGAGGGCGGAAGCCTTGCTACCTTGGAGATAGCTATTCTATCAGCATGGTGACTGCTTTGCTGAGACACTGGTTCTAAAGAACACATGTCTTCATTGGATTCCCCAGAAGCAAATCTTGAAATAAGGATTTGTTGTAATGATTTATTTTAAGAGTATTTCCAGGAAAAACCAGGAAACAAGGGTGCAATCTCAAGTCCCACAGAGGATATCTTCTGTCTGATCCCACAGCTCTGGAGTATAAGTTATACCATAAAGTTGTCCCAACCCAAGCAAAGGAGTGGAAGCTACCATACTCCTGTACCCATTAGTCATTGGTTGAGTGCTACCCAAGGGAATAAATTCCCCGAGCTTCTGGCTCTCCTTACCAGCTGGAAAGATAGCTCCAGAAGCCCTGGGCCAAACCTCCAAAAGAGAGCTAAGGTATTAGAAGCAAATGCACACTGAAGCCAGGAACAGATCACAAACAGGGGAAGAAGATCTGGGCAGGTTACAGTCATTATCTGCCCCAGCACAGCTGTCCATTATGGCATATGGACCTCAGCACAGTTGTTCTTAACTACAATGGCATCTGATTTTGAAAAAACCCAACTTATTTCTATCAGTCTTCCAAAGTTATATCATTGCAATGTTGAGATCTGTTTCTTATTGGTCATTTTCTAATGAGTGTTGAAATGGACAATTTTTGCAGGGTTTAGGCATCCTATAAATATATTTAGAGTTACATTTTCCTGCTTTGTTACGTGAGACCTCTATAATCTGGCTCTTTTTCAAAAATGAGATAATTCTATTCTTTTTGGTAACACATGGTAGATGGGGTAAGGAGGGATCCTCCTCCAGGGACTGAAGCAGTAACAGTAGCTACCCTGCACATGTACCAGAGATCTGGAATGTCACAGAAACATCACTGCAGCCTGTGTGCCCTTGAACAAGATTTTACCCCACTGGAATTTTACCTAAGGTCAGGATCTGTAAGACTGGAGAGAATCACAGTGACACTACACACTAAGCAGGGCAATTTCCCCAGTGTCCTTTCCCTCCTGCCCTGCAAAGGCTTTAAAAAATAACTAGATCTGGCCGGGCACGGTGGCTCATGCCTGTATTCCCAGCATTTTGGGAGGCCTAGGCAGGAGGATCACCTGAGGTCAGGAATTCAAGACCAGCCTAGCCAATATGGTGAAACCCCGTCTCTACTAAAAATACAAACATTAGCCAGGCATGGTGGTGGGCACTGGTAATCGCAGCTACTCAGGAGGCTGAGGCAGGAGAATCACTTGAACCCGGGAGGCAGTTAGCTGAGATCATGTGCCACTGCACTCCAGCCTGGGCGTCAGAGTGAGACTCTGTCTCCAAAAAAAAAAAAAAGCTAGATCGTGACCACAAATGAGACAATAAACCTGTAACAACGGGTCCTCATAGAGGAAAAAAACGAATAAAACCTGAACTTAAAGCATATCACAGAGACAATGCAGTGAATTCAGCACATGGCCCCTCTTCCTGGCACCCAGGGCACTATACTTTCCAGGCTCACTCTCAATTGGATTGGGGACATGTGATTGAGTTCTAACCAATAAGATGCAAGCCTAATTACTGTAAGCCAGTGCTACTCAAAGTGTAGTCCATGCACCAGTGCCATTTGCAAACTGTTACCAGTTTGCAATGAACTAAATACAGAAATTTAAAAGTAAGCAATTAGGTACTTTTATAGCTATTTGATATTGCCACTACAGTCAAGCGCCATTTCCTTTTCTAGTAATTAATTTTTGTTGCATTTTACAAAAGCATAGGTCTGTGATGAATTTAAAATGTTTTAAAAATTTGGTCCTTGAATTGTTGAAGAAGCACTGCTTGTAAGCCTTCCAGGCCCAGCCCTTTTACATCCTGTGCGATCCAGACCTTTCTTCCCCATCTGCAGCAACTTAGCAGTCATTGGTCCTAGATGTCATAACTACAGGATGGTAAATGATCACCCACACCACATGAGACTCCAACATGAGTGGGAAATAAACTTTTACTATAAAAAGCCACCGAATTTGGGTTTTATTAACTGAAGCACACAGCCTAGGATTATTTGACTTATACATGGAATTATTGCCCTTATTCTGGGAGCTGGATCAGCTAGGGCTGGAGGATCCACTTCAAAGATGGCTGCTTCACTCATGTCTGGCACCCCCTGGCAGGGGTGGCTGGAAGGCTGGGCTTGGCTGGGACTATCAACCAGAGTGCCTACATGTGGCTTCTCCAGGGTGGTGGCCTCAGGACTGTTGACTTCTTAATAGAGGTTCAGGGCTGTGAGAGCAAATGATGCAGTATCAAACCAGAAGCTGCATAGCCTTTTATGCTATCCTTGCAAATCACATAGCACCACCTCTGCCATACTCTATTGGTTCAAGCAGTCACAAGCCTGCACAGATTCAAGAGAAGAGGAATGGAGCTCCGTCTCTCTGGTAGAAGTGTCACAAAATTTCTGGCCGTGTTTTATATCCACCTCCACCATGATTATAATTTGGACTCTGGTTCCAGATATCTTACATTCCTTTCAAACCATCAGACCCAGAGCCTATCCAACGCAGGTATACACTAAGTGTGTATTGATGATAAGGAGAGGGAGAAGACAGGAATATTGTTCCTGTTTTGAGAATAACTGAGTCTATGGTCATGGGAATTTGAGTGTGCAACAGTTTATGGATTCTAAGACGCACATTTTTCACATTTTAACATGTCTGGAATTAACACTCATTAAAATGTATGGGCCTTGCAATGATATTTACAGTGTTTTTCTTTCTTAGGGGTACATAGATAACTGTGTATCATCCAACCAGTAGCTTCTTAAATAAATACAGGAAATGCCAGGGATGCTATGGCTACTAGATAAATCCTTAGTTAATGAGAGCAATGAAAAGAAATTAAAGGATATAAAATTCCTGCTACCTCTCTGAGCTAAAACTGATGAGCACCCTAAGGAGGCTAGATGGAGAACCTGCAGTCACTGCAGTCAGTGAATAATACTATCATCAAGAACCTGAAAGGGCAGCAATCCTGAGAGGATCCACAGACCCTCTGAAGGAAGCAGACTTTGCCTGCAGAACCCAGGCCCCCCCAAAAACTATGAGTGCTCCATAGACAGTTTACATCACAGGACTCTGTGCAGACAACCCCCAGTACCAGCTTGGAGCCAGGTAGACTCACTGTATGGCTAGACCCAAAAGAGAGACAACAATCACTGCAGTTCAGCTCATAGGAAGCCACACCCATAGGAAAAGAGGGAGAGTACTACATCAAGGAACACAGCCTGGGACAAAAGAATCTGAACAACAGCCTTCAGCCCTAGACCTTCCCTCTGACAGAGCCTACCAAATAAGAAAGAACCAGAAAACCAACCCTGGTAATACGACAAAACAAGGCCCTTCATCACCACCCAAAAATCACACTAGTTCACCAGCAATGGATCCAAACCAAGAAAAATTCCTGATTTACCTGAAAAAGAATTCAGGGGTTAGTTATTAAGCTAATCAGGGAGGGATCAGAGAAGTGTGAAGCCCAGTGCAAGGAAATCCAAAAAATGATACAAGAAGTGAAGGGAGAAATATTCAAGGAAATAGATAGCTTAGAGAAAAAACAATAAAAAATTCAGGAAACTTCGGACACACTTTTAGAAATGCAAAATGCGGGAACTTTCCAGAATACTCAGTGAGAGGCAGAGGAGTGGTAACTACCGGAGCTGCGCACAGCTCCGCGCTCCTTCCTGCTCCCTCACACACTGGCCTCAGCCCACACCGGCAGTAGAAGATGGTGAAAAAACAACTTACTACAATGTTTTGGAGGCCAAACCCAATGCTACTCAGGAAGAATTAAAAAAGGCTTATAGGAAACTGGTCTTGAAGTACCATCCTGATAAGAATCCAAATGAAGGAGAGAGTTTAAACAGATTTCTCAAGCTTACGAAGTTCTCTCTGATGCAAAGAAAAGGGAATTATATGACAAAGGAGGATAACAGGCAATTAAAGAGGGTGGAACAAGTGGCGGTTTTTGCTCCCCCATGGACATCTTTGATATGTTTTTTGGAGGAGGAGGAAGGATGCAGAGAGAAAGGAGAGTCAAAAATGTTGTACATCAGCTCTCAGTAACCCTAGAAGACTTATATAATGGTGCAACAAGAAAACTGGCTCTGCAAAAGAATGTAATTTGTGACAACTGAAGGTAGAGGAGGTAAGAAAGGAGTTAGAGGGCTGCCCCAATTGCTGAGGTACTGGAATGCAAGTAAGAATTCATCAGATAGGATCTGGAATGATTCAGCAAATTCAATCTGTGTGCATGGAGTGCCAGGCCATGGGAGCAGATCAGTCCTAAGATAGATGTAAAAGCTGCAACGGAAGGAATAGCTCGAGAGAAGAAGATTCTAGAAGTTCATATTGACAAAGGCATGAAGATGGCCAGAAGATTGAAGCACGGTGAAGGAGACCAAGAACCAGGACTGGAGCCAGGCGATATTATCATTGTGTTAGATCAGAAGGACCATGCTGTTTTTTACTCGACGAGGAGACGACTTTTTCATGTGTATGAACATACAGCTGGTTGAAGCATTGTGTGGCTTCCAGAAGCCAATATCTACTCTTGACAACCGAACCATAGTCATCACCTCTCATCCAGGTCAGACTGTCAAGCATGCAGATATCAAGTGTGTACTAAATGAAGGCATGCCAATTTATCATAGACCATATGAAAAGGGTTGCCTCATCATTGAATTTAAGGTAAACTTTCCTGAGAATGGCTTTCTCTCTCCTGACAAACTGTCTTTGCTGGAAAAACTCCTACCAGAGAGGAAGGAAGTGGAAGAGACTGATGAGATGGATCAAGTAGAACTGGTGGACTTTGATCCAAATCAGGAAAGATGGCGCCATTACAATGGAGAAGCATATGAGGATGATGAACATCATCCCAGAGGTGGTGTTCAGTGTCAGACCTCTTAATGGGCCAGTGAATAACACTCACTGCTGGCATTTAATGTGCCGTAGTGAATAAGTGAAGGACTGTAATCATAATATGCTCACTACTTGCTCTTGGTTTTGTTTTAATATTCAACTATAGTACTGTTTAAAAAAGTTAAATGAAGAATAAATACAGATATAAAAGCTCAAAAAAAAAAAAAAGAAATGCAAAATGCTCTGGAAAATCTCAGCAATAGAATTGAACAAGTTGAAGAAAGAAATTCAGAGCTCGAAGGCAAGGTCTTCGAATTTAGCACAATCCAAAAAAAAAAAAAAGAAAACAGCATAAGAAAATATGAACAAAGTCTCCAAAAAGTCTGGGATTATGTTAAATAACCAAACCTAAGAATAATCGGTGTTCCTGAGGAAGAAGATAATTCTAAAAGCCTAGAAAACATGTTTGGGTGAATAATCAAGGAAAACTTCCCTGGCCTTGCTAGAGACCTAGACACCCAAATACCTATAAAACAAACATACAAGTTAAAAAGCAAAAATGAAAAACAAAAACAAAGTACACAGGCAACAAAGAGCACAATGAATGCAACAGTACCTCACATTTCAATACTAACATTTAATGTAAATGGTCTAAATGCTCCACTTAAAAGATACAGAACCACAGAATGGATAGAACTCACCAACCAACCATCTGCTGCCTTCAGTAGACTCACCTAGCACATAAGGACTCACATAAATTTAAAGTAAAGGCATGAAAAAAGGCATTTCATGCAAATGGACACCAAAAGTGAACAGGAGTAGCTATTCTTATATCAGATAAAACAAACTTAAAGCAGCAGCAGTTAAAAGGGACAAAGAGGGACATTATATAATGGTAAAAGGCCTTGTCCAACAGAAAAATATCACAATTCTAAACATATATGCACCTAACACTGGAGCTCCCAAATTTATAAATAGATATATCATCTATTATAAACAGATTATAAATTAAAAATATTGCAATAGACCTAAGAATGAGATAGACAGAAGTACAATAATAGTGAGGGACTTCACTTCTCCACTGACAGCACTGGACAGGTCATCAAGACAGATAGTCAACAAAGAAACAATGGATTTAAAATGTACCTTGGAACAAATGGACTTAACAGATATATACAGAACATTTCAACCAACAACCACAGAATACACATTCTATTCCACAGCTCATGGAACTCTCTCCAAGACAGACCATATGATAGGTCATAAAATGAGCCTCAAATTTAAGAAATTGAAATTATATCAAGCACTCTCTGAGACCACAGTGAAATAAAACTGGTAGTCAACTACAAAAGAAACCTTCAAAACCATGCAAATACATGGAAATTAAATAACCTGCTCTTGAATGAGCACTGGGTCAAAATGAAATCGAGGCCGGGCGCGGTGGCTCAAGCCTGTAATCCCAGCACTTTGGGAGGCCGAGACGGCGGATCACGAGGTCAGGAGATCGAGACCATCCTGGCTAATACGGTGAAACCCGCTCTACTAAAAATACAAAAAAAACTAGCCGGGCGAGGTGGCGGGCGCCTGTAGTCCCAGCTACTTGGGAGGCTGAGGCAGGAGAATGGCGGAAACCCAGAGGCGGAGCTTGCAGTGAGCTGAGATCTGGCCACTGCACTCCAGTCCAGGCGACAGGGCGAGACTCCGCCTCAAAAAAAAAAAAAAAAAAAAAAAATGAAATCGAGATGGAAATTAAAAAATTATCCAAACTGAATGACAAAAATGACACAACCTATTCTGGGATACAGCAAAGGTGGTGCTAAGAGTTTGAAAGTTCATAGCCCTAAATGCCTACATCAAAAAGACTGAAAGAGCACAAACAGACAATCTAAGGTCACACCTCAAGGAAGTAGAGAGAAGAATAAACCAAACCCAAACCCAGCTGAAGAAAGGAATAACCAACATTAGAGCAGAACTAAATGAAATTGAAACAAAAAAAATACAAAATATAAATGAAACAAAAACTGGTTCTTTGAAAAGATAAATAAAATTGACAGACCACTGGCAAGATTAACCAAGAAAAAAAGAGAGAGAATCCAAATAACCTCACTAAGAAACGAAACAGGAGATGCTACAACTGACACCACTGAAATACAAAGATCAATCAGGCTACTATGAACACTTTAGGCACATAAACTAAAAATCCTAGAAGAGATGAATAAATTCCTGGAAAAATAAAACCCTCCTAGCTTAAATCAGGAAGAATTAGATACCCTGAACAGACCAATAACAAGCAGCGAGATTGAAATGGTAAATAAAACATTATCAACAAAAAAAGTCCAGGACCAGATGGATTCACAGTACAATTCTACCAGATATTCAAAGAAGAGTTGTACCAATCCTTTTGACACTATTCCACAAGATAGAGAAAGAAGAAATTCATTCTATGAAGGCAGCATCACCCTAATACCAAAAGCAGGAAAGGACATTACCAAAAAAAGAAAACTACAGACTGATATCCTTGATGAACATCGATGCTAAAATCCTTAACAAAATACTTGCTAACCAAATCCAACAACATATCAAAAAGATAATCCACCATGATCAAGTGGGTTTCATACCAAAGCAGGGATGGTTTAACATACGCAAGTCAATAAATGTGATACACCACGTAAACAGAATTTAAAAAATCACATTATCATTCAATAGATGCCAAAAAAGCATTTTAAAAATCCAGCATCCCTTTATGTTTAAAAATCTTAGCAAAATCGGCATACAAGGGACATACCTTAAGGTAATAAAAGCCATCTATGACAGACCCACAGCCAAAAGAATACTGAATGGGGAAAAGTTGAAAGCATTCCCTCTGAGAACTGGAACAAGACAAGGATGCTCACTCTCACCACTCCTCTTCAACGTAGTACTGGAAGTGCTAGCCAGAGCAATCAGACAAAAAAAAAAAAAAGAAAGAAAGAAAGAAGAAGAAAGAAAGAAAGAAAGAAAGAAAGAAAGAAAGAAAAAGAAAGAAAGAAAGAAAGAGAAAGAAGGAAGAAGGAAGAAAGAAGGAAGGAAGGAAGGAGAAAGAAGAAAGAAGAAGAAAGAAGAAGAAGAAAGAAAGAAAGAGAAAGAAGGAAGGAAGGAAGGAAGAAGGAAGGAAGGAAGGAGAAAGAAGAAGAAGAAGGAAAGAAAGAAGAAAGAAAAAGAAAGAAGGAAGAAGGAAGGAAGGAAGGAAGGAAGGAAGAGCATCCAAATTGGTAAAGAGAAAGTCAAACTGTCACTGTTTGCTGACAATATGACTGTTTACCTTGAAAATCCTAAGGACTCCTCCAGAAAGCTCCTAGAACTGATAAAGAATTTAGCAAAATTTCCAGATACAAGATTAATGTACACAAATAAGTAGCTCTTCTATACACCAACAGCAACCAAGCGGAGAATCAAATCAAGAACTCAACCCCTTTTACAATAGCTAAAAAAAAAAAAAAAAGGTTAGGACTATACCTAACTAAGGAGGTGAAAGACCTCTATAAGGGAAACTACAAGACACTGCTGAAAGAAATCATAGACAACATGAACAAATGGAAACACATCTCATGCTCATGGATGGGTAGAATCATATTGTGAAAATGACCATACTGCCAAAAGCAATCTACAAATTCAATGCAATCTCCGTCAAAATACCACCATCATTCTTCACAGATTAGAAAAAACAATTCTAAAATTCATATGGAACCAAAAAAGAGTCCTCATAGCCAAAGCAAGACTAAGCAAAAAGAACAAATCTGGAGGCATCACACTACCTGATTTCAAACTATACCATAAGGCCATAGTCACCAAAACAGCATAGTACTGGTACAAAAATAGGCCATAGGCCAATGGAACACAATAGAGAACCCAGAAATAAGCCCAAATACTATAGTCAACTGATCTTTGACAAAGCAAACAAAAACATAAAGTGGGGAAAGGACACCCTTTTTAAGAAATGGTGCTGGGATAATTGTCTAGCGACATGTAGGAGAATGAAACTGTATCCTCATCTCTCACCTTATACAAAAATCAACTCAACATAAATTAAGAACTTAAACCTAAGACCTGAAACTATAAAAATCCTAGAAGATAACATTGGAAAAACCCTTCCAGACATTGGCTTCAGCAAGGATTTCATGGCCAAGATCCCAAAAGCAATGCAATAAAAACAAAGAAAATAATGGCTGGGACCTAATAAAACCAAAGAACTCTTGCATGGCAAAAGGAACAGTCAGCAGAGTCAACAGACAGCCCACAGAGTGGGAGAAAATCTTCGCAATCTATACATCTGACAAATGACTGATATCCAGAATCTGCAATGAACTCAAACAAATCAGTAAGAAAAAAAAAACAATCCCATCAAAACTGAGCTAAGGACATAAATAGACGATTTTCAACAGAAGATATACAAATGGCCAAGAAACATAAGAAAAAATGCTCAACATTGCTAATGACCAGGGAAACGCAAATCAAAATCACCATAGGATACCACCTTACTCTTGCAAGAATGGCCATAATCAAAAAATCAAAAAACAGCAGATGTTGGCGCAGGTGTAGTGATCAGGGAACACTTCTACACTGCTGGTGGGAATGTAAACTAGTACAGCCACTATAGAAAACAGTGTGGAGATTCCCTAAATAACTAAAAGTAGAACTACCATTTGATCCAGCAATCCCACTACTGGGTATCTACCCAGAGGAAAAGAAGTCATTATTCAAAAAAGATACTTGCACACGCATGTTTATAGCAGCACAATTAACTCCTGCAAAATTGCGGAACCCACCCAAATGCCCATCAATCATTGAGTATATAAAGAAACTGTGGTATATATATATACATATTTGGGAAGAATGGAGGAGGATCATAGCACTGTATGACTCAATAAACAATTTTCAGTTGCTGTCCTGCTGTCCTGAATGTCCTTGGCTCTTCCTGCTGTGAGCACTTTGTCACTAGCTTCCTTTCTCCCCTGGCTCTGCTCTCTGCCACATTGCTCTGTCTGACATTCACACCCACTATCGTAGTTGTCTCTGTCTGTGGCTCTGTCTGCACCTGCCTCTCTTTATCACTATCTCTTTCTGTCTGCTTGTCTGTCTCCCCTTCCCTGACCCTTTCACTCTTCCTTTCAATTTCCTTGTCTTCCCCATGACAGCCCACCTCAGGGGCCTTTGTCACTGCACTAAAAAATTGGGACTGCAGCTCTAATCCCTGGACAAGCTTGTTTTCTCTGTCTCTTTCACCTTGTTTCCTCCTGCACAGGTGGAAGCTGTGGCCTTCCTCAGTTAGGAGGGTCAAGACTAAACTTAGGTTTGGACTTAGAAAACAAGACTATTTTTTTAGGTGAGCCTGGCCCAGGCAAATGAATATTGCATGATGTCCATGAGTTTGCAGTGTAGTCTGGAGACACAGCCCCAGGAAGTAATACAGCCTGATTTTCCTCTTGTGTGCATCTATTTACCTTTAGGACCATATTTGGCAGGGTACGGGGAGCAGGACAATAATGACTAGTAAAATATTTATTTGGGTATTCCTGAATCTCCTTGAGAATTTTTTCTTAGATTCATACTCTTAATATCACCCCCAACCAGGTTGAAGAATTAAGAGATGCTTGTCAAAATACACAGAGCAGAGACTATTATAAACACAAAAGAAAAAGTTTTGATAAAACACCTCTTCTAAATTTGGAAAAATCTAGCTAAAAATGGATGTTAATGATTTTATTTAATACTACAATTATAAAACTTGATTGAATATATATATATATATATAGACACACATGTGATTATACATTATTTTATGTGGATATATGTCTTAGTCCATTTTCTGTTACTATAACTGGTGCTTCTTGCTTAGGAATAAATGACTCAGAGTGGGGACCAGCAGAAGTCACAACTGGGTCCAAAAGCACTCACTAGCACCTCATCCTCTCCAGTCACTCCCATCTCAGGGAGGTGGCCAGATGGAAAGAGCATCCTGCTTTGACTCCAAACTAGGGGAGTAGAGAAATAAGGGATTCTGTCTTTTCCTTTTTTGTGCACTGTGCCGGTATAAATAGTCCTTTTCCTTTTTAAGTGCCTGATGATAGATGCTCAATGAGGTTGATCCACATAGGCCAGTTAGATATGAGGGAGAAAAGCCATTGACTCCATCCTAGTTCTCTAGGTCAACTGAAATATCTTTAGGAATACATGTAGATACTCAGCATAAATATGGAAGATTCCAAATGTGTACAGGGTCAAGGGAACAGCTGCTGGGGAAAGTAAAATGCATCACTGAGACAGGAAGAGGCAAGGAAACACAATAAGTACATGGAGTTTATAGGAAATGCACTGATTCAATTCAATAAACACTGCCAGGTACTGGAAAATAAGATTTGAAACATGTCTTCAAGGAACTCATGGTTTGGTGGAGGCTTTCCTACAATGTTCATTATAGGTTTTTCCCTCAGTGATGGAAAAAAGTGTTGAAATCTAGAGTGCTCCAATGAAAAAAATATATGTGAAATTATGTAAAAGGTTGTAAAGCACCAAATTCTGTATTATTTTCACTATTTATTACTTGATCATAAAGCTCTTCCTAATAATATATAGCAAGGGTTGGCAAACCACAGACTGCTGCCTGTGTTTGTAAATAAAGTTTTATTGGACCATAGCCATGTCCATTCATTTACCTATTACCTATGGCTGCTTTCATCCCTACAAAAGCAGAGTGGAGTTGTTGCAACCAAAATGGCATGGCCCACAAATCCTAAAATATTTCCTATCTTCCCTTTACAGCTGAAGATTGCCAACATCTGATATATAGGGTCATTCAAATGTTCCCTAGGTCACTCAATTGTCCTGAATCTTTTTCTTTCCCTGTAGAGAATGACTGTTTTTTTCACATGTGAAAAAAACCCGTCATTCAAAAAATTATTTATAATTGAGTGAAAAACACAGGATGGTAAGTTTTCAACTCTTCCAACAATAAAATAACATAGAATCATAATTATTATTTATTGCTTTCTATTTTACTAAATTATTGGAAATAAAATTTTGCTTTTATAAATTAAAAATTCATTCTGCCATGTGGTAACTTGTGTTTTTCCAGTTTTTTTAAAGATGAAAGCTTTTCTCCTTAATTATGACAATCTGTCTTGTAGAAGAAATAATTGCTTTGCATTAAGGTGACTTGCTTATTCTGTGTTATTATTGCCAAGCAACCTCATCTTAAATCCCAAAGTTCTAACTTCTTTTAATAGACATAGAGGTATTATCTAAGTTCCAAGAATTTATATTAAGCTCTTACAAAGTGTATTATGAATGTAGCCCACACAAATACTGAAACATAACTCTGGGACAGCTGCACTAGACCCAAGCTGGTTTCAGTTACCATTACTCTTTGAATATAGCAAATATCCAGAAGTTAAAAAAAAAAAAAAAAAAAAACCTCTGAGAAACCAAGATATGAGTTGGCATTGGATTAATCCCACACTGGTATTTGTGATCATCAAAAAACTGGAGCCACAGCCTGTGGCCTAAACCAGATAGCAGCATGAACTTTCTTCCTCTCTGCCAAGTATTATTTCATGTGTATTTTTAAAATCATCACTACACCTAGAACCAACAGGTTTGCTATCCTTTATCATTTGAATTAGGTTTTAGGGGAGAAAAAACCTTGGTTTGTTTTTGAGTTAGACCTTAGAAAGCCACTCCTGTGGCCCTGAAGAAATAAGAACCAGGTAAACGTCAGCTTTGAAAACCTGAAAGATAGTCATTCTTAATATACACAGTTTACTTCATTATTGCCATGTGGACACATCACTTGCCTAGTCCCCGACTCTTCTTCTGTTGCTTTCTTCTTGTCACCATGCACTAGGTGGTTTTGGCAGTGTTAGGTCACCTGTTGCAAAGGCCAAAATTATCCCAAAATAGAAGCAAAGTAGCAGCATAGGCCAAGGAAGGCCTTAAAGAGAAGCATATGCATTAACATAACAAGATTTTGGAAAGTAGATGAGAGGGATATCTTCAGGCCAAAGAGAGGAAGAATCCAGTTTGGTTAAATAAAGTGGCTAAAAAGATTCTGGCTAGTTCTGAATACATTTTATATCCATACTTTTTCTAAGAGAAGAGTTTATCCATTAGCAACCTACATCTGGGCACAGCCACCTTTAAAACTATAATTGCTACCTTTCCCATTAGTAAATATTATGAATTGAATTGTTGTTCCTGCCCCTCCAAAATTCATATGTTGAAGCCCTAACCCTCAGTACCTCAGAATGTGACCTTATTTGGAAATATGGTCATTGCAAGTGCAATTAGTTAAGATGAGGTCATAGTGGAGTAGAGTGGGCCCTAATCCAATACAACTGGTGTCCTTATGAAAGGGGAAAATCCTGACACAGATATGCACAGGGAGAAGAATACAATGTGAACACCAAAGCAGGGATCAGGGTAATGAATCTACAAGTCACGAAGGCCAACGATTGCCAGCAAACCACTAGAAAGTTAGGTGAGTAGCATGGAACAGATTCTCTCTCACGGCCCTCAGAAGAAACCAATCCTGCCCATACCTTGATCTTGGACTTCCAGCCTCCAGAACCATGATACAATAAATTTCTGTTGTTTAAGCTGTCCAGTTTGGTACTTTGTTACAGCACCCCTAGCAGACTAATGCAGTAGAGCCCCCATCAGATCATCAGTCGGCATATCTACATGTCTACAACAGCATCATTCTAGGTCACAGGGCATCCCCCCCACCCCAGGTTCATTCCTTCTGCAGACCACTCTAGAGAAAACTCTGGCCTACCATATATAGATTGGTGTTCCTGTATATGGTACTGGTTAGTTCACTTTTTCATTCCTGTGTTAAAGAAGGTATTTCCCAACTTGAAATTTTTCACTTCTTTTTAGTTTCCAAACTAAAGTTTTTTAGTAAATAAAAATGCATACATTATTTCCTTATCCCTCATTGGATTAGAATGAAGTAGTATCTTTTTGAAAAGGTATTAGTTTCAAAATACAAGTAACCAGAATACTCATTGAATGCTTTTATAATCAGGATATACACAATTACCTCTAGTATATGGTCTCAATTCCTATTTCATTATTTTTCTCCTGATGGTAAATATGCAAAACTCTTCTATATTTGAAGACTTTTGTTTCACCAAGTCAAAAATCCCTCAAATATGAATCCTTCAAATTCTCTTTTAAAAAGTAAAATTAAAGCAGTAAAATAATCCTAACAAAAGGATAATAGTCAAGGTGTGAGAGAAAAGGGTTTGGAGATTTTCAGCTACAATCAAATCCATGAGACGTGAATAAACTGGAAAAAATCGTAGATATAATAAGGCTAAGACATAGCTAATGTTTCCTATATTGAGAGTGGTGTTTTAGTGAAATCAATTATTCAATTATTCCATTACAACATTGTATAAATTAGGTAGTACTATTATTTTCACCATTTTATAAATGTAGAAACTGAGACACCAAGAAATTCTGTGAATGCCCAAGGTCACAGAGCTAGTCATTGATGGAGTAGAAGTGACCCCCAGGCAGCCTGACTCCACAGTTCACACGCTAACCCCTTGGTGACACAACTTCTCAACATTGTGGTTCATCGCCAATATTCATAAGTGAAATAATATTAAATTTCAGTTATAGGATAATGAAAAGAAATATTTAAGTCCTTAAGGCCCCCGAATTAACTCTAGGTTAAGAAGCCCTGGTGTAGATAGACTTTAGAAGGCAAGTATCATGTCAATCTTACTATTAAGTAGCTAGTACAAACCCTCAAACATACATGCACAATAGAAAAGACAGATTTATGCCGCATTCCATCAGGTCGAAAGCCATGATCCATGACTTGGCTCCCACAAAGCCCCAGTAACCCTGCCTCTTTTGGTATCCAAGGCCATCCCACAGTCCTTGGGAACAAGGTCAGACATTAGACAGATACACAGAATATCCTTGAAAAGTAAAAATAATGTATTATCAGAAACATTTAACCTGAAAAAGTCCAGAAATTTGGAAGATAAAAGTTCGGCAGTAGAAAATGACTTGCCAACACAGTGTGAACTATGTGGTTTGCCAGATGTTAATTGCAATTGGCACTTCTGAGGCTGATGTGAGATGTGTTGTCCTTCATCTCCAAAGAGCTGTTTCTGACCTACTTTCTTCCTGACCACCCCATTTGGAAAAAGGAGGAAAAACCTTTGAATTTGATTCTAAGTATTTTACTGAGCTATTTTAATTAAAATATTTTGAAGGATAATGTGCTTTCATAAAACTTGAAATAGCAGTTTTCCTTAGAGCTCACACTTTATGTCAGCGAGCAATTATGGCCTAGATTGAACACATTTGGACCTGACTCATTTTTCTATTAATATAGTAATAATCCCTCATGAATATTCATAATTCCTTCATTCGTACTGTATTTACACATCTTCTTCAGATGAAATACCTTAAAATTTCCATTTTATCATGGAAAAAGTAGGCATAGCAAATTTCAAACAAGTAACTTACATTTTTACCAAAATAGGGTTAGTTTTCTTCATTGATTTTGGTATAGACATACTTATTCTCACATGAAACTCAAGTTGATTCAGGCCCCATCCTTGAAGGCTAACATATCAAATTCTTTTTCCACACCCACATCATAAGGTCTCTCTACCCCCTTGTAAAAGCAGTTGTTAGTCAATTCTTAGCTGTTTTAAATGTTCTAAACTTCCATTCATTTGTTCAACAAATATTTAGAGAGCCTCCTATATGATAGGTGATGAATTACACCTGGCAATGCAATGATACAAAAGAAGTGTCTTGGGGCACACCCAAGATGGCCGAATAGGAACAGCTCCAGCCTTCAGCTCCCAGTGTGAGTGATACAGAAGACGGGTGATTTCTGCATTTTCAACTGAGGTACCGGGTTCATCTCACTGGGGCGTGTCGGACAGTTGGCACTGGTCCGCGGGTGCAGCCCGACCAGTGAGAGCCGAAGCAGGGCAAGGCATCACCTCACCTGGGAAGCCCAAGGGGGAAGGGAATTCCTTTTCCTAGCCAAAGGAAATTGAGACACACAATACCTGGAAAATCAGGTAACTCCCACCCTAATACTGTGCTTTACCAAGTGTCTTAGCAAACGGCACACCAGGAGATTATATCGATACCACATCTGGCCCAGAGGGTCCCACGCCCAGGGAGCCTCCCTCATTGCTAGCACAGCAGTCTGAGATCTAACTGCAAGGCGGCAGTGAGGGTGGGGGCCCCGCCATTGCTGAGACTTAAATAGGTAAAGAAAGCTGCCGGGAAGCTCGAATTGGGTGGATGCCACCACAGTTCAAGGACGCCGGCCTGCCTCTGTATACTCCTCCTCTGGTGACAGGGCATAGCTAAACAAAAAGCAGCAGAAACCTCAACAGAGGTAAATGCCCCTGTCTGACAGATTTGAAGAGAGCAGTGGATCTCCCAGCATGGAGGTTAAGATCTGAGAACGGACAGACTGCCTGCTCAAGTGGGTCCCTGACCCCTGAGTAGCCTAACTGGGAGACATCCCCCACTAGGGGCAGACTGACACCTCACACCTCACACAGGGGTACACCCCTGAGACGAAGCTTCCAGAGCAAGAATCAGACAGCAACACTCGCTGTTCAGCAATATTCTATCTTCTGCAGCTCCACTGCTGATACCCAGGCAAACAGGGTCTGGAGTGGACCTCAAGCAAACTCCAACAGACCTGCAGCTGAGGGTCCTGACTGTTAGAAGGAAAACTAACAAACAGAAAGGACACCCACACCAAAACTCCATCAGTACATCACCATCATCAAAGACCAAAGGCAGATAAAACCAAAAAGATGGGGGGAAAGCAGTGCAGAAAAGCTGGAAATTCGAAAAATCACAGCGCATCTCCCCCTCCAAAGGAACACAGCTCATCACCAGCAATGGAAAAAAAGCTGGACGGGATGACTTTGATGCGTTGAGAGAGAAGAAGGCTTCAGTTGATCAAACTTCTCAGAGCTAAAGGAGGAACTACGTAACCAGCGCAAAGAAACTAAAAACCTTGAAAAAAGAATGGATGAATGGATAACTAGAATAATCAATGCAGAGAAGACCTTAAAAGAAGGATAGAGATGAAACCATAACATGAGAACTACGTGACAAATGCACAAGCTTCAGTAACTGACTCGATCAACTGGAAGAAAGAGTATCAGTGATTGAAGATCAAATGAATGAAATGAAGCGAGAAGAGAAGTGTAGAGAAAAAAGAGTAAAAAGTAATGAACAAAGCCTCCAAGAAATACGGGATTATGGGAAAAGACCAAATCTACGTCTGATTGGTGTGCCTGAAAGTGACAGGGAAAATGGAACCAACTTGGAAAACACTCTGCTGGATATTATCCAGGAGAACTTCCCCAACCTAGTAAGGCAGGCCAACATTCAAATTCAGGAAATACAGAGAATGCCACAAAGATACTCCTCGAGAAGAGCAACTCCAAGACATAATTGTCAGATTCACCAAGTTGAAATGAAGGAAAAATGTTAAGGGCAGCCAGAGAGAAAGGTCGGGTTACCCACAAAGGGAAGCCCATCAGACTAACAGCAGATCTCTCGGCAGCAGAAACTCTACAAGCCAGAAGAGAGTGGGGGCCAATATTCAACATTCTTAAGAAAAAATTTTCAACCCAAAATTTCATATCAAGCCAAACTAAGTTTATAAGTGAAGGAGAAATAAAATCCTTTACAGACAAGCAAATGCTTAGAGATTTTGTCACCACCAGGCCTGCCCTACAAGAGATCCTGAAGGAGGCACTAAACATGGAAAGAAACAACAGGTACCAGCCATTGCAAAAACATGTCAAAATGTAAAGTCCATCAATGCTAGGAAGAAACTGCATCAACCAGCGAGCAAAATAACCAACTAACATCATAATGACAGGATCAAGTTCACATGTAACAATATTAACCTTAAATGTAAATGGACGAAATGGTCCAATTAAAAGACACAGACTGGCAAATTGGATAAAGAGTCAAGACCATCAGTTTGCTATATTCAGGAGACCCATCTCACATGCAGAGACACACATAGGCTCAAAATAAAAGGATGGAGGAAGATCTACCAAGCAAATGGAAAACAAAAAAAAGCAGGGGTTGCAATCCTAGTCTCTGATAAAACAGACTTTAAACCATCAAAGATCAAAAGAGACAAAGAAGGCCATTACATATGGTAAAGGGATCAATTCATCAGGAAGAGCTAACTATCCTAAATATATATGCACCCAATACAGGAGCACCCAGATTCATAAAGCAAGTCCTGAGAGCTTACAAAGAGACTTAGACTCCCATACAATAATAATGGGAGACTTTAACACCCCACTGTCAACATTAGACAGATCAACAAGACAGAAAGTTAACAAGGATATCCAGGAATTGAACTCAACTCTGCACCAAGCAACCTAATAGACATCTACAGAACTCTCCACCCCAAATCAACAGAATATACATTCTTCTCAGCACCACATCGCACTTATTCCAAATTGACCACATAGTTGGAGTAAAGCACTCCTCAGCAAATGTAAAAGAACAGAAATTATAACAAACTCTCTCAGACCACAGTGCAATCAAACTAGAACTCAGGATTAAGAAACACAATCAAACCACCAACTACATGGAAACTGAACAACCTGCTCCTGAATGACTACTGGGTACATAACGAAATGAAGGCAGAAATAAAGATGTTCTTTGAACCAATGAGAACAAAGACACAACATACCAGAATCTCTGGACACATTTAAAGCAGTGTGTAGAGGGAAATTTATAGCACTAAATGCCCACAAGAGAAAGCAGGAAAGATCTAACACTGACACCCTAACATCACAATTAAAGAACAGAGAAGCAAGAGCAAATACATTCAAAAGCTAGCAGAAGGCAAGAAATAACTAAGATCAGAGCAGAGCAGACTGAAGGAGATAGAGACAAAAAAACCCTCCAAAAAATCAATGAATCCAGGAGCTGGTTTTTGAAAAGATCAACAAAATTGATAGACCACTAGCAAGACTAATAAAGAAGAAAAGAGAGAAGAATCAAATAGACACAATAAAAAATGGAAATGGGATATCACCACCGACCCCACAGAAATACAAACTACCATCAGAGAATACTATAAACACCTCTATGCAAATAAACTAGAAAATCTAGAAGAAATGGATAAATTCCTGGACACATACACCTCCCAAGACTAAACCAGGAAGAAGTTGAAACTCTGAATAGACCAATAAAGGCTCTGAAATTGAGGCAATAATTAATAGCCTACCAACCAAAAAAAGTCCAGGACCAGACGAATTCACAGCCGAATTCTACCAGAGGTACAAGGAGGAGTTGGTACCATTCCTTCTGAAACTATTCCAATCAATAGAAAAAGAGGGAATCCTCCCCAACTCATTTTACGAGGCCAAAGTCATCCTGATACCAAAGCCTGACAGAGGTACAACAAACAAAGAGAATTTTAGACCAATATCCCTGATGAACATCCATGCAAAAATCCTCAGTAAAATACTGGCAAACCGAATCCAGCAGCACATCAAAAAGTTTATCCACCATGATCAAGTTGGCTTTATCCCTGGGATGCAAGGCTGGTTCAACATACACAAATCAATAAACGTAATCCAGCATATAAACAGAACCAAAGACAAAAGCCACATGATTAACTTAATAGATGCAGAAAAGGCCTTTGACAAAATTCAACAGCCCTTTATGCTAAAAACTCTCAATAAATTCAGTATTGATGGAATGTATCTCAAAATAATAAGAGCTATTTATGACAGACCCACAGCCAATATCATACTGAATGGGAAAAACTGGAAGCATTCCCTTTGAAAACTGGCACAAGACAGGGATGCCCTCTCTCACCACTCCTATTCAACATAGTGTTGGAAGTTCTGGCTAGGGCAATCAGGCAAGAGAAAGAAATAAAGGGTATTCAGTTAGAAAAGAAGAAGTCAATTGTCCCTGTTTGCAGATGACATGATGTATATTTAGAAAACCCATTGTCTCAGCCAAAAATCTCCTTAAGCTGATAAGCAACTTCAGCAAAGTCTCAGGATACAAAATCAATGTGCAAAGATCACAAGCATTCTTATACACCAGTAACAGACAAACAGAGAGCCAAATCATGAGTGAACTCCCATTCACAATAGCTTCAAAGAGAATAAAATACCTAGGAATCAACTTACAAGGGATGTAAAGGACCTCTTCAAGGAGAACTACAAACCACTGCTCAGTGAAATAAAAGAGGACACAAACAAATGGAAGCATTCCATGCTCATGGATAGAAAGAATCAATACCTGAAAATGGCCATACTGCCCAAGGTAATTTATAGATTCAATGCCATCCCCATTAAGCTACCATGACTTCTTCACAGAATTGGAAAAAACTGCTTTAAAGTTCATATGGAACCAAAAAAAGAGCCCACATTGCCAAGACAATCCTAAGTCAAAAGAACAAAGCTGGAGGCATCACTACCTGACCTTAAACTATACTACAAGGCTACAGTACCAAACAGCATGGTACTGGTACCAAAACAGAGATATAGACCAATGGAACAGAACAGAGCCTCAGAAATAATACCACACATCTACAACCATCTTATCTTTGACAAACCTGACAAAAACAAGAATGGGGAAAGGATTCCCTGTTTAATAAATGGTGCTGGGAAAACTGGCTAGCCATATGTAGAAATCTGAAACTGGATCCCTTCCTTACACCTTGTACAAATCAATTCAAGATGGAGTAAAGACTTAAATGTTAGACCTAAAACCATAAAAACCCTAGAAGAAAACCTAGGTAATAACATTCAGGACATAGGCATGGGCAAGGACTTCAGGTCTAAAACACCAAAAGCAACGGCAACAAAAGCCAAAATTGACAAATGGGATCTCATTAAACTAAAGAGCTTCTGCACAGCAAAAGAAACTACCATCAGAGTGAACAGGCAACCTACAGAATGGGAGAAAATTTTTGCAATCTCCTCATCTGACAGGGCTAATATCCAGAATCTACAAAGAGCTCAACAAATTTACAAGAAAAAACAACCCCATCAAAAGTGGGCAAAGGATATGAACAGACACTTCTCAAAAGAAGACATTCACACAGCCAACAGACACATGAAAAAATGCTCTCATCACTGGCCATCAGAAAATGCAAATCAAAACCACAATGAGATACCATCTCACACCAGTTAGAATGATGATCATTAAAAAGTCAGGAAACAACAGGTGCTGGAGAGGATGTGGAGAAATAGGAACACTTTTACACTGTTGGTGGACTGTAAACTAGTTCAACCATTGTGGAAACAGTGTGGCGATTCCTCAAGGATCTAGAACTAGAAATACCATTTGACCCAGCCATCCCATTACTGGGTATATACCCAAAGGATTATAACTCATGCTGCTATAAAGACACATGCACACGTATGTTCATTGCAGCACTATTCACAATAGCAAAGACTTGGAATCAACCCAAATGTCCATCAATGACAGACTGGATTAAGAAAATGTGGCACATATGCACCATGGAATACTATGCAGCCATAACAAAGGATGAGTTCATGTCCTTTGTAGGGACATGGATGCAGCTGGAAACCATCATTCTCAGCAAACTATCACAAGAACAGAAAACCAAATACCTCATGTTCTCACTCATAGGTGCGAATTGAACAATGAGATCACTTGGACACAGGAAGGGGATCATCACACACCGGGTCCTATTGTGGGGAGGTGGGGGGAGGGATAGCATTAGGAGATATACCTAATGTAAATGATGAGTTAATGGGTGCAGCACACCAACATGGCACATGTATACATATGTAACAAACCTGCACGTTGCGCACATGTACCCTAGAACTTAAAGTATAATTTTTAAAAAGTATAAAAAATAAATATGTTATTTCATTGCAAACTTATTCTTAGAATTGTACAAAGTCGGTCTTATTTGTTTCACTTTATAGATGAAGAAAATTAAGTTCAAAAAGTTATTACTAATACTGTTATACTAATGCTACTGTTATGACTGCTGGTCAATTTTATTGAGCAATTGCTATGCACTAGGCACATGCTCTGTATTTCTCTATCTCATTTAATCCTGGCAACAACACAATGAAGTATTCACCAGAACATATACCTAGTGACCTGAGATTCATACCCAATTGCGTATACTTCGAAGTCCAACTCTTTCTATTGCACCTACAACGTCATCTGCCACCAATCATCTTGAAAATGGTAGAATAATGATACCAATGAAGAGTAACTGAAGAATAAAAGTGAACTTGATTTTTCTTTCATTTCTAAATTTGCTATAGATTTCTTTGGGGGCGGGGTGTTGTAATATATGTGTCACTAATTTTCATCCTCCTTTTTGAGGAGATAAAATTTTAGGGACTTACATGTGTTGCAGTGTTTATTTTCATCCCATTCATTAAACTAAGAACCCTTGGTTCACTCAATAATAATCCCTGGGGTTGATCCTTAATCTATTCCCAACCTGGGACTTCCTGCCAATCCAATGCTTAACAAACATTGACCAGTCTGATTGTTTTCCTTAAAAGCTTGTCCAAAATCAAATCAGAAATATTTTTTTACCCCCAAATCAAGACAATAGAGTTCATTAATCAGAGTTATCTAGTTACTGGATTTGTGAAGTAAAAGGTACTCCTGGCCCAGCCACGTGTTCTCTCTTAGGCATATTTGTTCATTCCTCTTGCAGATTTTGTAGATCAATGCATATTAGAAAAACTGTTATTCTGAATGTGAAAAAAACTAGACCACCTTGAGGCCAGCCTCAGTGTGGTGGTACATTTAAAAGATAAATGTAGGCCAGGTGCCGTGGCTCATGCCTGTAATTCCAGCACTTTGGGAGACTGAGGTGGGAGGATAGCTTGAGCTCAGGAGTTTAAGTCCAGCCTGAGCAACATGGCAAGACGTTGTCTCTACTAAAGAAAAAAAAATAGCTTGACTTGGTGGTGCATGCCTGTAGTCCCAGCTACTCCAGAGGCTGAGGCGGGAGGGCTGCTTGAGCTTAGAAGGTGCAAGCTGCAGTGAGCTATGATCGTGCCACTGTACTCCAGCCTGGGCAATAGAGCAAGATCTTGTCTCAAAAAGAAAAAGAAAAACCTATTATAGTTCCAAAGCCTTCAAGAGTGATGCAGATATTTATTCAATACTCAGCTAGCTTTTCTTTTCTTTCTCTTTCCTTTTTCATTTATTTCCAGCCACTTGCTCTAACAAGTATGCATTCTACCTATTCTCTTGATCACAACAATACAGTATCAACTATCAGAGGGGGGACTGGAGGGCAGGATATGCAGGAGACAGAACTTGTGCATTTATGATTGTTATGTGCATGGGACCTGAGTACTGTTAGTTTTTGTTTTTATTAATTGTAGACGATTTTAATGTGCAGTCCAAGTTAAAAACCTCTGCTTTAAGAGATATATAGTTGGATTCTTCTGTTTCATCTCTTCAAGGATGTGGCAATTTTCCTTTTTGTCTTTCCTGCCTCTTACTGTTTTGTTTTTCATATTCACTTTCCAACCTTTCACTTTTCCATTCTCATTTGTTCCCTTACACCTACTTTCTTTCTAATCAACAGTTGGGATGAGAATTCAAGTACAAGTTGTTCCTTTGTGAGGTGATCCTAGGAGATTCCAGTAGCGGAGTGGGGAAGCGAGAAAGGGCAGGGAAGGCAGTTAATAAGAATGTGTTATCAAGGGTGCCTACTCTGGGCAATGAGAGCTTTGTCTGGTTTGAAAGATAAAACACATACCTCAGAGTTATCCCATCCAGGGGGCACAGGAGCTGGGAGATTTATCTAACAGTTCCTGCCAGACATTGGTTGAGGACTGTTCCCAGGAGCCCTTAATCCTCTACCCCTTCTAGCCTGTTGTGTGCGCAGGGAGAGTGTGGGTGGTAGCAGCCAAAAAGAGCTCTCAAGCCAAGGGCTATAGGTGCCGATAGTTGGAAGTCCAGTCAGTACACAGCAGAGGTAAGCTACATTATACTCTTGTTCTCAACCACTAGTAAACAGATTCAGGTTCAGCACCTTTACCGCTACTCTGTTCTCCCTCAGCTTTTTCCAATTTTTTCATTATCTTATTTCACACCATGCTGCCTCATACTTCATCTTTCCTCAATTGCTCTTTCTAGCACTCTCCTTTTATATTTAAGGCCACGATCCCCTCCCTCCTGGACAAGTCTGCATAAGGCACTGGTGGTTAATTAGGGTAACAGTAAAGAATGAGTGAATGGGCATGATCCACATTGCTGCCAGATCTAAACCCCAGTGTGTTTCCAAAACATATATCTGAGGGAAATTCTCCATTGAAATGAAACTTTTTTTCATTGCAGTCTTGTCCTATAATTTTGCCTGTGGCATTTGACCTCCTGATTTAATCAACTCATTAGCAATTTAACATCATACTTTTCCTCCCTGGGATGTCATTTCAATTAAGCTGTGAGTGCAAAAAACACACTTAAACTCAAAGTTCTTTTTCTTTTCTCTTACTCAATAACAATCAACACGGAAGACTTCGGCGACTAAATGTATGGGGTTTTTTCCTCACCAGCAAGCAAGCAATCAATCAATTCTGCAGCAGACACCAGTTTTGTGTTCTCTAATTCAATTCTGACATTACTGGAGATAGCATCAGATCCCACAGGTTGAGGGATCAGTCTCACAAAACTACTCCCACTTCTGATGCCAGTTGCAAGCTCCAGTTTGTTTTACCTGTGCTTCTGACTGATTGGTAATAAATCGGGAATCCCATGATCCTCTTACTGGGTTCAATTAATTTGCTAGAGCAGGTCACAGAATTCAAGGAAGCACTTAGTTATGTTTACCAGTTTATCATAAAGGATTTACAAAGGATACAGATGAAGAGATACATGTGGCAACACATGTGAGAAGGGGTGTAGAGCTTCTATGCCCTTCCAAGTGGGTCACCCTCCAGAAACCTCCACATGTTCACCTCCCTGAGGTCATGGAGTGGGGCTGAAAGCCCCAAACCTCTAAACATGCCTTGGTTTCATTGAAACCTTTCTTTAATACTCTAGGAAGATTCATTGTAAGTTCCCTAGTACTTACACAGCCTTCAGTTACTGCCTCTACTACAACGCCAGTCAGTTTATAGTCTGGTTAGGTTTATCTGTCTTCCTTACTATGAGACCCTCAGGGATCCAGACACCTTTTTTTTTTTTTTTTTTTAAATTATACTTTAAGTTCTAGGGTACATGTGCACAATGTGCAGTTTTGTTACATATGTATACATGTGCCATGTTGGTGTGCTGCACCCATTAACTCATCATTTACATTAGGTATATCTCCTAATGCTATCCCTCCCCCCACCTCCCCACAATAGGACCCGGTGTGTGATGATCCCCTTCCTGTGTCCAAGTGATCTCATTGTTCAATTCGCACCTATGAGTGAGAACATGAGGTATTTGGTTTTCTGTTCTTGTGATAGTTTGCTGAGAATGATGGTTTCCAGCTGCATCCATGTCCCTACAAAGGACATGAATCATCCTTTGTTATGGCTGCATAGTATTCCAGGTGCATATGTGCCACATTTTCTTAATCCAGTCTGTCATTGATGGACATTTGGGTTGATTCCAAGTCTTTGCTATTGTGAATAGTGCTGCAATGAACATACGTGTGCATGTGTCTTTATAGCAGCATGATTTATAATCCTTTGGGTATATACCCAGTAATGGGATGGCTGGGTCAAATGGTATTTCTAGTTCTAGATCCTTGAGGAATCGCCACACTGTCTTCCACAATGGTTGAACTAGTTTACAGTCCCACCAACAGTGTAAAAGTGTTCCTATTTCTCCACATCCTCTCCAGCACCTGTTGTTTCCTGACTTTTTAATGATCATCATTCTAACTGGTGTGAGATGGTATCTCATTGTGGTTTTGATTTGCATTTTTCTGATGGCCAGTGATGATGAGCATTTTTTCATGTGTCTGTTGGCTGTGTGAATGTCTTCTTTTGAGAAGTGTCTGTTCATATCCTTTGCCCACTTTTTGATGGGGTTGTTTTTTTCTTGTAAATTTGTTTGAGCTCTTTGTAGATTCTGGATATTAGCCCTGTCAGATGAGGAGATTGCAAAAATTTTCTCCCATTCTGTAGGTTGCCTGTTCACTCTGATGGTAGTTTCTTTTGCTGTGCAGAAGCTCTTTAGTTTAATGAGATCCCATTTGTCAATTTTGGCTTTTGTTGCCGTTGCTTTGGTGTTTTAGACCTGAAGTCCTTGCCCATGCCTATGTCCTGAATGTATTACCTAGGTTTTTTCTAGGGTTTTTATGGTTTTAGGTCTAACATTTAAGTCTTTACTCCATCTTGAATTGATTTTTGTACAAGGTGTAAGGAAGGGATCCAGTTTCAGATTTCTACATATGGCTAGCCAGTTTTCCCAGCACCATTTATTAAACAGGGAATCCTTTCCCCGTTTCTTGTTTTTGTCAGGTTTGTCAAAGATAAGATGGTTGTAGATGTGTGGTATTATTTCTGAGGGCTCTGTTCTGTTCCATTGGTCTATATCTCTGTTTTGGTACCAGTACCATGCTGTTTTGGTTACTGTAGCCTTGTAGTATAGTTTAAGGTCAGGTAACGTGATGCCTCCAGCTTTGTTCTTTTGACTTAGGATTGTCTTGGCAATGTGGGCTCTTTTTTGGTTCCATATGAACTTTAAAGCAGTTTTTTCCAATTCTGTGAAGAAAGTCATTGGTAGCTTAATGGGGATGGCATTGAATCTATAAATTACCTTGGGCAGTATGGCCATTTTCAAGGTATTGATTCTTTCTATCCATGAGCATGGAATGTTCTTCTATTTGTTTGTGTCCTCTTATTTCGTTGAGCAGTGGTTTGTAGTTCTCCTGGAAGAGGTTCTTTACATCCCTTGTAAGTTGGATTCCTAGGTATTTTATTCTCTTTGAAGCTATTGTGAATGGGAGTTCACTCATGATTTGGCTCTCTGTTTGTTGTATTGTGTATAAGAATGCTTGTGATCTTTGCACATTGATTTTGTATCCTGAGACTTTGTTGAAGTTGCTTATCAGCTTAAGGAGATTTTGGGCTGAGACCATGGGGTTTTCTAAATATACAATTACGTCATCTGCTAACAGGGGCAATTTGACTTCCTCTTTTCCTAATTGAATACCCTTTATTTCTTTCTGTTGCGTGATTGCCCTAGCCAGAACTTCCAACACTATGTTGAATAGGAGTGGTGAGAGAGGGCATCCCTGTCTTGTGCCAGTTTTCAAAGGGAATGCTTCCAGTTTTTTCCCATTCAGTATGATATTGGCTGTGGGTCTGTCATAAAAAGCTCTTATTATTTTGAGATACGTTCCATCAATACTGAATTTATTGAGAGTTTTTAGCATGAAGGGCTGTTGAATTTTCTCAAAGGCCTTTTCTGCATCTATTAAGATAATCATGTGGCTTTTGTCTTTGGTTCTGTTTATATGCTGGATTGCGTTTATTGATTTGTATATGTTGAACCAGCCTTGCATCCCAGGGATGAAGACCACTTGATCATGGTGGATAAGCTTTTTGATGTGCTTCTGGATTCAGTTTGCCAGTATTTTACTGAGGATTTTTGCATGGATGTTCATCAGGGATATTGGTCTAAAATTCTTGTTTGTTGTACCTCTGTCAGGCTTCGGTATCAGGATGACGTTGCCTCGTAAAATGAGTAGGGGAGGATTCCCTCTTTTTCTATTGATTGGAATAGTTTCAGAAGGAATGGTACCAACTCCTCCTTGTACCTCTGGTAAAATTCGGCTGTGAATTCATCTGGTCCTGGACTTTTTTTGGTTGGTAGGCTATTAATTATTGCCTCAATTTCAGAGCCTGTTATTGGTCTATTCAGAGGTTCAACTTCTTCCTGGTTTAGTCTTGGGAGGGTGTATGTGTCTGGGAATTTATCCATTTCTTCTAGATTTTCTAGTTTATTTGCATAGAGGTGTTTATAGTATTCTCTGATGGTAGTTTGTATTTCTGTGGGGTCGGTGGTGATATCCCATTTACCATTTTTATTGTGTCTATTTGATTCTTCTCTCTTTTCTTCTTTATTAGTCTTGCTAGCGGTCTATCAATTTTATGATCTTTTCAAAAAACCAGCTCCTGGATTCATTGATTTTTTGGAGGGTTTTTTTGTGCCTCTATCTCCTTCAGTTCTGCTCTGCTCTGATCTTAGTTATTTCTTGCCTTCTGCTAGCTTTTGAATGTGTTTGCTCTTACTTCTCTGGTTCTTTTAATTGTGATGTTAGGGTGTCAGTGTTAGATCTTTCTTGCTTTCTCTTGTGGGCATTTAGTGCTATAAATTTCCCTCTACACACTGCTTTAAATGTGTCCCAGAGATTCTGGTATGTTGTGTCTTTGTTCTCATTGGTTTCAAAGAACATCTTTATTTCTGCCTTCCCTTCATTTCGTTATGTACCCAGTAGTCATTTAGGAACAGGTTGTTCAGTTTCCATGTAGTTCAGTGGTTTTGAGTGAGTTTCTTAATCCTGAGTTCTAGTTTGATTGCACTGTGGTCTGAGAGACAGTTTGTTATAATTTCTGTTCTTTTACATTTGCTGAGTTCTTTACTTCAACTATGTGGCCAATTTGGAATAAGTGTAATGTGGTGCTGAGAAGAATGCTTATTCTGTTGATTTGTGGTGGAGAGTTCTGTAGCTGTCTATTAGGTCTGCTTGGTGCAGAGTTGAGTTCAATTCCTGGATATCCTTGTTAACCTTCTGTCTTGTTGATCTGTCTAATGTTGACAGTGGAGTGTTAAAGTCTCCCATTATTATTGCGTGGGAGTCTAAGTCTCTTTGTAGGTCTCTAAGGACTTGCTTTATGAATCTGGGTGCTCCTATATTGGGTGCATATATATTTAGCATAGTTAGCTCTTCTTGTTGAATTGATCCTTTTACCATTATGTAATGGCCTTCTTTGTTTCTTTTGATCTTTGCCGGTTAAAGTCTGTTTTTTCATAGACTTGGATTGCAACCCCTGCCTTTTTTTGTTTTCCATTTGCTCAGTAGATCTTCCTCCATCCCTTTATTTTGAGCCTATATGTGTCTCTGCACGTAAGATGGGTCTCCTGAATACAGCACACTGATGGGTCTTCTGAATACAGCACACTGATGGGTCTTGACTCTTTATCCAACTTGCTAGTCTGTGTCTTTTAATGGGAGCATTTAGCCCATTTACATTTAAGGTTAATATTGTTATGTGTGAATTTGATCCTGTCATTATTATGTTAACTGGTTATTTTGCTCGTTAGTTGATGCAGTTTCTTCCTAGCATTGATGGTCTTTACATTTTGGCATGTTTTTGCAGTGGCTGCTACTGATTGTTCCTTTCCATGTTTAGTGCTTCCCTCAGGAGCTCTTGTAGGGCAGGCCTGGTGGTGACAAAATCTCTAAGCATTTGCTTGTCTGTAAAGGATTTTATTTCTCCTTCACTTATGAAGCTTAGTTTGGCTGGATATGAAATTCTGGGTTGAAAATTATTTTCTCTAAGAATGTTGAATATTGGCCCCCACTCTCTTCTGGCTTGTAGAATTTCTGCTGAGAGGTCTGCTGTTAGTCTGATGGGCTTCCCTTTGTGGGTAACCCGACCTTTCTCTCTGGCTGCCCTTAACATTTTTTCCTTCATTTCAACTTTGGTGAATCTGACAATTATGTGTCTTGGAGTTGCTCTTCTCAGGAGCATCTTTGTGGCATTCTCTGTATTTCCTGAATTTGAATGTTGGCGTGCCTTGCTAGGTTGGGGAAGTTCTCCTGGATAATATCCTGCAGAGTGTTTCCCAACTGGTTCCATTCTCCCCATCACTTTCAGGCACACCAATCAGGCGTAGATTTGGTCCTGACTGTTAGAAGAAAAACTAACAAACAGAAAGGACATCCACACCAAAATCCCATCTGTACGTCACCATCATCAATGACCAAAGGTAGATAAAAGCACAAAGATGGGGAAAAAACAGAGCAGAAATGCTGAAAATTCTAAAAATCAGAGCGCCTCTCCCCCTCCAAAGGAACGCAGCTCCTCGCAGCAACAGAACAAAGCTGGCGGAGAATGACTTTGACAAGTTGAGAGAAGAAGGCTTCAGATGATCAAACTTCCCCGAGCTAAAGGAAGAAGTTCAAACCCATTGCAAAGAAGCTTAAAATGTTGAAAAAAGATTAGACGAATGGCTAACTAGAATAACCAGTGTAGGGAGGTCCTTAAATGACCCGATGGAGCTGAAAACCATGACATGAGAACTACGTGACAAATGCACAAGCTTCAGTAGCCGATTCGATCAACTGGAAGAAAAGGTATCAGTGATTGAAGATCAAATGAATGAAATGAAGCGAGAAGACAAGTTTAGAGAAAAAAGAGTAAAAGGAAACGAACAAAGCCTCCAATAAATATGGGACTATGTGAAATAACTTATTTAAAATGCCTAGATCAGCGTCTGGTTCAAAGTAGGCATTCAATTAATGTAGCAGCTATTGTTATTGTCTTGTTTTTGTTTGTCCAGGACCTCAGGACCTTTCCTCACTGGTCCTTGTCCCCATTCACTGGACATTTCTTCAAAACCCCTGGAAGTCAGTTTTGTGGCAGTGACCCATAGTTATCTCTCCACCATGGTGCACACAACATGCAATTACAAATGTCTATTATCTTCATTAAAACAATAGTTAGGAAAGCAAAGCTGGTTTGGGTTGGTTGTTATTCTAAGTTTTCCTCCCCTGATTCCTTTGGCATTCTTTCCTGCACCGGCACTTTTTAAGTGCTACCAACCTCCTTTTAGTCACTGTTTAAATACAAGTATTTTTTATCTGAGGGAAGGAAGCTGAATTATTGCATAAGACAGTCCTCAGGGCAGTTGCATATGAAGACCTCTACTCCAGGCAGATTGTGATATAGTGAAATCTCCATTCTGAACAGCCTTGTGTAATTTTTTACTTGGACAATGGAAGGAGCAGCCCAAAGAACAGATAAAATGGGAGAGAACCAAAATCCTACTCTTATGAAACACAGGATAAGCCAAGTGGTATCAAGCGGACAATGAGAAATGAAGGCTGCTTCTTGTTTGGTAACTTATTTATAAGCCTCAAGTAATCTCCATTTTGTTGAAAGGACCTTTAATCTTTGAAATAGGTCGAATCCAAGCTTTGATTAAACACCTTTATTGTGAATTTCTGAAGCATCTGAATTTACAAAATGTGGCTCCTGAGAAAGTGAACTGTGCAGAGAATCTGGCTCATGATGACAAACTCAAGCACAGAAGGAACAATCATCTCCTGTTCCACTCAGGTTGCTGAGGTTGCTTTTTCATTTCTTTTCAATTTCCTTTTGATTTAATGTTAATTGTTTCAAATAAGCAGTGAATATAGACTAAATATGGTCTAAATTTTTATTAACTATTAAATCCTATAGGACTAGCATTTCCATTTTCCATTTCCTCTCCTCTGTCCCAATTCAACAAAATTATGAAATAAAATTCAGACTGATTCAATCAGCTTATTTTTTCAAAAACATATTAATTTTTTGAATAGCAAATTAATAGATGTTCATTGTAAAAGATATGCAGAAATTTCACAAGGTCAAAGGAGAGAAAAAAGTCACATGTAAACCCACCAGAGAAATAAACACTATTAACATGTTGATGAATATGCACTTGTACTTTTCCATGCATTTATGTTTATTTCATCAGAATCATAGTACACATATTGCTTTTGTGATCACACTTTAAAGTCATTCAAGATCTCTCTCAGCATGATTTTAAATGACTGTGTAGTATTCCATCAGATAGATAATTTAGGTAGCCAATCCCAAATTGTTGAACATTTGGGTTGTTTCTAGGTATTTTTGTTATTTTGACACATCAGGAACATTCCTGTACATATATCTTGGGCACATCCATGAATATTTCTCTAAGATAAATTCCCAAGAGCAAAGTTTCTGTTCAAATGGCATGCTCATTTTAAGAGTGTTTTAAGGCTATTTTTAACTTTGTAGAGCCTACCACAATTGCAACTAAATGACTATTCTTGTAATTATTTTTCCAGTGACTGACTTTCCAAGTACTTAGTAAATTCCAACAGTTTGGCTCCCAATCTACATCTCCCTCACTGTCTTTCATGCCTGAAAAAAGTGTAAAAATCTTTTGCCAAGAACATGTGTCTATGTTTTTAGCTTGGGAAACATGGTAGCCATAACCATATGCCATGAAAGCAAAATATTCAGTAAAGTTTCAGATATTTGCACACCTAACACTGAGTTGTTCCTTATATCCAGTAACTTCTAGAAGGGCAAGCATCTCATATCTGCTTACACCTGTGTCTGCAGATACAGTATAGCAGCTGGCACACAGTAGAAGCTCAAAAAACATTTCCTGAATGAATAAATGAATGAATGGTCACCTGGTAAGGGGTATATCAATTTACATTCCCACCAATAATGAGAGGAGCTTCTCTTTTACAACCTCAGTCAGCTTTTAGGTAAAAATTCTACATATCCCACAAGTGCTCAGTTGTTTAAGAAAATATATTTTAATAGCTTAAGCAGATAAAACTATCTGAAGGAGTCACTCAGTCACACCAAATTTAAAAGCATATGATGTTTATTTACCCACATCATATGTAATATGATGGTCATTCTAGAGGAACAGCTCATTCTAAGAGAAATATGATGTAAGCCACACATATAATTATAAACTTTCTAGTAGCCATACTTTAAAAAATAATAAGAACTGAATGAAATCACTTTTAAATATATTTTATTCCAATATTTCTAAAATATCACTCCAACATGTACTAAACATTGATAATAAAATTACCAATAGTTTATATTCTTCTTCTCATACTAAGTATTCAAAATCCAGTGTGTTTTACAGCACAACACAACTCAGACACAAAATTTCCATCAGAAATACTTGACCTCTATTTAGATTCACAACATTTATAGTTGTTCCATACTCAAGGGGTTCCAAATACACATACTTAATTGTTCCAAATATACTTCAAAGTTTTTCAATAACTGAATCAATAATCATTTTTTAATTCAAATGAAATAAAATTAAATCCTCAGTCACACTCATCATATTTCGAATGCTCAATAGCCACACATAGCTAGTGGCTATTATATTGAACAGTGTTGCAGAGGTCAACCCTTTAAGTAAGTGTCTTTTGTATGGTCCATTAGCATTTAATAAGTTATCACACAAATTAGTTCTTATCATCCCTGTTTTCAGATGAGAACATAGAAACTTTGAGAAATTGTCACTCATATAAGACCATATAGCTAGAGATTAGTTAAGACTCACATCTAGGCATGTGGCCCCCAGATGCTGAATCCTTTCCTCTGTCCCACTAGCTGAAAGAACAGCAAAATGAAACATCTGTGTTAGGTGTGCAAATATCTGAAACTTTCCTGGATACTTTGCTTTCATGGCATATGGTTATAGCTACCATGTTGCCCAAATTAAAAACACAGACACATGGTTTTGACAAAAGATTTTTGCACTTCTTTCAGGCGTAAAAGATAGTGAGAGAGAGATAGTCTGGAAACTAAAATGCTAGAATTTGAGGACATTTCAATAGTTTATGGCACTGATTTCTAACTTCTTTTAAGCAGCAGAACCTGTTTGTCCATGAGATCTTAGAACCCCACTATATAAAATCAACAAAGCTGGTGTACTAAATCATAGGTAAGGGCTCCCAGAGTATTGCCACTTGACATCTTCCTCTGCCAAATCCTCTCCTCACTATGGCAGCCCCTGAGGTAAAACCCCAGAACCCTAAAATGGCATGAAACCGCATTCAGAAAGGACCTCTGTTTTCAGAAAAATGAAATACATGTATTTTTCCCTATTTCAACTACTAAGTACAGCTAAACCCCCCTGGACATTATATATAAAACAATATTAGAAGACCCAGAAAGGTGGAAAGGAGAAGACGGTAGATGAACTAAGGGCCTTGGAGCCTGAAGAACAGCACAGTGGTAAATTCCTTCTTTTTTTGTTCGATTTTGTTTTTGCCACAAATGTACCAGCCTGGATGCTGGAGAAGCCAACAAACTGGAAAATCCAATGGGTGCAGACAAGAAAAGCCTGCCTTCTCTAACCAGAGGACCAGGAAAGGGACAGCCTAGAAGGACAGAAAACTTTTAGACAGTAACTGCTCTACTCCAGCTAAACACAATAGAGAATACTACAGCCCCTACCCCCATCTTCATCAGCAAATGGTGAATGGGAAACCCATACTTCCACACTTGCCAGCCTGTAACAAGACACCACAAAACCCCCTTCTCCCACCAGGGTGTTGTCAGAGAAGGCCACATGAGAACTTTCATTTCTGCTCACCCACCTCCTGGTGTCTGCAAAGACTATGTGGGGAACCTGGACTTTCATTTCCATTTGGCAGTAATGAGGCACCCCTTGCGCAACTGGAGTGGTATCAGAGGAGGCCTGATGAAGAGTTAAGACTTTCACCACCACCCAGTGGTCATGAGGCCTCCCAACCATGGTGTCAATGGAGGCTACATGGGGAGCAGTAAAGTACTCTTGTTTCTTCCAGTCACAGTTATATGGGCAGAAGCCTAGTAAGGAAGAAATTTGAATTCCCACCGCAACCCAGCAGTAATCAGAAGTCCCTCCTCCACCCCCAGGTATCACTGGAAGCCAATGGAGAGCCTGGATTTGTAGTGCCACCTGGAAGTAACAAGTTAGCACCCCTCCTTCTCTCTGCTAGAGTGATGTCAAGAGATGCTAGCTAAAACAGAAAATTTAAGTAAGACCCAGCATCTCATAACATAATAACCAAGATGTTCGCTTTTCAACCAAAAATTATTCTTCATGCCAAGAACCAGGAAAGTCTCAACTTGAACAAGAAAAGCAATCAACAGATATGATCGCTGAGATGACACAGAGTTACAATTATCTGACAAGAATTTTAAAGAAACCATTATAAAAATGCTTTAGAAGCAATATGAACATTCTTGAAATGAATAAAAATCAGAAAGTCTCAGCAGAGAAGTAGAAAATACAAAGAAAACTCAAATGAAAATTTAGAACTGAAAAATACAATAACCAAAATTGTAGAATAACGTCAAGAGATGAGCTTGACAGCAAAATGTAGAGGTTAGATGACAGATAATCAGTGAACTTGAATATAGAACAATAGAAATTACCCAATCTGAACAACAGAGAAAAGATCAACTGAAAAAAAAATGAATAGAACCTCAGAGACCTGTGGAATTGTAACAAATGATGTAACATCTGTATCATCAGTCTCAAGATGAAAGGAGAAAGAGGGTCAGGCTAAAAAAGTGTTTCAAGAAATAATGGCTAAAAAATTTCCAAATTTGGAAAAAGACATAAACATATCCAAGAAGCTATGCTAACCCCAAACAGGATAAACCCAAGGAATTTCACAGAAAGATACATTAGAGTCAAACTTCTGAAAATTAAAGACAAAGTAAAAATCTTAAAAGCAGTGAGAAAGAAATGACACCTAACCTGTAGGGGGAAAACAATTCAAATAAGAGCAGACTTCTCACAAGAAACTAAGGAGGCCAGAAAGAAGTGTCACAAGATTCTCAAGTCCCGATGAAAGAAAAAAGAAGAACCGCCAATCCAGAATTTTATATCAATGAAGATATCCTTTGAGAATAAAGGGAGATCCGGCCACTGCACTCCAGCCTGGGCGGCAGAGCGAGACTCCGCCTCAAAAAAAAAAAAAAAAGAGAATAAAGGGGAAGCAGAGACATTCTCAGATGAAGGAAAAACAAGGAATCTGTCACCAGTAGGCCTATGCCAAAATAATAGCTAGTGGAAATTCTCTAGACAGAAAGGAAATTATAAAAGAAGGAAATCTTGCAACATTAGAGAGGAAGAAATAATAATAGAATAAAAATATGGGTAAATACAATAGATCTTCCTTCTCTTCTTGAGTTTTCTAAATTATGTTTGACAGTTAAAGCAAAAATTATAACATTGACTGGTTGATATGGTTTGGCTGTGTCCCCACCCAAATCTCATCTTGAATTATAGCTCCCATGATTCCACGTGTCATAGGAGGGACCCAGCGGGAGGTAACTGAATCACAGGAGCAGGTCTTTCCCATGCTGTTCTCATGATAGTCAATAAGTCTCATGAGATCTGATGGTTTTATAAAGGGCAGTTCTCCTGCACATGCTCTCTTGCCTGCTGCCATGTAAGACGTGACTTTGCTCCTCACTCGCCCTCTGCCCGATTGTGAGGCCTCCCCAGCCATGTGGAACTGTGAGTCAATTAAAATTCTTTCCTTTATAAATTACCAGTCTTGGGTATGTCTTTATTAGCAGCATGAGAGCAGACTAGTGTAGTTCTCAATATGTAGAGAAAATATTTAAGACGATTATAAAAGGGGGAGGGTAAAGGGACACAAAGGTAAGTAAGTTTTCACATTTCACTTGGACTGATAAAAAATGTTGACACTAGATCTAGTAAGTTATATATGCAATATAGTAAAGTTATTCAAAGAGGTATACTCCATAACACAATAAATCAAATAAACACAAATTATAAAATACAAAAATAAATCAAAATGGAATTCTAAAGAATGTTCACGTAACCTACGGGGGGAAAAACAGGAGAAAAAAACAGAGAAATGAAAAACAGAGAGAACAAACAGAAAATAAAAAATAAACTGGCAGACTCAAGCCATAGCATATCAATAATTACATTAAATGTCAAAAGTCTAAATACACCAAGTTAGAAATTGGCAAAATGAATTTTTAAAAAATGTAACCTAACTATATACTGTCTACAAGAAAATTCACTTCAAATCTAATCATACAGGTAAGCTAAAAGTAAAAGGATGAAAAAGATATACCATGCAAACATTAATCAAAAGAAAGTAGGATTTGTTATATTAATATAAGATAGTAAAGTTCAGAGCAAATAAAATGACCAGGGACAGAGAGGGCATTAGATAATAAAAGGGCTAAATAGCCAAGAAGACAAAGTAATCCTAATGCATAAAACAACAGAGCTGCAAAATATGTGAAACAAAAACTGACAGAACTAAAATGAGAAATAGAAAAATCCTCAACAATTGATAGAACGACAACTAGAAAAAAAATCTGCAAGCATATAGAAAAGAACAACCCCATCGGCCAACACAATCTAATCACCATTGATAGAACACTCCACCAAAGAGCAGTAGAATATACATTATTTTCTTTTTTGTTTTTGTCTTTTTGTTATTTGGGGATGGGGAGTCTCGTTGGTTTTTTTCTAACTTTTATTTTAAGTTCAGGGGTACAAGCACAGGTTTGTTACATTGGTAAACTTGTGTCATGGGGGTTTATTTACAGATTATTTTGTCACCCAGGTATTAAGCCTAGTACCCATTAGTTATTTTTCCTGATCCTCTCCCTCCTCCTATCCTCCACCCTCAGTAGGCCCCAGTGTGTGGTGTTCCCCTCTGTGTGTCAAGTGTTCTCATCATTTAGCTCCCACTTATCAGTGAGAACATGTGATATTTGGTTTTCTGCTCCTGCATTAGTTCATTAAGGATAATGGCCTCCAGCTCCATCCATGTCCCTGCAAAGGACATAATCTTGTTCTTTTTTTTTTTATGACTGCATACTATCCCATGGTGTATATCTATGTACCATTTTTTTTTTTTTTTTTTTTTTGAGACAGTCTTGCTCTGTCTCCCAGGCTGGAGTGCAGTGGCGTGATCTCCGCTCACTGCAACCTCCCCAAGTTCAAGCAGTTCTCGTGCCTCAGCCTCCCAGTTAGCTGGGATTACAGATGTGTGTCACCACGCCCAGCTAATTCTTGTATTTTTAGTAGAGACAAGGTTTCACCATTTTGGCCAGGCTGGTCTCGAACTCCTGACCTCAAGCAATCCACCCACCTCAGCCTCTCAAAGTGCTGGGATTACAGGCGTGAACTACCATGGCCAGCCCCACATTTCTTTATCCAGTCCATCATTGATGGGCATTTAGGTTGATTCCATGTCTTTGCTATTGTGCTACAATGAACATATGCAAGTATGTGTCTTTATAATAGAATGATTTA